>NC_137981.1:19618908-19963428 GCF_963924665.1 Micromys minutus | reverse complement strand
CATCGGGGCACCAATCACTGAGCCACTGCCCTAAAGGTTCAGCTGCCTGCCTTCCTTCTAGATACATAGTTGATTTAAAAAGAAATAATCAGAGTGAAAGAGGAAGAAAATGATTCCTGCAAACTATATACCTGATTAAGGGTTACCACCCAAATACATAAGAAAGTCAAGCAACACTGTATCTAGAAAGCAAATCTGTTTTCAAATGAGCAAAGGCTTGAATAGACACTTCTTAAAAGAATACATACAAATGGCCAGCTGTTAGAAAAAACATTCAACCTCTTTAATCAACAGAGAAGCTCAATTCAAAACACTGTGGGATATCACTCCATGCCTGGTAGAAAGGTGAGCAGCAAATGTATAAAGCTAAAAACCTTGGGGACAGGGGCTGTAGCAATGGTTCTGAGCCTGTGGTTCATGACCCCTTTGGGGGTTTGAATGACCCTTTCAAGAGGATCACATATCCTACATTTCAGGTATTTACACTGGGATTCAGAAAGTAGCAAATGTATAATTATGAAGTAGCAATAAAAAAATTCTATGACTGGAGGTCACCACAACATGAGGAATTATATTAATGCAATTAATGTATTTAGAGTATTAGGATGGTTGAGAACCATTGGACTAGATAGATGGCTCAATGCTTACTTGTTGCTCTTGCAGAGGACCTGAATTCTATACCCAGTACCCAGATGGCAGCTCCCCACCATCTTAATCTCCAGTTCCAGTGGACCTAACACCGTATTCTGCCCTAATAGGCACTGTGTACATGTGGTGCACAGACATACATGCAGGAGAAACACCTATATATGTGAAGCAATTTTTTAAAATAAAAGTTTGAGGTCCATAGAAATAAAGGGACATTTACTCTGTTGTAAGAATGTAAATTAATCAGCCATTATAGAAAACAGTACAGAAATTTCTCTAAAAATGAAAACTAAAGGTGTCAATATGTACACATATACATAGATATGGGTGTATCCAAAAGAAATGAAGTAAATATGTCAGAGACATCTACACACTCATGTTCATTGAGGCACTATGCACAACTGACATGGAATCAACCTGTGTCCATCAAGAGACATGCCCACATAAAAACAACTGAAAATAAAAAATAAATAATGAAGATGTGATACATATATGTGGTCGAATACTATGTGGCCCTAGAAAAGTGGAAAATCATATTATTTTCAACCATATAGGTGAACCTGGAGAGCATTGTGATAAGTGAAAGAAGCCAGACAGACACACAAACATCATATGAACTCACACACATGTAGGATGTGAAGTGGGGAGAAGGATCAGAGAGAGGCTGACATAAATCTCTAGATGTATATATGAGCAGCACTAACTGGACCAATGGGTTGTTTCAAAAACCATTAGGGGATGTTGAGTGGGAATGTTATAGGAATTCTCCAAACATGCAATTCTTCTGAAGTAAGTCTAAATTGCTTCAAAACAAAAGGCCTAAAGGTTTTTCAAAAGATTTTACTTCTGTTTTATTTTAGTGTGTGTGTGTGTCTATGTGTATCACCCACTGGTTCATATTTTACTATGAACACATACATGACTTTGATACTTTGCTCATTAGTTCTTTGGAAAACGTTGGGTCAATGCATCAAACAGATCTTCCAAGCATGGGTTTTATCTTACAGAAAAGTCTTATTTGCAAATGCCATCATGATCTTATGAGGAAAAGAATTACACATTGGCCAACATGTAAGTTTGTTGCAGCAGAAAGACATTTTTTCAAAAATTCTAGCCTTTTTACTTGAAAGCAGAAATTTTATCATTGGTATAAGCTTTGTCGGTTCCTTTTCTTGGAGTAACAAATTCTCTTTGCTCATTTTTAAGTAGTCACCTATGAAAAATACATATATCATTGCTTGGCAATCTTTTCTTAAATAAAAATGGTGAACCACAGAAGGAGCTATTTTATCAAATTACTGAAACAAGCACAGGACATTTTTTTTCAGGAGACCCCTGCATCCTGCAGCAGGAGCAATGCTTTCCGTGGCCATCTCATTTGTCACATGATAAAATGTTGACTATTTCATAGTGGAATGAGGCTATCATTCACTTGTACAGAATGATGAAAAATACATTGACCACTACCAGTATGGTGCCAGCAGATTTCCTCACTTTGTTGGTTGACTTTTCATCACTATGACAAATACCTAAGCTAGTCAACTAACAAAGAAGAAAGGTTCATTTGGGCTTACAATTTGGGGATTTCAGAACATATGTGAGCAGACCCAGTAGGGGATATCACACTATGATGGAATCATACACCAGAACAGATGCATCATGACCAAGAGAGGAAGAAAGCAATGTCCCATACTCTTTTCTGGAACCTATCTCCAATGACCAGGATGCTTTCTACCAGACCAACAGTCCCAGCACCTCCAAATAGCACCAAACTGAGGACCAAGCCTTCAATGTGTGGGGCTTTTGGAGACATTCCTGATATTAACTATGGCACCCACTGTTGATTTTACAACTTTAGTACAAGTATGATTAAAAGGAGCATAGTTTTAGCCAGCCATGGTAGTGTATGCCTTTAATCCCAGCACTCAGGGGGCAAAGGCAAGCATATCTGTAAGTTCAAGACCAGTCTGATCTACAAAGCAAGTCCGGGACAGACAGGCTGCACAGAGAAACCCTGTTTTGAAAAACAGGGGGGTGGGAGGAGAGCATAGGCTGACCACCCCAGAGAAGTCTCAAAGTTTTCCAGGAATCCAGAAACCACACTTTGCGAATCATTCCATAATATGACAGCTCAATTGTTTTTTTATCATACTGATTAAAGGGAGGGAAAAATACTGGAATATACAAAGGATTCCTGTAAATGGCTGATAAACATATCAGAATACTTAACTTCACCACCAATTAAAAACACAGTATCCACACAGGAATGAAAAACTGTAATGGTTTCAAGAGTGGAAAGCTCCTTAAAACTATCTCAAAAGAGAAGGCGCAGGCATGACCGCTTTTATTATTGCTATAGGCTCAAATAATTTTCATGAGAAATTTTTTAAGTATTATTCTTAAAGACATGATGTGGGCCAGCGAAACAGCTTATCAGGTAAAAGTGCTAGCTGCCAAACCTGACGGCCTGAGTTCGATCCTAGAGACTCTCACAATGAAATGACAGAACTGACTCCTACAAGTTGTCATCTAACCTCTACAAACATAGGTAGCAGTAAATATTCAAAATAAGCAGTGAACAGTTTCAGTGGCACCACATCACGCTACCCCCAGCTGTTCTCTGGTCCCCGAAGTCTCTCCACCCCCATTGCTAGCCGAATGCCATAGCAGCTCTCTCAACGGCAGAGTGCCAGCCAGGAACTCTGCTCACATTCCCTGTAACTGCCCCCTGTGCTCACCTGACAAAATCAAAAGTCCAAAATTTGCAATTTAATAATCAGAATTATCTCAGTAATTTATCTCAGTAAAGTTACACTCTACAAAATGTCCACACAATAAACTCACACCCAATTGATAAGATTTAATCTGTCCACCTAGATAAGACAAACTGTCCAATACTAATCCATCCCTTATAAGATCTTCATAGCTACCTGTGGCTAATTGAAGCCACTCAGAGATTGATCCTCCTTGTCTTCCTCCATCTTGCCTTCTTCTCCTCTCTTGGCTTCTCTCCTCTTTCCAAAACTCTGTCCCTGCCTTATTTCTTCATTGTCCAATCATAGCCCTTGTCTTATTTTGTACCTGCCCTCCTTAATTTCAACCACACACATATGAGGGCACATGTACACACACACACACACACACACACACACAGGATAATACTATAATAGCATAACTTGCAAAGACACTAGGCATTAATAAAGCAGATTTGTAAAAAATAGAGAAAAACAAGTCCCCTTATAACTGCTGCTTGGAATGTAGGTTACAAGATAACCCAGTGATCCAACCAAAAGAAATAAAACCATATTTTCACATAGAAATGTCCATGTGAAGCTGGGTACAGTACCATACACATGTAAGGCCAGTACTTAGAAGGATGACGCAGAAGGATCCCTGTGAGTTTGAGGCCAGCCTATGCTATATATTAAAGCAATATCTCAAAAAGAACAACCAACCAGCAAACAAAACAGCCTGTGCATAAGTGTTCATAAATGTCTTGCTCACAAGAGCCCAAAAAGGGCAAATAAGCCATGGGCTCATAACAGAATAATGAATAAACAAATATGGCCACGCTGTGGGGAGACACACCTAGAATCCCAGGAGCTGATAGGCTGAGGCAGAAGGGTCGTTAGATGCCAACCTAAATTACATAGCAAGGCCTCTTCTTATTAAGAAGAACAAATGTTCTAAAAGACCAAATTAATTCAAACATCACATGCTACCTTAAATTCCCAGAATGAAAGATGATTCTAAGACTTAGCATAATAAAAGAGCTACAGTTTGAAGTTTACTTCAAAGCTACAATTTCAAGATGTAGCATGGCAAGATGATTCACCCTGACTGGGAAACTATTGTTTAACCTGCTATAACTGAATTTTTTCCTAGTTACACCCTTCAAACCACTAGAACTGTGACAGAAAGCAGTCTCACTGCTACCACAGCACTCTTTTCTCATAAATGTAGACCAGAATCTACAGGGATGGAATCTAAATTAAAACACAAAAGAATGAGGGTCATCTAAGGCTACGTGAATTTAGACTTGGATAACATGGAGACCCTGGGTAGCATGGGAACACACTGAATGACACAGGAAGACACTAGATGACATAGAAGAGGCATTGGATGCTTACAATTCTAGACATTATGAGGCCTTGGAGAATGGAGCCTAAAAATCAGGTAGACCAAAGTCTCATGCAATGGCCAACTTCATTCAAGGTATAAGATAATTTATACCCCGAGGGTTAAGAGTCACCTAAGTAAAAAGTGTATAATCTCAAGCACAAGCTGCATATGGCAGAAACATGTTTTTCTGTAGAGGCATAGAAACAATATCTAGTTGTAATGAATAATCTGAAGTAAGCTCATGCCTATCCACTATACCTGGGAGGGGCATGAAAGCATTCCAAAAGCAATTCCATGTTTCAAGAAACTGAGATCTGTTTTCTTGGGGTTATCTCACAAGCACTTAAAATGTTCATAGGACTCCATCCTCGGACTACGCCCTAACAGATAGATAGTGTGGCAGAGACAGTGCGTGGCATGGTGAAGACATTGGGTACCAAGGGGAATACAGTGCATGACATTGCAAAAGACACCAGACAGCATCAGTGAGATGCTGAAGAGCATGGGAGACACCACTTGCAAAGCAACAGCATGTAGAGCTTTTCAGCTGGAACAGCATGCAGAGAGAGGCATGACCAGGTGACGGAGAAAACAGCCCTGCCTCTAGTCCACCTGCTGGTTCCATATTAATTTTCCTTGATATCTTTAGATTCTGATACACTACTTGAAAGAAATCCTCTTTTCCATAAGATATCTTCACCAATATGCCTGAAAACATAAGCTGATATCTGAGTCTAATGCACAGAACACTGGAATCTCTCATGGTAGACACACATTGCATATAATAAATACTACACATGCATAGGATTAGTTGCATACTGTGCTGGTGAATTTTTTATTACATTCATTTCTATATCTGCACTATGAATGCACATGTGTGGGTTGCAGATCAGAGGCCAACTTGCAAGTGTCACTTCTTGGAGATCAAACTGAGAAGGTTCTCATGCTCGGAAATAAATATCTTTATCTGATGAGCCCCGCCCTACCCCGTCCTGAGACGGTTGATTTCGTCTGACTACATGGTTAGATATGATGCTAAGATGTGTGTTATGTAGTCTGAGTATCACACAAAAGGATTTATTAATATTTACAATCGGTTGACTTTTAATAGAGCACATGAGCCTCCATGATGTAATAGGCCTCGTCCAATCAGCTGTAAGCCGTGGGAAAGAAAGAAGAAAACCAAGGCTTCCCCAAGAAGACTATAACCTAGAACTACTGCTTGACTTTTCAAGGCCATAGATGTCAGCCTTACTATTCCCTGTTAAGCAATTTCTTAAAATAAAGTTGTAAATACATTTCCATCCTAATGGTTCTGTATCTCTGGAGAATCCAGACTTAGAAATATGCTAACTAGCTGACCATGAAATGACTGAACCATATCTCCTAGGCAGTAAAGATCCAGGAGACATCAGGAACCACAAGAAACTGTGCCCAGCTTACCCACTATGCCCAGGTGCCACTCTGGAGGGTAAAAACAGGTGTGGCTTTATGACATCTCTCAGAGGATCCTGCAGGTAGGTGGCCCCAACTACAGGTGTGTTCCCTGAATGTAGGTCTCATTTGTTCTAAGCTATAAATTTGATATTGTAGGAAAACAAAAATAACTTGATGAGGTTTAAAAGTGGTATTGTTAAGATACTGCAAATCAATAACTTAATAGCATATCGGGTGTCATTGGAGCCATCTCGTTTTATCTTCCCCATGAGGCCACAGTGTATCCACTACTATCATCTTCAGCTCATACAGACACTTGAGTATCTTGCCTAGGCCAAATTAATATGTGGAAACAACCACAGTTCATGAGTGTGCAGAGCCAAAATTTAAACCAGTCACTGGATGTCACTCAAAGTCCTCTAACATAAACAATACAAAGTCCCAGGACAATGTAAACATCAGGTCAATACTATAGCTTATTTTACATTGTATTCCATACAGACTTCACAGTTGGTTATCCAGGGCTCTCTCTAAGCTGTGATGATAACACAACCCTCCCACCCCACCCCCTGCCACTCCAACTCAACACAGACCACGTGGACTGTGGAAAGAGAATGTCTTAGTACGCCAGTGAGAAGATCTAGACCCTAATCTTTGTCCAGTTCCTTCTTAGCACAGTGCTCCCAATTAGGACAATGTCTGAGGCACTAATCTCTCACTTTGTCATAGGAAGGGGTTGCAATATATTAAGGGACTAGATGTACTAAATTCTCAGTATCTCACAAATTCTAAACATCATAACTCAACTCCAGCAACCATGAAATAGGATAGAGATAAATAATCCCTGATACTTAAGGTAATTGTGAAGTGACTTGGAGAAGGTTGATACAAAAACAAGACCAAAGAATTTAGAGCTTAAAGTCTAATGTAAGACCTATTCCCATATGGAAAACCCTCCAAGAAGCATTGCAGATTCTTACATGAGGAAATAACCAGAAAGCAACAGTGTTCACTATCCTGAAAGACAGAGAAGCAACGCAGCCAGCCATCTGCAAGCAGCTACCTCTTCAGAGCTGGAGCTGAGACCTGGGCTCAGATTACAAGGTGATGTAATCAGCTGGTTGCCTTTCCCAGGAACTGTCCCGGCCGACCTCGGGGCCTGAGGGGGAAGCAGGAGGTGACAGTACCAGAGTCTCTGACACCAAGAAAGATAAAGTAAATCTGGGCAGGTCAGGCCAACAGCAGGCACTGGAGCTCTGTGCCAGTCAGGAAAGGTACCTGCCACCATGCTGTGAGACCAACGCAAGCGCTCTTTGCACATTTAACCATTGAGCCATCTCTCCAGAGTCACACTTCCTTTTTCCTTCAGTCTGGTATTCCTTCCCATGTACTGGTACACATTCAGGGTGTGTATTCCTACCCCCAAAAGAAAGGAAAAACAGACAAACTGTGAGACCCAGAGCTATCCACACACACACACACACACACACACACACACACTCATGTCTCTCTCAATGTAATATTTTATAGCCTCAGGAATTTTATATCATACACCCATCACATGCATTTCCTGGTCCTTCCATGTCTACCTCCTACCCTTGTTATCCCCCCAAATTAAAAAAAAAAAAAGTCCAACTTCTGTTTTATATATATATATAACATATATATACTCATGGTAGCATAGTCAAACTTTCAGTGGTCACCCTCTTAAATAGAACTGAGTTGTTCCCCTGCACCCCTGTCAGAAGCCAACAATTGTGGCAAGCTAACTTCAGCATCCTTATATGCAGCCACCAAACCCAGTCACTATTGCTGATGCCAAGAAGTGTTTACTGAGAGAAGCCTGATGTGGATGTCACCTGAGAAGCTCTCCTAAAGCCTTACTGATATAGATGAGGATACTTGCAATTAACCATCATGTGGAGAGCATTTTTGGCACCTCCTGACAGTTGATGACAGGGTAATATTAATATTATCCCAGGACATCTTGAAGCTAGCCAAGGCAGAAATCTGGCTTCTGTGCTACTCCCTGTAAGGGCTAGTATTAAGCACATTGGCATCTGTAGCTCTAGGCAGAGCCCCTGGGATAAGGCTATAAGAAAGTACATCCACATCTGAAGTTTGGGGCAGGGCTCTCAAGAATGTGGCACATCTACATCTGAAGTTCGGGGCAGGGCTTTTAAGAATGTGGCATAGGGAAGTACATTCCTATTTGAAGCTCCAGGCAGAATCCTTAGGAATGCAGCTCAGGAAGGGGCAGATTTCAGAATGTAGGCACAGCAGTACCCACTTTTGTCCCTAACCTTTTTCACCTGACCTCCAGTGAGATGTTTACGGAATCTTTGGTTGTTATCTCACTTGATCCGGGTCTCAGAACAGATGTTACCTTTTTGCATGTAATTAAAGTGATTTAAAAGAGGACAGATTAAACTAAGCTTCTCTTTGGCCAAGAGGCTTAGGCCTCAAGTCAGGCCGAAGCCATGCTGCAACTTAAACTAACCATGTCTCCTTTCTCTTTCAATCTTCGCTCTGGCCCTGGGGGACCCCTGTTGTGTGCCCGAGCTGGTCTCAGACACCATCAGATTGAGCACAGGGACCCCAATGGAGGAGTTAGAGAAAGAACTGAAGGAGCTATAGGGGTCTGCAACCCCAAAGGAAGAACAACAATATCAACCAACCAGACCCTCCAGAGCTCCCAGGGACTAAGCCACCAGCCAATGAGTATGCATGGCTCCAGCTACATACGTGGCAGAGGATAGCATTGTCTGGCATCAATAGGAGGAGAGGCCCTTTGGTCCTGTGAAGGTTCTTTTCCCTAATGTAGGAGAATGTCAGGACAGTGAGGTGAGAGTGGGTGAGGGGGAGGAGGAGCATCCTCATAGAAGCAAGGCCAGAAGAGATGAGAGAGGGGGGAACTGAGAAAGGGGACAACATTTGAAATGTAAATGCATAAACTATCCAATAAAAAAGCCATGGAGTTCTCTTCCATGACTTTCTATTTCGGCTGCTATTTATTATTATTATTATTATTATTATTATTATTATTATTATTATTATTATTATTATTATTTTGCTGGGGGGGAATTGGGGTGAGGGTAAGTTTGTCTCTTAAA
The DNA here is from genome assembly GCF_963924665.1 of Micromys minutus. Classification (NCBI taxonomy): domain Eukaryota; kingdom Metazoa; phylum Chordata; class Mammalia; order Rodentia; family Muridae; genus Micromys; species Micromys minutus. Next base: position 19,954,108 of record NC_137981.1, on the reverse strand, counting down.
TGAATAGAAACCCTGTCAAGTTGACATCAAGATTAGCCACCACCAACAGTGAGATTGTGCACCTTTTTACATCATCATTGTGATTAAAGTAGTCCTTTTGTAAACTGCTTGTTAGGATGTTTTCTTACTTTTTCTCTTAATTGTCTTTTCCTAATTGATTTGGAAACTTGCTTATATTTCCTGAACACTAATATTTCATCTGTTTTATGTGTTATAAATCTTTTCCTCCCATGTATCTTCTCTTTGTTCTTTTAAGAATTTTTATTATTGTGTGTGTAGATGTGTGTGTGTGTGTGTGTGTGTGTGTGTGTGTGTGTGTGTATGATCTGTGTGTGAGAGCAGTTGTGTGTGTGCCACATCATGAACATGGAGGAGAGAAGTGGATTCTCTCTTCCTACTGTGTCTGATATATGGTCTTACTTGTTTCAGCCATGTTGGTTAGCATGTTCCAGGGCAGCTGTCCCTGAGCCTCTGGACTAGTCTCCTGTCTTGGCTCCCCACCTTGAGGTAGGAGTAACAGACTACAGATGGCAAGCCACAGCACGTGGTTCTTTAATACAGGCTCTAGGGGTTAAATTCAAGTTACCAAACTTGCGTAAAAACTTCTACACACTGAACCATCTTGATGGCCTTCGTCCTTTTCAAAACTATCAGGGAGATAGTTTTTTATTTAATGTTTTTTCTTTATTTTCCTTGTTCTATACATTAAACATCTTTATTTTTATTCTTTTTATTCATCTAGTAATTTTGTTATACTTTTGCTTTTTTGTATGCTGGCTATTACTTATCTTTAATGTGTCTTCTTAGGAGCTGAAGAGATAATTTAGCAATTAAAGGCACTGGCTGGACCTAGTCCCACAAAGCAGCTCATGACCATATGTGAGTCTAATCCCACAGGATCTGATGCCTCTTCTGGCCCCTGAGGGTACTGCACCAACACAGTACTGCACAGACATACATACATTCTGACAAACACTCATACACATAAATAAAAATAAACATCTAAACAATAAATAGATAAATAGAAGACTTTTGTATGTACAGAGAAAATTGTAGTAAAATGCTTTCACTGAGGCCGGAAGAATAGAAACTTGAATCCTAGCAGGTAGGTCAGTGCTCAGATCCTACTTTCCAAATTACTTTCCCCATGCAGCCTGCTAATCCTAAGATTCATCTACCCAACTAAAACAGAGCTCAAATCTTAATTCATCAATTCAGAGACACACATCTTAACATTTCTGCAATCAGGATGTGCCTTACAATCAACAGTGTATTGTGATTTAATTAATAAAATATATACAGGGGCAGCTTTGAGGTCAGGAAGAGGGCGAGACTAAACAGGATTACCACAGGCCTGGCAGGTCTTTCATCAGGGTGAGTTCTTCTCAAGGAACAAAGCTGATATGGCTTTGCCTGCTTCCCCGGTACCCTTTGCTTTTGAGCCTCCGACACTCACTTGCTAAGCTTTTGATCCCAGCTCTCAGCTGATACTCCATGTAGATTCATGTAAGGGGAGGTTATGATGCTAATGTCCTATTCCCCAACTGGCTCTTGATTTGTCAGTAAGGAAGGCTGGGGGCCAATTGCTGGTTGAAAGGTACAGGTGAGACTTCTGGGTCCCAGGAGGAAAAGGCAGATTCAAGGAAGGAGAGAGGAATTTTTTCTGCTATGTTTTGGAGGAAGAAGAACATAGCGACCATGTGAGATCTCAGGAGGATCTGGGGCCTGTGGCATCCACTGCAGGCAGGTAGCCAAGGAAGTTTGACAGGGGTTAGGTGGGACTAGCCACTTCAGTCTAGGGCAAGTGGAGAGATGGAGATAATGAATTGGTAAAGACACGTTTCCAGGAGAGAGATAGTAACACCCAGCAAATGTGCCTAGAAGACAAGTTGTAAAGTAAAAAACTGTGTGTGTATGTCTTTTATCCTAAAATTCAAGGGTCTTGGGTGGGAACTGATAGTGAGGTCACCTCTCAGAGCAAAGCTGGGTAGAACAAAAGGGAAGCCAGAAGGGGCTCATAGAGCAGCTGATCTGAGAGCTAAAGAACAACAGATTCAGACTATCTGGGTCTTGTATTTAATGGTTCCACAGAAAGTAACTCTTTATACATAGCTTCAAAAAGTGTACCTCACTTTTTGAAGTCACTCACAACTGTCAGATAACAAGAGCTATCACCACAGTCCCTACAGATGACTCTGTATTCCTTCACAACAGGAGTTCTGCCCTTCTATGATCCCTCTCACTGCCTGCTTGGTATATCTGGAGGGTTGTAGCTTCTGAAAAGCTGGTATGGAAGTAGGGAGCTGTAGACCTTGGAGATGTCTGGCAAATGGGACTGCCTCGAAGATTTGGGGAAGGCCAAACAGGAATAGGAACAAGCCAATTGAAAAGAACTGGAGGCCATCGGCTGGTGTCATGTGTTTAGAGTAGGAACAAAGAATTTTGCATGCTGGCCCATTAACTACTCATAACCACTTATAAAGGAAGATAGTTTTAGCAACTGACTCTCCCAGTACAGAGGAAAGACTGAGCTGCGAGAGGGACATGATGTAGCCAGAAATGCTGAACCTGTACCACTAAGATACTGATTCACTGGCTGCTGTCCCACTATCCTGGCTTTGGTTTTAGAATAGAATATGAGCCACAAAGTGAGTCTCTATCAAAGTCATGAGCCTGGTGGAACAACAACTCATGGAAGGTCTACTAGACCACACAAAACGAACTGGTACAGCACATAGGTCTGACTATGAGAGCTTCTCTTGATGTCACAAACTATCAGCAAAGTGAATAAACATACACCAACTTCATACTGCCTTTCAGAGATCACCAGCTTTGGTCCATTGTTCTGGCCATGTCTAGGAACAATCACAACTAAGATCACCCCAGGCCATAGGATACTCCTACCATTCTCAGCAGATCACAGCAGTTCTCAGTGGAGTATGTCCCATGCCCATCATAAACCTATATCTTCATTTCACCCACAAGAATGTTTATCAACATCCCAAAAAGCAAAGGGGGTATTATGGGAAGATTGAATTTCTCCCCATTCATCCTACATACTGAAAATAAACTTGCAAAGCACACTAGGAGTGATGGCTTGAGAGACACAGGAAAAGGTTAAGTAAAATACTAGTATTCTAAGCTACACCTCTATCTCCCAGACTCTAGAATAGCTGAGGTTGACCAAGCAGAGATGCCTTCCTGCCATACCCCCAATCAAAAAAGAACAGAGATGAGTGCAACCCGTTCCTTATGCTATATGCATATATGGTGAAGAGACCTTTTGAATCTCCCTATTACTGTTTTAAAAAAAAAAGGTTTGTTACTCTCATTGTAAGGTGAATACCAAGGTTTTCCCACTAGGTGATAAAATCCAAGTGATGTGGTTCCATCCAGGCTATACACATTTTTATTTTTTAATAGTATTTATTTTATGTATATGAGTACACTGTAGCTGTCTTCAGATACACCGGAAGAGGGCATCAGATCTCATTACAGATGGTTGTGAGCCACCATGTGGTTGCTGGGAATTGAACTCAGGACCTCTAGAAGAGCAGTCAGTGCTCTTAACCACTGAGCCATCTCTCCAGCCCATACACATTTTTAAAATAACATCAGCACAACCCAAGTGTAGAAGAACTGAAACGACATTACTTTATGCCCTTAAACACCTCAAGAATTTATCCCTGGCCCCAAGAAAGTGGGAGGGAGCAAGATTCCCAACTTGAATTTTTGGTGTCACCAAAAGGAACAAAGAGAAAGGGGGGAACTGCACAGATCCTAGAAATGTTGGAGTGGCTGGATGAAATATTGCAGAAGCATAATTATGACACTACCCCAGAGTCTCAAGGTGACAACATGACTTCCCATTGAACAACAAATGGTCAACCACAACAATAAACTCTACTGAGTCACTGAAAGTAAACAGTTAACATGACAACAGACAGTGGACTTTCAATCTGGGGGGGGGGGTCTCCTTCTGCTGCATCTGGGTCAAGAGATGGCTACAAAGGAGTGTCTCAAAGTGAGAAAAACAATGTGTCACTAATGTCCTCTCCTTCCCCTTATAATAGAGGTCTAATCTGTCATTCCAGCTCATTTCTGTGGTCCCAGCTGTGTATCTGAGTGTTGGGAAAGTCACAAGGCTTTATGAACTAGAGTGATTTATGACCCCTGGGTTTACTCATAGCCTCATCAGATATAACTAGAGTAAGGCCTAAGCACACTTTGCCCCAACCTGCCATCAGTGTGACCTGAGCTGACAGATGGTGAATTCAGTCAGGCCTACTAGAAATTTCCCCAGTAAAGGAAGAAGCTCAGTGAGGACCATGGCCAGAAGGAGCACAATGCCATTTTAGGATGAGCATGCCTGAGTAATGTTGTACAGAGAGATCCCAAGAGGCCAGAATGAAGCTCAACAGGGGCACAGAAGATGTGCCATGCAGAAAAATTGGGAGAATAGAGACTGGGAAGGTAGGTGCATATGCAAGGAAGGAAAAGACCCAATGGATGAATGTTTCTACCTTGAGCCACCACATAGATGCTTTGCATGATACCTGGCTCCTGGCACTTGTGACAACTGTGTGCACTATGATCCTTCTGTTCAAACTTCCAAAGGCTACACTCTATGAAACCCATCAATGGCAGCCCCTGGGATAAGTAATTGAATGGGTAAATGGTTAGACAAGAAAAGATAGATTTTTCATTTAATTGGAGTTCTATGACCAGAAGGAATTATAAAGGAAAATCTAAGTTTTAAGACTCTAGGTAAAAGCCATGGAATGTGTATTTGGCTCCATCTCTCAGCTGGGTGGCCTTTGTTGTACTGTATCTGTTCTGTGAATTTCAGCATTTCCACTTAATGTAGGGTAATAGGTTCTTGCCTTCTAGACATGAGGAGCCTTCAGGTATGCGCCTGAACAAAGCTCACACAGGGTGTAGGGCCTTCAAGACCCTTCATCATGATGCTAGGACAGGATCAGGCACTATGTATCATCAACCCTCCAGCAAAAAGCTTTCTGGCTCCTGGGGCAGAGCCAGTTCTTCTAGAACTCTCCAGAATCAAGCCCAAGCAGTTCCCAGGGGCAGCACTGAAGTACAGAGCTAAAATCTGAATGGGATTTTGGCCTAGAATGGGATTCCTCAGCCAGTCCCCTTTCTTTTCTGTGCCTTATAAATCACAAATGTAATTACTCAGAAAAGAATTTCCTGCACCCAAAACCCAAATGAGTTTAATATATAATTTATATATGAAAATGTAGATGTCAGTGTGTGATGAATCTCCACATAAATATTTTTGCAGTTAAATTTTTAGGCATCTGTCTTTGTCCCAAAGGACTTGCAAGACAGATGTGAGGCCTCAGGACTCAGGCTGAATGGGGATGGAAGGCATTGGCTTGTGAACTCCTCCAGCTTGTGATTCTGTGGCCAGAGCATCAAGCCCAGATTTTGCACTAGCCACCTAAAATCATGTCAGAGCTCTGTCACAACTTCTGGGTGGGTGGGTAGGGGTGCTGGGGGGGGTTGTTCTTGTTATTTCTTGTTCAGAACAGGTATGTAACATTGTCCCAACTCTATGCTCAGTCTCAAGGAAGGAAAAACACAGTGAAGTGCAACTTGAAGTTCCAACAGTTTGTAATCTACTGGGAGAGTCACACAAGTGAATGGAGAACACCACAGCCAGGGTGGCAAGTGCTACAGCTTGGGTTGGTCCTATGAGCCGGGAAGGCACAGAAGAGCCAGTCATTTCTGCACCAATGGCGCCCTCCAAGACTCCAGGGGCAGGGGTCATAGATTTAAAAAGAGGAACAGCATTACCAACAGTAAGAAAAACATGAACCAAGACCAGGGAGAGAGGAAGGCATGATGAACCTTACCAACAGCAAGGCTAGATTGGAAGACAGAAGCTGGGCCACCAGCAGGCCTGCGTCGGATTTAGCCTGGGCTGAACTCTCTGAACAGATCAAAGCTACACTTCACTTGATGAATAGATGGAGACAGGAAACAAGTGAGGAGGGGTCACAGGGGCAAAAAAAGAAAGCAAGTGGATTTGTGTTGCAAAGTATAGAGTTGGGGCTATGTGTTTTACTTAAAAATAACCCTTACATTGTAGGAGACTAGAACTTTTGCTGGACTTAATAGCCAGACTTAGTAACATATCTTCAGGTCACTTAAGACTTAAGATCACTATCCTACTGTGTTCTCAGCCCATTTGTTTAATCAGCCTTTAAGAGGACAATACAACAACCACCCTTAATTGCCTTGGATTTTCCCATGTATTCAACTTTTATAACCTAAGAGAGTGCATAGCTGTAATCTTAATCCATCTGGCATTTGTGAACCACAACAAGATTTAGCCTTTGAAACTTGGTGTAGATGGATCATAGGGCATCCAGTCGGCTGAAGTCACAGCATAGGTAATACGGGTGACTCAAGTACTGGGAGCCAAGTGTCATACAAGACAGCTCTCCTGCCCCTCACTCAAGAGTCATGCATGTGTTTTGGTACATGTGTTATAATAATCAGTTGTTGAAAGAACAAATATAGGCTAAAACCAATCTTATAAATTGAATATCCACCAGAAATGTTAAAGGCAGCATATGAATGTCAGTGGGTAAATAGCGATGTTTGTAGGACTGTTCATTATCTGGGCGAGTGACTTAATCTCTTGTAAAGCTTTGTTAAAGATTTCTGTGAAATACTCATTAATCCTTTTCCCATGGGATGCTTTCGGCATTTTTCAATAAAAAAGAGAGCAAACTCTTTGTTAGGGACAGACACACACAGAGAGAGACAGGGACACACAGATTCACAAGACAACCTTCAGGCGGGCACATAAGCAGACTTACACAACAGAGGACAATGAAAGGTGCAGGGAGATTGAAGATTCAAATCTGGGTTCACTCTTGATCAAATGACACCAAGAGGAGATGCTTCATTGATCTCTGTACTTAATACATGCAACAGCAGCACGTTATTGATGACTCTGAATGTACTTTATTGTGATGTTTTCAAAGGGACCAAAAAGTGAGTGAAACATACACAAAAGCTACCTTCCATAGCAGAATCTGGGATGTTCAAGGTACATTAGCACACCTGATGCTGGCTAAAGGTCCCAAGTAGGTCAGTTAGCACCAGTACATGGCTTTGGCAAATGACTGAATATAAATTACCTGAAAGACAGGTGGGGTCCGTGCTTCTTGCCTGAAGTTGCTACTGCCCTCTGGAGAAGATGACTCATTGTACAAGGAAATTTCCTGGCATCCTTCTAAGAGATGTGCACTAGGACTATAACCACAACCCACAGCATCCTCTCACATGAAGACATACACACTGGTGGCCATGATACAGAACAGAGTTCAGACCTGAGCTGAGAACCAGGGAGGAAGGACCTACTTATCTTCAATGTACTCTGACTAGAACTGTTAGGTTGGAAAATATGCCCTTGATCTGGGCATATACCTTAGTGGTAGAGTACACAAGGCCTTAGACTCAATTCCCAGAGTCAAAAAAAGAACGAGAAGACTTTTTTTTTTTCTCTATTATCTACCATGCAGTTGTCAAGCATCAGTTTCCGTGGTGCCTTCTATGAACTGGGGCCTTACACAAGACAAAGCAAGTCAACATTTCCCCAGCCCATCTGGGTCCCACACAGTCCCTGTCACATTCTTTTATAATCCTGGTTGGAAGCCCAAGCTAGTAGGACTAAAGGCTCCAGCACAAGGGTTCTAAATACCCAGTCTTTATCACACTAGTGCCCTTATGAAAGGAGAACCCAGCCTTGACTTGTTCATGGTTGGTAAAGCTTTGTTGACCGCAAGCCACATACCTCTCTTGACCTTTGCTGGCCTGAGGCCCTCTGCCTGAGCCAGGGCATCCCAGGCCTCCCGGTCCCTCCAACGCCGAAGCTGCTCCTCTCGCATCTTATAGAAGAGGATGTGCTTTTGCACATCACTGAGCTCAGCCAGAAGCTCTGGGTCGATGTACATGTCTTGCAGGATCTGCTGCAGCATGGTGCTGTGGGAGACACACACCGGAGTGCAGCTAGTAAGAACTCCAGGGCTAGGCTGATCCCTGGGCCAGGCCAATACTTTGAGCCAATTCTGTCTTAGCTCCTCACTTTGGAGCCACTCCAGATGTCCTTTTCTTGTATAGCATCTTTGTTCTGTCTCAGCTCCCGTCCAGTGAGGAATTCATATTGGCCAGGACGGCATTATTCAGCCCAAGCAGTGAGAACCAAGGAGCTCTGAGGGGAGGCAGAGGCAGAGGGCTGTCTAGTCCTGGGTTCCTACTGAGATCACCTATCATTGGATCACTGCATTTCAGCAGTGCCTTGTGTTGTGGCTTCACCTGGGGTTCTCAGACAACAATGGTCCAAACCTCTGCTCAGACCCAAATCCACCTGGGTCGGTAGGTGTCGAGTGATCTGTTAGTGGAAGGTAACAATGACACCAGCTGTATCAGTGACACTGGCCTGCCAGTTGAGAACCGATCCCTCTCCTGCAGATAAGAGGGGGTGGGGAAGAAGTCGGTTTGCCTACTAATTCCATGTCTTTTGAGCCAATGTCTAACAGAGGCCTATGAAACTTTCAAAGCCTCTGGGACCCCCGATGCCACACTGTATCTGCTTCACCATGAACAACCTTCCTTATTTCAGGGCACCTGGAAGACCCAGGTATTACTTTTTAAAGTGCCTTGGGGAGGAAATGTCTTCCCTCCTATCTGTTTTGGATTCAAGGCAGAGCACAAACTGGAATTAGTAGGGGGAATAAATGTAGGGGTGGGTACCACAGTCTTCATGGCCATAAAGATGACATCATTTCCTCTTTCCCTAGAGCAGACTTTTAAACTCTGCATGTACTTAAAGACAGGCCTCTCTGGGGGGCCATCTGGGAGGCTGCTGATTGTCGGTGTCCATGTCCTTTACCACTAAGCAAACTTGACTCTGCTTAAATAGAAGCATCCAGGGTTCTGCTTGGAGGAAGCAAAAGCCTGTGGCTTTGAGGGTGGATAGGAGCTGCTGTTGCTGAGATGAAGGCTCCCTTTCTAAGCTTGCCTGCCGAGCTCGTCTGTGCTCCTTTATCCAGACAGGAGTACGTGACGGTAGCACACGCCTAGGCCTAGCCAGTAAGCTGCTGCACCAGCGCTCCACCCAGGTTTCAAATTTGATGTCCTCTTGGTAGTTTAAAGTTGCAACCCTATCCAGAGAAAACAGGCAGGATCTGGCACTGTGAGCTGGTTGGATTAGTGTCTCCACTTCCCTACGGATGGAAGAGACCAGCGGTCTGGGTCTTTGTCCCTCTGCAAGACTGACAGGAAGGTAAGCAAAACTCAGCAGTCTCACCAGTTAAGCCCACAGGGTTAAAAAGCAATGTGGCAGCCAGACACCCTCCTCTCAGGCCAGTCCCTTTGGGCCGGATATGACTTAGAGCTGAAAGCCTCTACTGGGAAGTCCTACTGAGACAGACCTGTGACTCTGACCTGGATCCTTCCCACCTTTCAGGACTTGTCCTGACTGCTGACTGCCACCGCTATAGCTCTGGCTCCCTTCAGTGCCTGTCAGCCATTCTTCCCCAGCCTAGCCCTTGCCTCCGATTTGGTTAGTTTTGGCTTTCTCACCACGTGTGCTGGCTAATTTTTATCAACTTGACACAAGCTAGAGTCACCTAGGAAGGGGAAACCTCAGTCCACAAATTGTCTCAGATAAGTCTAAGAGCTTATTGCTGATTGCTGAGGGGACTCAAGGGAGCAGCGGGAGGAAGAAAACCAAGAAGCCGCCTTCCTGGTGATCTCTACTTCAGTCCCTGCCTTGGCTTCCCTTGGTGATACAGTGATTGCTATAAAGAGAAATAAACCTTTCCTTCTCAAGCTGGCTTTGGTCAGCGTTTTAGCACCGCAATAGGGAAGCAAACTGGGGCACTGGTGAACCAAAGACAGGAAGGGCATCTAGCCTTTTTCTGTGTCCCCAGATTCTTAAAAGAAGAGAAGTCAGAGAGTACACCAAAAAGCAGTGGAAGGGGCCAGCTGTCCTTGGAAAGCAGTGTCCTGGGATTTGTAAAAGAATAGGAGGAATGACTCCCACTAGTGCTACAGAGGCTCGCTCTCTGCGGGGGAGGGGTGCTCCCTGGCAATCCCAGGTCAGTGGGGCAGGAGGCCAATTGACACCAAATCCTGAACCTGACCCAGCCAAGGGCTGTGTAGGGTTTCTGGAACAGTAAGGGGGCAGTTCCGCCACACTGGGCTCCACGCATTCCTCAGGCTGCGTCCGGCTTAGCGCGCCCTCTTCCGGCAACACTGAACTCCAATCCTGGCTATGCGTGCCAGATGCAAGCAGGACTCGAACACAGTAACATCTTCAGGCAGCTTGCATTTTGGTTTTATTTTTTCATTAGCCGAAGTGGTGCCTGTTGCAAGCTGATGCCGTTCCTTGCGGGACAAGTCTGTTGTGCAAGTTACTGGAAACCACCTGGATGTCCTTAAGCTGGAAAACATTATTCTTGTCACAAAGAACGATGGCATCAATTGTCTGGAGGAGGGGAAGCACCCAGGCAGATAAAGTGAAATGGGGGGGAGAGAGAGAGAGAGAGAGAGAGAGAGAGAGAGAGAGAGAGAGAGAGAGAGAGAGAGAGAGAGAGCTATGTTGACAGAGTGATAGACTTGGGAAGTAGACTTGGGAGAGGGCAGAAATGATGAGAGTAATTTGTTTGGTTATTTCTCTGTAAACAAAGGGAAGCATTCAGAAAACGACACACCTAATTGCCTGCCCAGCTACTTGGTTTCTTTTTAAAGGGTAGGGGTTGATTGCTACACAATTAGTTAGAGAGTCTTATATGACACATATGATTAAAGTCCAATGTATTTCAAAACGTGCTCTACAAACACCACCCCTGGAAATCAGCCCCCATAACACTCACTACTACAAAGAACCCTGAGCAAAGCCAGGCTTCTCTACCCCAAGGAAATCAGGAGGACACCTGGGTTCCTAAGCTGGAGAAAAGCTTTGAGAATTTCTGAGAGGAAGTGTTAAGGAGATGCCCTCCATATTCCCTTAGATTTATGTACCTCATACTGGCCTAAACTGTAGTTGAGGGGTCCTTGAAGGTCTAATCCTGGTTTTCACCTTTCCAAGCGCAGAGTTTACTGGCATGTGCCACTACACCCAGTTTTATGAAACTTGTGTTGGGGGTTGAAATCAGGGCTTAAGCAGATCTCCAACTCCACTTTTAAAACTTAAGTCAATGCATGCAAGTTTTGTGAGCAAAACCGAGTTACTAAAGTCTAAATCCAAGTCCTCACAGGTCCTCAAGATCCCCAGTGATCTGCATTGATGTCCCTCCTACCAGTCTCATGGGTTGCAGCCTGCTGGCCTTATTCTGGCTACTCAGCAAACATATCAAACACAGCATCCCTAGGGACTCAATATTGGCTTATCAGTGCACCTAGGACCCACTTGGCTCCTCAACAAATCCCAATCTTTGCTCATATGTATCCTGTTTTTTTGAAATGCTGGAAATTAAACGCAGGTATTTACACTGTTTGGGCTCGCTCTAGTATGGATCTACCTTCTCAAACCAGCTCAATGTGTTCACTACCCTGCACTCATGACTCTTCCCACGCACTTCCTCTACTCTGTGCTTTTCCTTGGCGTTTAACTTTGCAAACTGCTACTTTACGCATTGATTTGTTGCTGTGTTTTTATCTGTCTCCCTGCTAGATAATAAGCAACCAACAGCAGGTGTTTTCGTCTGCTTCACACTGTAGAAAGAACACTGCTGAGTAGTCCTGGATAAACATCTACAGAAAAGAAGAAAAAGCTGGGGAGACAGTTCTGTTGTAATTTCTTAACATGTGCAAAAACCTGAATTTGATACTCAGCATCATGTAAACCAGGAACGGTGTGGTGTGCACTTTTAATCTCAGAACCATAAGCAGTGATGGTAGGAAGACCAAGAGTTCAGAGTCATAGTCAGCTGCTGGCAAGTTTGAGAACAGCCTGGGCTACATGAGACCCTGACTCAGAACAAGGTAGGGGACCCATGGGGGTATAAGGAAAAAACATTCTACATAGAACTGGCCGGAGCTTGAACAACTGCTGTGGAGTCCAGTTGCTGGATACTTGGGCCCTGCAGTCAAGGGGAGATGAGCTTCAGTAAATGGATGAATGGCTCTGCCATAAGCTACTTACCCTAGCTTCTCAGTCATCCCTGAACATACGTCCCCAACGAGGGAGTGATGGCTAGAGGACTCCAGCATCCTAGCCACATGCAAGCCGATGAGAACTACTAAAAGATCATTGGCAGGACAGTCCTGCTTACACCCTGTCCACCTGCCCTGATACAGTGTGACTTGAGGAAGCTGCTCCCAAGAGCACACTACTCCCAAGAGCTCTCAGTTGTACAGTCCTAGAGCTCTGTGAAAAACAACAGCAATTTCTGTTCCATTAGCACCAAACATAGCAGTAACAAACTCAAGAAACATAAGACAGGCAATAGGACACATGACTATACTCCCAGCACTCAGGAGGCTGAAGGGGAACCAAAAGCTTTAGACCAGCCCAGGTTTCATAAAAGACATTGTCTCCACTGGGGGAGGCGGGAAGACCATCAGTGTCCCTGCACGTATATATGTGCAGCAAATACTTAGAACATCCTATGTGAAAAGCAGATCCTGCCCTACATAGGAACCATATGCTAGGACATATTTAACTGTGGTTGTAGATAAGCAAAGAAACGTAGACATCTTTGATGATAGAATACCTACCTACATTTTAGGTGGCCTAGGAATATGCCACATTCATTAGCAGCATGACCCAGTATTGACCTGGAGAGATGGAATAGTCAGTAAAATGTATGCCTTGTAAGCATGAGGACTGAGTTCTTCACTCCAGAATCACGTAATAGATAGATGGATGGATGGATGAATGGATGGATGGATGGATGGATGGATGGACAGATGGACAGATGGATGGATAGATAAAATGGAGACGTTGTGGCATCTACTCTTCTAATTCCAGTTCTGGGGAGACAGAGATAAGCAGACCCTTGAGGGTGACCGTCAGCCTAGCTTATTTGGTAAGTTAGAGGCCAGTGCAACACTATCCTGAAAATAAGGAGTGTGTTGGGGGTAGGGGAGGTGATGGCTCAGTGTAAGGGCTTTGTCCACAGCCCTGACAACCTGAGCTCAATCTCGGGACCCATATAGTGGAAGGAGAACCAAGTCCCAAAGTTGTCCTTTGACTTTCACTTGTAGTCATTTTGTAGTATGCATATGCTACACAGACACACAAACACACACACACACACACATGCACGCACGCACATGCATGCATGCACATCTCATCTATATACAGGAAAGCTGTCAAATCACTTTTGCACTCATTTTTTGGATGAAGATCATGCCCTTTGATCGATTGTGACCTATGAGGGTCACCAACAGGGAAGGAAAACAGTCCGAGGAGAGAAAATCCTGGCTGTAAATCAGGATAATTTATATAACACTTCCCAACTTCATGGCATCCACAGGCTTCACGGCAACCACGAGTTCCGTAATCTGAATCCACTTTCTCTCATATAAAAAAAGAAATCATGTCCGTGCCCTCCTTCATCTGCCCCCTCAAAATGCAGTCATGAAAGAGGGGGACAGAAAGACTGTGAGAGCCAGGGGTCAAGAAGGATCAGAGAGAGAAGCAGTGTCTTTTGGACGGGACTGACCCATTGTAAACTCCCAGCAGCTGTGGTTGTCTGCACAAGACCTACACAAAACCAAGCCAATCAACACTCTAGCATGGTGGGAGGGTTCTCACACCACCCTGCACTGTGGCACTAGTCACAGCTAATGACTTCTTGCCTCCAGAGTCAGCTTTCCTTGAGGGTTTCGCTCCTGCTGGACTGATTACACTCCACAGGAGTGACCCCACACTCAACAGAACATGAGCAGCACAAAGTGAACTTGGTGGGTTAAAAAAATGGGAAGGAGATCTGGGAGGAGTTAGGATGAGTGGGGGCGGATATGACCAAAGCTCATTTTATACAATTATCAAAGAATGAAAGCATACTTTAAAATACACACCTTTGCTAATTCTAAGAATCACACTACAGGGAAGGAAGATTTCCCAGTCAGACCCGGGAAGCCCTATATCTGAGATTCTTTGAACATTCACTAGATTCTATACAGTTCTACCAAAGTCCTCAAGTGTTGACAGCTGCCGGGAACTTTTCGAGTCTACAGAGGAAAAAGGTAAACAAACCTCAAAATGCAACTGTGTTCAAAAAGAGATTCCAACATGGATGGTACAGCCTTCTGCAGAAACAGCGCAGAAGGGGCAGGGAGAGGAATGTCCTGATCGGCATCAAAGTGAAGCATTAGCGTATCTGGGGGTGACTCTCAGACCAGGTGGCTTGACAACTATGGGAAAAGCACTTCCTTCCCAGAGTGCAAAGCAATATAAATCTCACTCCTCGGTTTCGCCAGATAGAGCTAGGAAATTTAGAATAAACAAAGGTTCGGGTTGTCACCAATGAAAACCTGTGTCACTCAGGTCATACCCTAACTGCTGAGTCTGAATCTAGATTGCTATTACTTTGAGGTACTTTACAAATATGCTGCAGAGCTAGTGCAGTTATCTTGTGGATAGATGTGCATACAGCATACCCAAATAGGATTCAGCAGATCCTTTTGTATTGAAAATCCATTCTGGCATTGCTTTTCTTCCATGTGGATTGATGTTTTGTTGTGATTTCTCCTTTGAATTGGTTGTTAACCTTTCCACCTCCCTCAACCAAAGAACATTTAAAAATCTTCATATGTGCTTATCTATATTTATGAGTTCTTAAAAAGTAATGTCCTTTATAGAGCACCTAAGAACCATTGCCTCTTGGATATGAAACCAGAAACTTGGGCCTTTCCTGGTGCTGTTTCCCACAGGACATCCTCCCAAACTCCCCTCAGTCCATGAAACACAACACCCATCACCTGTTGATGCCTATGGCCATAGAAAGGGGTCTATGTTTCCTCACACACCTTCAGGAAACAGTGACAGGGTGCTAAGTCCCTGCGAGAGGCCATTCTGAAGTTTCCACATGGCCCACAGCTGTGCTGATTTTATGCCACAAAAACAAATCTAAAAGGAGATACCGTCACAATGATTCATCTTGCTGGGAGGTGATGACTGTTTAGGCCTAAGAGGAAAATGCATAAACTTATTACACGGGCATCTTTACAAGCTTTGGGAATCCAAAAGCAACTTCTTTACTTGTGTAGGCTTCTGGCAGGACCCATACTCAAGTAAGAATGAGTGTCCCCTCCCCCCACCCACTCCAGTAAGAATGAGTGTCCCCTGCCCCCATCCACTCCAGTAAGAATGAGTGTCCCCTGCCCCCACCCACTCCAGTAAGAATGAGTGTCCCCCACCTCCACCCACTACTCTTATAGCACAGAAAGCAAACAGTTCCAAAGTCTGCTGAGGTTCCCAGCAAAACTCAAAGTCTCATTCCTAATGCAAGAGAAATGTGACTGCTTTATTTCTGCTTACCACAAAACTGTGTGACACTCATCATGGGTAAGCTCAGCTGGTGGGGATGTAGCGTCAGATAAACGCCCCTATGTTAAATGTTAAACAGATCACCACAAGGGAAAGTGATACCATGCCCATTAAAAGAAGACATGTCATCTGGGGGCATTGATTCACACACCAGCAGTAAGCAATGATCTGGCCTGTCATAGCCAGCCTACAACCCACTAACGAGCATACCTTCCTGGAGAATTCCCTTTAGAGGAATAAACAAAGAAACAAAGAAATATCAAAATCCTCCTAAATGACTTGAAAACCAAGCAGTGCAGTTTGTTTGTTCTTTGGGCATGGCTCATGTATGCATGACTCACATGTTCACGTAGGTACAACTCGGACACATTCTTGTGTGTGACTGCACATGTGGTCATGGCACATCCCATATGTGAAGATCAGAGGACAAGCTCTGGTGTTGGCCCTGCCCTCCATCTTGAGAAAGGGTCTCATTGTTCTCCTACTGAATAGGCCAGACTAACTCCCAAGCTTCCTGGGATTTCCTGTCCACACCTTGCCTGTCTTGGTAGGGACAGTGGGATTGCAGACATTCATGCACATGCAGGTCCTCAACACTTACCAAAAAGCACCTTGACTCACAGTACCATTTCCCCAGCCAATACTGCAGGGGGTCTGTGTTTTTTAACTTGTTTTCAAATAAACATAAGAGCAAAGCCCACAGGAGGATGGGGAAAGTTCAGCGTTCCCAGCATCCTAACGTGTGTAAAAGCAGAATGACCTTCCCTCCTTGACTGCACCACGATGCCCCATCACAGAGGCTAGAGGCAGTCTCAAGAGGATTGCCCCCCCACCCCAGTCTCCAATGATGAAGACAGTGAAAAGGAAACCAGATCCTGCTGACCTTACTGAGCCACTTGGATCACACCAACCCTGAAACTCATGCTGCCTCTGGACTTTCCAGTTTCAGGAGCCAAAACTCTCCACTCATTGTTCAGGTTGGTTTAACAGGGTTTTCTGTTACCTGGGACTGCAAACACAATCCCCTGGAGAGCAGCACCCACTTACTTGTATGGCTTGACCAAGTGAGTGCACTTGATCAATATACTACATTTTAAAAAAGACCCGGTTTGGATGAAGATCCAAAGACCCTTTCTGGAAGGTCCTTAACAGTAGTTGTCTCTGGGTGACAGAAAACATACTTTCCACTTTGCACCATTTAGATAGTTTCTACTTATGTTAAAAAAGGATAAAGCTTAAAAGTTTGAGGGGACAAAAAGGATGGTCCAAGGTGATAATTTAGTTTGGTAGTAAATTCGTTTGGTAGTCATTAAACTATGTTTTTGAAGCCCGTGCTGGGATATGAGGTACAGAATACAGAAGAAAGCCAAGTGAAGAAATACTTCTTGGAGCTCTGCAGGGAGTGCTGTGTGCTCTCACTCCAAAACCAGTTTCCCCCAGGCATTCTGTAACAAATCTCTGAAAGCAATCCCAGAATTCTGCCTTTTGTTTAAGATTTACTTACTATGTGTGTATGGGTAATTTGCTTGCCTCTGTATACACACAATACACATGTGTGTGTAGTGTCCACAGATACAAGAAGAGGGTGCTGGAGTCACAAGGCTGTGAGCTACCACGTGTGTGCTGGGAGCCAAACCTGGGTCCTCTAGAAGAGCAACAAATGCTCTTCATTCTTAAGCCATTTCTCTTGCCCCTAGCCTGTTTTATAATGCTCATTTGACATTTTCCAGAGGCTCCCTAGAGACACCAGAAGTAACTGACCTAAGGGCCCTTTTACTTGCCTTTGAGGATGAAGGGCATTTCTTACACACTACACAAATAAGCTCAGATCAAAAGGCTTGAAATTCCCTACCCACCTATTCAACACAAGCACCTCAGCTAAGATCATGGGGAGGTGGGGTATCCTCAAAGTTCTGGGCTAACAAAGTGGTATCTGTGGTCTTCGGAACACAGAAACAATGCTGGAGGAGAGGCCCAACCAGTCATGCACACTCACCCAGCACTTGTCAGAGCTGAGAAACGTCAGCCAATTCTTGCATGTCTAAGGCTATGAGCCAGGAAGCAATTAAGTGGCCCCCATGTAGAGACTGAGGCCTCCTTTCTCTGTAGAGAGGCCCTCTAACGGCAGCCTACATGCTGCCTCGGAGACCTACAAAAGTTTCTTTTAGGAGAAGGAAGTGTTTGATCCTGTACTGTTCAGCACAGAAAACCCATCCGAAAGCTTGCATGTGACTGACAACTCTGGCCTTCCCCCAACTACTGTGCTTTGGGAAAACAAGTACTTCACACAGATCAGAGAGCAGTTTGTTGACTGAACATATTAATTCCTGGACTTGGGTCTTAGAAAAATAAATCCACTGCCCACTTCCAGAGCTGCTAGCCAGGGCAGTGCTCCTAACTCATTGTGGGTAACTTTCCCATCAAGTACCCAATCCAGCCAGATAAGGGAATGAATCTACAATCTAGCTTCCCAAATGGTGGCAGACCTGCTACAGCCCCAGGAGCTTCTTAGAATACCCTCATGGAATGGGCTATACCTGGGATAGTCAATAGACAGAAGCTACACTGAGGAGATGCAAGGGTGGCAGGGCTGCCTCCCCTTTCTGCTGCAGGTCCAGGTCCTAAGACAGGGCCTGTAGGATACGAATTTCACATTTCCAAACCCTCGCCGGTTAAGTTATCTTTCTCTGAGACTTGTGTTTTGGCCATGAATATGGCTTTCTCGGAACTGTTCTCTGAACCAAATGAGTTTATTAACATGTACCCTGAGCGCTTCCTCCATTCCTGGAAGATTTTGTGTTTAACAATTTGTCATGTTAGTTATGTACAGACACTGTGCATGGCTTCTTGGGGAGTAATGTACACAGTTCTCCTGTTTGGCTCAGAGCTCTACCCTTAGCAGCCTTGCAGACCTGCTGGAAAGGGCTTTAGAATCAGGGATGTTGAGGAGGGTAGTCCAATGTTAGGTACCATGATGGTCTAGAGGGTTTAACAACTGGCCATGTAGAGAATAGAAGGGGGGAGACGAAGGCCCAGTGACCCAAGTCAGAAAAGGAAGGCAGAGTCCTAAGGGGAGTTGAACAGGACAAGAGAAGGAGGAAGAACAGATGTGCAGGGGTCACATGCTGGCTCCACAGCGTACGAGGACAGAGAAAATGGGTGCTTTGGGCCGGCCAGGAGATGTTTCAGACACCGTTCCCCTGATCTTCCACTTCATGTAGCCAGAGGAGATCAATGAAGTGGCCTCATTTTAAAAATTAACTGGGAAGCAAACCCAACTCTGGAAGCCATGAATAAACTTCATCTTAAACAGGGATGTGTGGCACAGCGAGGACTCCAGTTTGCAAGTCCTCATGAGCAGTAAGAGCTGCCGAAGTCCTTGGTGTCAACATGCCGGCAGGGAGTATCCACAATCACCATTCACCCCACACTCTGTAGATCCCCAGCAAGTCTAGGACATGCAGCTAGTATATGCAACAGTGTCCTGTCTGGAACCATCATGGACTTTTACCTGGATGGGCAGTATTGCCAGAGCTACACGGAAATTAACTGAGAATCATCTTTCCTTCAGTCAGGAGAGGAAAGTTACCCAGATGATGATTACAGCCAAGAATGGCAACGCTGTAAGCCACCTAGTTTCATCTGCAGGGAGACTATGAAGGTAGATGGAACCTGACCGAATGTGCAAAGGATGGCCTGCCTTCACCACTGGGTTCCTGTACCACCCAGTCACACCTGACCCAGTGGCTCAATTTATCTATAAAATGCTTAATGCTTTTTTAAAATAGTGATTTTAAACCAGAAAGAAAAAAATAAAAGACCCAAACAACAGCATTAATATAAAGATATATTCCATAAAAGAGTTTGGCAGGTCAAAGAGAAGCTTCACACTTCCTAAAAACACAAGCATTCTTCTTCCTCTAGTCTATAGAGAATTATTTAAAAAAATTATAACATTATCATCATGAACACACACCCACCAGTATCACCAGTATACACCACACTAGAATGTACACTTCGGTAAGTAACTGAAGGTAGCACTCAATCCCTGAACAGTAAGAACAGATACAAGCTATAAAGAAGCATTAGAGAGTAGCCCAGCCCAAGGTGGACAGATGCCCAGCATGCCTCAGAGTATCCATTACGTTAGACAGACATCATTTTCAAGAGCAGCCTCAGAACAGTGCTGACAGTGAACATGGCATGTGGATGGGGGAGTCACCATGGAAGTTAGAGATAAGATGCGCTCAGCTTCCTCACAGCACCTGCTGTCTGTACTTGCCGGGGCCTGGCTGCAGGAGTGTCGCCCTCCAGGGACAGCACACTTTGGGCCACTAGCTGTATGTGGTTGTGAGAGGAACCCAGTTTTCAGCTGGCAATCAGGAGCTAGGGCTCCCTGGAGGGCAGTGCGGAGGGAGAAAGGGTCAATCAGGATTCAAGTTCTGGTGGCCATTTCAGTAGCACCAAGACAGTGAAGCCAAGCAGGGGTGCATAGAGAAAATGTGGACCACAGGGAAAGGCTGTCACAGCTGATTCTTGAGACAGTGGGGTAACCGAAAAGGACAGCTCGGTCCCAGACACTGGGTAAGGCTGCTGCAAAAAAGAATGCCAGACAGAAGAGGCTATGAAGACATGGTGAAGGAACACTCTTACCCCTATAAATAAACTATTTACACACTATAAGAACAAGAGAGCTGGCCCTCAGTAGGGCTTAATGCTATGGAGAAACAAGGCTGTTCTACCCTGGGAGAGCAGTGTAGGCTTGGAAGGCAGTGGTGATGTGCTCCACAAGACCGGTTAGGGCTGGCTCAGGCATACTTCACTTGGACATGGTTGAGGATTCTGCAAACCCCCGGTATGTTTGCACCCATGAACCTTGTTGGCATGAGGGGGACCACTGGACCACTTATCCTTCCCCATCCTTCTTGTTCCGATGGAGTCAGAAGCCTTGTCCTCAGTGCTGGTCCCATAGTGATGTTAGACCCACACAAGATAATAGTTGAGCATGTACCTAAGCCTTACTGAGTAGGTAGGGGCCTACAGATGTATTTGGGCTCCATAAGGGCCATCAAGACTTTCCTGCAGCCGTGGGAGCCCATCTGTCCTCAGAGTTACTACTCCACATAAAAACATATTCTCTGTCTCTGGGCAAACCCCTTCGGAGATGCCATGTCAAGTGTGGGCAGATGAGAAGGGGCCTTGATCTTGCACCTGCAAGAAGAAACTGAGATGTCCTGTCACACTGATGCCGAAGACTGGGATCTGGTTGTGGGCGGCTCATATCGACTTCTGCTGCTGTTGGACCTGTACATGTGGCTCAGCTCCATCTTCTGCATCTGCTTCTTCTCAGAAGTGATGACCTGCCTTCACTGCCTCAATGTCTGAGATCAGGGTCCTCGCCAGGAAGATGCCGAAGATCTGAAACCAAAAGACAGAGGTCAGCCGTTCAAATGAATCCAGGAGCAGAGGTGAGCAGATGGTTCCAGCCCGCATGGACCCCGTCCCCTGTCCTACCCGGGCAAGGGCTGAGTGAGAGCAAAGCTTGAGCAAGTGGCAAAGATGACCCACCCCACGGAAAATCAACCCTGGGGTATGCTGTTGCACCCCTCAAGCATGAAAGGAGTCAGAACAGGCATCACAAACTGAAACAGATACTCAGCCTACCCCCAGGGAGTAAAACTGCCACATACCAGGCGGGTCCCACATACCTGAGCTCTAGGTCAAACTGTAAAATAACACCAACTATTCAGAACCAGTCACCCTGTTGGCCCAATTCCCAAGAGAGTAATTCACAGCCATGACCCTGATATCAACAGACATAGCCTGACCTTAGCAGACAGGAATGTCGTGAGAGAAGGGTGTGGTTGGTAACCGTTGGAAGTGTGCTTGCTTGTACCTCCCTCTTAAGCTCTATGTCTCATAACTGAGCCCAGTCTCACTTCACAGATACAATACTGTGTGGCTACAAACAAGTGCACCTCTTCAAGGCAGAGCTGCTTAACATGTATTCTCTTCACGTAAGCACCATATCCACTGCCCCATAAGCTGCTCAAATGCAGACAATGCCTCTTATACATGGGCCCTAAGAAAACTGATAGTTTCCCTGATACAACCGAATTCTTGACTTTTTCTAAATTTTCCTGTGGACACCAGCCACTCCAATCACCCCCTGGGCCAGAGGAGCATCTGTGGTGAGGAAAGACTCCTAAAAGCCCAGCCAGGGCACAGGGACAATAAAGTTCTGACGTAACTGCTCAGCTAATAGGAAGAGTCACCTCCCACTCTAGAGCTCCTGACACCTCCTTTAATTCCTGCTTCTTCTGTCTATCAAAAGGGAAGGACCCTAAAGTGAGCCAGTTCCTGACCAAGCACTCCAATCCCCTGACCACGACCAACACAGGTGATGCCATATAAAGCCTACTGGGCCCTCCAGAGACTGTCACAGCTGTCCCATTTGTCTGCCCTCAAAGGGTCTCCCTTCAGGTAGCAGACTGCAGGGCACCTTGACCTTGGATATCCTATTTCCTAGGCCAGATTCCTTTATAGCGTACAGTTAGGGGCCCGGTGCTTGAATTCTGGGACATACCTGCAGCAGTGAGATGGCAATGAAGACACCAGCCACAATGTAGATGTTCCTGGGCAGCCAGCCTTCCAGAGCCTGGATACATCCCTTTGTGAAGATGAACTCATCCCACTTGCTCTTCAGCTGCAGAGAAACAGCACAGTGGCCTCAGCCTGAGCATACACAATCCCTGCCCTGACCCAAGACAGCCTGTCTCTGTATGGGGCGGGGCAAAGCACAGCATGTGATCGGTGGACTGAGAAGATTTGGATTTGGTCTGGATCCCTCCCAGGGCAAGCTGCCATCCTGCCCGTCTAACTAAAGGCTCTCATCTCCAAAGATGAATTCATTCTGCATCACCACACCTAGAGATGCAAGGTAATCTGTAGCCTGGAGGAAAAATATGTCTCTCAAGGTAAAAAGGAAAGGAGACTCCAAGATTTCTAAGTCATAGAAGGTGGCAGAAGAAAGGGCAGTGACCCTTTAGGTTCTGTCTCCTACTGGTAAGAGCTCTGGGAGAGTCAGCTCCCTCTCTGCCAACCCCCTGGGAAATCTGTCAGTGTTTGGACACCCCACTCTTACTACCTCATAAATGGCAATCAGCCCCAGTTTCTTCCCCACCATCTCCCTTCATGTCAGCAGAGAGGAAACATCAATTCACTTTAGTGTATCATGGGATGCACTGTGCTATCATCTCCTGGGGTGTGACTGTATTTGATGACGGGTCTTTACAGAGCTAAGTTTAAATGACAATACCAGGATGAGGTCTAATCAACTGACTGGTGCCCATACAAGAAGAGACTAGGACAGGGACACAGAAGATAGATAGGAGGGGAGATGTCCAAGCATGGAAGACAGGACTGGAACAGATCCTTCCTAAGCAGCCTCAGAAGGACTTAACTCAGCTGACAGCTTGATCTTGAACTTCTAAGTTTCAGAACTGTGAGAAAATAAAGTGTTGTGTAAGCCTGCCAGTCTTTGCATTTTTTTTCTGGCTGCCCAAGTGGCAATGAAATTCTTCAAAGGACAGCTAGGTTTCATACAAAGGCATCTTTCTGGTTGTTTGGGACTCTACAAAAAAGGACTATAGTGGCCAACAGGAATTTCTTTCTCGCCACTATGGAGGCTTAAGTCTAACACCAGGGCACTGGCAGATCGAGTGTCTGGTGGTGCCTTCTGGTTAGACAGTGTCTCTCTGCTGAACTCTCATATGCTAGAAGAGAAAAAAAGCTCTCAGGACCTCTTTCTTCATTTCTTTCTTTTATGTGTGTAAGCATTTTGCCTACATGTATGTTTGCATACCCTTCGTATGCAGTGCCCTCAGGAACCAGAAGGTGGCGTCCATCCTCTGGAACTGGAATTGCTGACAGCTGTGAGGCACTGCATATGTGCTGGGAACCAAACCTGGGTCCCAAGAGCAACAAGTGTTCTTTACCTCTGAGCCATCTCTCTAGGTCATCTTGGACCTCTTAATAAGGACAGTAATCTCAGACATGACAGCTCTGCCTTCAGGAGGGACTGACTAGGTTTAAGCTTCTAAGAGAAAACATTCAACACACACAGCCTGTTCCTATGAACTAAAGTCAGTACAAGATAGACTGTCCTGGTGTCCATGGCTAAGAGGATTTCTACATTCCCCGACATCCCCCCTTTCACAAACGCAGCCATCCACATCACCTTCTCCCACCCAGGCCCTCACTCACTATGGTCTGAAAGGTGTGAATTCTGAGCCCTAACCTAGTCCTGGCATCACCGTCTCACTACTGCCTCTGTGTGGAAGCTGGAGCAAGTCACAGACCCCACAAGCTTTATCCTCACTGCAGAGCAATAGATAACAGCTGCTCCCAATTCCACACTACTTCTAATGCAGTGGTAAGTTTAGTGATATAGTCACAGGGCTTTAAATCTAGTGTGTGCTCATGCCTGTGTGGGAGTGCAAGTGCATATGCGTGTGCACACTTGCACAGTAGTCCACCCAGACTCAGCTCACTTCTGGCTTAGATGGCACCTTCTAATAGAATCTTCCTGTTCCTTTACTCCAATCTGCACTTATGCTAAAGCAGGAGGTTAGACTATAAGGCTAAAGCCTAAGAAATGGTTCCCCAGATCCTTTAAGGTTATGTGTTGGTTTTCTTACCTGAAGCCTGACATCATAGCCACACTGTGTGTTCACGACTTTTTGCTGTAGAAAAAGCAGAAAACTTAGTCACTCTAAAAAAAACTGTCAAAAACCCAGTTGTAGGGGGCACTAGAAAAATCACAACTGAGCACCAGGAAGCACATGAGGAATTTATGCAGAAATTACATCACAGCTCACACCAAGGTCAACTGCCAGGCTAGCATAGGGATCAGAGAGCTGCATCTGTGATGTTTCAGTGGTAAATTTTGTAGATGAAAGCTGCAGACTCACTCTACTTCACCAGCAAGAGCACACACTTGGATAGCTAGACTTGGACAACCATAAACCTAAGGACACTGGAATCTGAATTTCATACCAATTCTCACACATCACAAAATAGTGTACTTTTTCCCCTTCAGCCATGTTTGACGTCTTAGTCCCAAGGTACTGCTATTGGGAGGTAGTGGAATCTTCAGGAAAGGAGCCTAGGAGGAAGCTCTTAGGTCACTAAAGATGTGTCCTGAAAGGAAATAGTGGCATTCTATTTTGTTCTTTAGCCATAAAGCGGGCAGCCATGTGCTCCTTGCTGTCTCTAACAGGTACCACAGATCTGAAAGCATCCAACACTGTGAGCCAGCGAACTCTTCTTCTCGGGGCTGGTGCTAGGACTCCATGCATAGTAAGCTTGCACTCTCTCTGAGTTCACAGGCCTTTCATCAGAGGGTTTGTTAGTGACGCGAAACTGAACAACAACCACCAAAAATAACAAAGTATTTTGCCTCATTTGTCCCTGGGCCACAGTTTATCAAACGCTGTGCTAGTAGATGACATTACACTCACTACATTCGCTACTCTGGTGTTTTTCAAACATTCCTGGACACCTCCAACTCCACTGCACAACCTCTCGCAGACCAAGGATCCGGCCCAGGTCATAACAGTGAAGGCTTGCTTCGCAGGGGCTGTGACGAAGCACCACAGGGCTGTGCAGAAGCTTGTGCAGGGCAGATCTCTGCTCACTCGAAACACAGATTTTCTTCCCAGGTTATCCAAAGTGCTCAGTTTACAGAAGCCCAAAAATTTAAGCCTAAGACTAGGAATGAAAGCAAGTGAAGAAAAGGCTAGAAAATAATTTATTGTGGAGCTACCCCCCACATCCCCACATACACATGTGATGTACAACCTCATACTTCCTGAGAGCTTCTGGGCACTGAGGACACTGTGAAAAAGGTACAAAAGGGGGCAGACCAGAGCACATCACCTTCGTGGTAAGGCAGAACCGCCTAAGGAAGGATAATCTTTCCTCCTTTATCTAGCACAGAGACATGGTGCACCACAGAGAAGGGTTCCAGGATGTATGCACAGGATTTCAGAGTTCAAGGGCCCAGGGAGGGTTGGAGGGAGGCAAGGGAATGCAGCACACTCCATCCATATGTTGGAAAGCAGCAGCCTGGAGGCACTGGAAGTGGCAGGGGCCGTGGGGCTGCAGAAGGCACATATACTCACTGCAGGATCTGGCACGCAGCAGGAGAAGGGCACTCCACATTTCTCTCGGCTGTAGCTGGCACCACTGCAGTTGAAGTAGACATTAAGGTCCCAGTCTTCAGGGCCGTAAGCCCCGCAGCACTGATTCTAAAATCATAAATATAGCCAAGAACCACATGAGGGGGACCAGGGTCACTGACTCAACACAAGGTGTCTTTTTTGTTCCCATTTCCTAGACATAAAACAAGGCTCACACAGATACTGAATGATACCAAGTGGCAATGCTTTAAGGAAACCGCAGCCATGCTAACGCCCCCATGGAACCAAGCCTAGCATGCTAAGTTCCTCTCAATCCTTGGCAGAGGCCATGCCAGCTATACCCTTTCTCCTTTGATATACCCCTCTCCTAACCCAGAGAACACTGCCTGAATAATAGGCCTTTCTCCATGACAAATAGCCACGCTGGCCCTAGTTTCCTTTTTGGCCCTTTTATATAAAACAGCTGCTGAACATTTACAACGGGGGTGAATTACAACTAAGGTGAACAGCAACAGCAATTCATTAACCATCTCACTTCACCAGGAGCCCCACCCTCCACTCCCCAATGTCTAGTAAGGCTGACAAAAGCCCTTATCAGCCTACAAATATGGGGCACCTAGCACACTAAGAACATTGCTGTGAAGGAATCACCCCACCCTTAGTAGATTTCTGCAGCCAAAACAAAGGCCAGCAAGAATCTCCATCTCCCTCACACCCAACTTTCCAGTGGAAATCCAATCTTCTCCTGCCCCACTCCTCCACTATGCAGGATGCTTTAATGACGGAATGACCAGCTAATGTTTTGTTACTAGCCCTAGAACTTAGTGGATGCCTCTTAAATTATAGAAGAAAAGAAGCTGGGTATGGCAGAGCACAAACATTTCTCCAATCCCCATAATCAGGAGGCTGAGGCTTGTAAGCCTGAGGGCAGTCTGGGCTACATATACATAGCTACATCCCGCCTCACCTGTCTCAAAACAGACTAGGCCAGAAGGGCAGCAGGGAAGACTTCCCTTAGCAAAGAGCAGGGGAAAGTTCGAGAAACTAGCAAACCCAAGGCCATTTGAACACAAAAGGAAAACAAAAAACTGAACAGAAAAGGTGTAACAAGGTTACTGGGATGCCGGATTGCCCCAAACCACAGAAGTCTCTCTTCTTATGTAAACGGATTTTTCTGGACCCTATGCTACATGCAACAGGGTAAACAAGTTTTGGTTAATAATAGTGGGTCAGTTATTTTTAGTACTTGCTGGTTTATTTTCTCTTTGGAACCAAGTGTTCCATGGAAAAGACACTTCAGAAGCCAGGCTTCTGGGAGAAGCAGATCAACAGGCTACTATGCCAGGGAGTGGGTTCATCCCAGGGGCTGGAGCAGCCAGTGATTCAAGCTTCCAGGTACAGCTGCAAGCAAGGGGAAGGGGCAGGAAGAGAAGGGCCACAGCCCAAGCCTGCTTATTCAGTTCTCTGGGGAAAGTTCCAGAGAAGCCACATCACTCCGTGGAGAAGGCTTCCCCCAGGCAGTTTGTCCTTCTAACACAGGAAGGAGAAAAGGTCCCAGAGAGGAAGATACAGGAATAGCTCTGCAGTGAGTCACAAGCCTAGGGGAAGGAGCTCTATCCTCTATCCCCTCCATACCCACAGGGCCAAGATCCTGGGGAGGACTCTTGACTACTGACATGGCTACCATGAAAGGCTAGGGAAGACGAGACCCAAAAGGAAAGAAAGGGAGACAGAGTTGTCCGACTAATCCAAAGCACTGAGCGGAAGCCCAAACTGCCATGCCAGCAGCCGGGCACAGCAAAGGCTGCCCAGAGGCTGCGGGGCGCGCTCTATGCCTCCCTGCCACGCCCCAGCAAACCCACTCTGAGGAGGAAAGGACTTGATTCATCTCAGCTGCAGAGCATCCCAGACTAACCAGAGGTGGGAAAGGGCATGTTCTAGTAGCCTGTCAGGGGCAGAGCTTACGGCTTTCTGAAGAGAGTCAATGAGGTTCTGCAGGTCAATGTCATCCCGATAGGACCTGATGTTGCTCTCGAAGAATTCCCGGAACCGATCCCTCACCCAGTCTTGGAATAAAAAGGCCAACACGGCCACGGCCAGTTCCAGGAAGAAGATGAGCACAATGGCCCCACAGAACTGAGTGGGTACAAGAAGGGTGGAGTCAGCATCACCAGCCTGACAGAGGCACCACCTACTGCAGCACTTCACTGCCTCTGTAAACAGCATTCAACACTACCCATGCACATATGGCAGTTAGTAACTGAGAGAAGGGAAGAGAAAGGACAAAGCTCCAAACCATCACTTCCTAGGAGGTAGCCCCCTCCCCCCACAGGATGAGAAAGAAGCTGTGTCAGTTTCCCTGTGGAGCCTGTACCAGGCACTGCCCCTTCCCCCAACCATTCTAGACATGTAATCTTCCACTCCCACTTGTGGATGCTGACATCTAAGTTCCCTGCAGAGTTCATTACCACTCTGGAGAGACCAGTGTTATCAGCACCCACTCTGCTTGTAAAGCAGGATCGTCAGCCATAGACAGACCTCTATAGAAACATGGCTGCCAGCTACAGGTCATGGTGACATTCTATTGGGAGCCATGAAGCATTGATACATCTTGGAAATGTGAAGGAACCTTTCCAAGAACACCAAAGAAGAATCCCAAGGATGTACAAGTGTGCACGCAGACTGCTCACGTGGAAATGGGATGCAAAACACAGTGTTAATGAAGGGAGGAGACGTAGGAAGAGGTGTGTGCTTTGCCTTCCAAATAAAGAAAGGCTGATCTAATAAGCTTAACAAATAATAGATCATAAAGAAAATACGTATTTTCTTTACCGGGTGCTATTTAATTTTAGCTCAATACATTTAAATATGAAGTTGTATCTAAATATAAAACTAAACTCTTTAGTAATTCGTGATTTTGCCAGAAAATTAAAAACAACAGTGCACATCCAACAGATTCACACCCCGGAGGAGGGAAAAGGTTTCTTAAAGCTATTAGCAATAGTGTGTGATCTTAGTCGGGAAGGGCAAAGGTAAACAGCAAATAAGCAATTCCTTTAGAACGGTTAAGGAAAGCTACAAAGCAAAGGAGATGGGTAGAGCCCTAAAAGTAGCTGGCAACTCCCGGAAACCCCATTCCTCTAGGAGGAGGAACCATCATCTGGGTTTTTCTCCTTAAAATCTTCCCTCTTAAAGAGACAGCAGGTTCAAAGAACTGTTTGTTCCCTCCTTGTGTAGCCTGGGCCAGAAATCTGATAAGAGCCAGTACCTCTAGCCCACCACATCCACTCTCCCACATTCCAACACCACTCACAAACTTGAGCAGGCAGATGTTCTCCCGTAGGGCCCCGACACAGCCTGCGAATCCCAGTGTGAACATCACCACGCCCACCATCAAGACCAGCACTACAGGGTCGATTCCATGCAACCGGGTCACCTTTGTAAGGTCGGACAGCACACCCTGAAGGAAGCAGAGAATAAAAGGTAGCAGTGTCCTGGGAATGGAGTCAAGATCCTGAGGACAAGTTGTGCCAGCAGCTGAAGCTAGGGGGCTGCTTCCACCCCCCACCTCCCACCCCACCCCCCCTCAGTCCTGTCATCACGAGCCAGGCCAGAGTGTCCTGCCCACTTCCTGGAGCCCAAGAATACGTCCTTGTCCGCTGCAGCCCTTAGACACTCTCCATGAAGTTCCTGGTCCACACTGAGGCTGGAGGCTCCTGAGAGCCCAGATTCTTCAGTGGCCTATAAGGCGTCTTGACCAGGCCTCAGAGAAGGGAAAAACTGGACCACGGCCAAACTGGCTAACCGCCATTTCACAATGAGCATTTTTGAGGAAACAAACCCAGCAAGGGTAGATGAGGACAGAATGTTGCCCACAGACATGTGTATGACAGCGACATCCTATTAGCACTATCCAAAGGGAATCATTGGCTGTACTTGTAATAAAAACACTTGGAAGGAGGCTAGGGACAACAAGATTGGTTTATCATTTCTCCTTAAATACATATAGTCAGGGACTGGCTCAACAGGTAAAGGCACTTGCTGCCTTGCATGGCAACCTGAGTTCAATCCCCAGAACTCGCATGGTACAAGTCCTAACCTCCTCCTACAGTTCAATTTTACTTCTACTCAGGCATATACATGACCCCCCCCCCCATACAAAGAAAAAAAAGTAAAAATTTTAAAATATATATAGTATGTGACTAATGGCAACTACAATGGAAAGACAGACTCTGTGATACTCAAAAAGAAAAGAAACAGGGGTTAGGCTAGGCAGCTGTGTAACCAGCCAGCTCCAGGTCAAGTCTGCTGCAGTCCCAGATATGGCCACACGATGGCACTGTTATGCATGGCTGTTTCCAGGTCACTAGGACAGGTAATTGTACCAGCAGCTTACACAGGCCTCCAAGAAAGGTGCACAGGCTCAAGAGCAGACCTCTGCTTCTAAGACCAACACATAAAAGCTCACAGACCAAAGTGTGCTGCTTCCTTTTTCTGGAAGTAGTGGCAGGTTCCACCACAGAAACGGGGTGCTTCAGCTTCCGGATTCTCCTTGCTCCTCTTTCCAGTAAGAATTCTGGCTCTCAGCACCTAAGCTACTAACATTAATCTACCATAGGGTAAGGTCAGCACCATGACCCCCTAGAACACCAACTGCCCCTTTATCTACCTGCACAGTAAGAGTCTGGGACCGCCTCCCTCACACACTGGCAAGCAGATAGGCACAAACCCAGGCTCTGCCCCCTTTTCCTGTAGGTCAGCACAAGCAGGTCAGGGTTCTGCTCACCTGCTCACAGAGGTATGGCACAGAGTTTAAGAGGCACCCCAGGCTTGCCTTGGACATGGCTGCCAAGGTCTGGGGTTACTCAGAACAGGATAGGAACATACTCTCCAAGCTCATGACCTCAACCCAACTAACTCTTAGTACCTGGCCTAACAACCTCCAGCAACGCACACAACCTCAGAGGCACAGTCTTTCTGAGGGTTAATGCTACAAACCCTTTCTGTAGTAAGTGATTACTATAGGCTAGAGGAGGGGACAATTCAAATCCAATGGCTCCGGATCTGGCTGCCTGGTAACTGGGCCTGGTTGAGGTTCCACCTACCTTTTCGCTCCATGCCCAAAGCCCGACTCCAAGGAAGACAACTCCAGCCAACTGAGTTGGGGAAAAGGGAGGGAGGAGAGAAGAGAAGTAAGGTCATAAAGCAGTAGTAGAACAAAGTTTGCATTCTAGTTGGGTGCTCCCGTCTTCTGTCCAAGGTGGCATTTGAATCCTGATTATGTCAGCTCTCTACACCAAGGGACATGGAGATTGCAGATAACCAGCACCTACCTCTCTGAGCGGCTGACAGCTGCTTTCTACTTCAGATGCCCAAATGCCCAGAGAGCCAAGGTAAAGATCCCTAGGTCATTCATTGAGAGTCTGCCACAGGACACTGCCTTATGGTGACAGAAAGACTGTTTCCTTCCTTCCTACCCAACTCTCACCCTCAACCCACTTCAGTGTGCTCTTCCGTGTCAAGACACTGCACCCCTGACAACTGCCAGAGTTTATCAGCAGCCTCTGGTCCTGCTGAGCATCTATCTGCATCAAACCAGATGCAAGGCAAAGCTATGGGGAGAGCACAAGACCACCTGTTCTCACATCTCATCCTCACAGCCCAGGACTCAGAATCCAAACACACAAGTAGCCACTCGGGTCACTCATTAGCCACAGTGGCCGCCTCATCCCACCTACACATAAAGTGAGACACACAAGTGCTCAAGAAACACTGGGGTCTGAGCTGGTAAGTTAAGGTGGGCTGCATTAAGGAGGAGAGAGGCACTATATCACCCCAACCTCCCTCTTATAGGCATCCACTACAGACAAGAGAATGGGACCCATCCAAAGGACCACACAGTTCTAAAGCAGAGTTGTTCCCCATATAAACCCCATGCTCTACAAATGAAGCAGCTTCTGTTTTGCTGTTGTCTGTTTGAGCATCCTGAGTTTTGTGGACAAATTCCCTGAGCTAGCCCACACCACACTAGTTTCTCAGTAGGAATGTCTTTGTTCTCCTAGAAGTCATACGTGACTACTTCCTCTCCTTCCCATCAGTTTCACAATGGATGGTAAGAAACACCAACAGGCTACCCTACGGTCCCCAGTCTGAGGCCTTGTCTCATCTGACTTCCTCAGAAGTGAGGTCACCCTTGGCTATCCCCCTTCCTTCAATCAGGTTTAGAGACACCAAGCACACACAGCTTGGTCGAGGCTGTCTTCCTCCCTTGCCTGCTGCTTGTCCTTCCCTTGTGGACTCCACTAAATGATGGTAAACCTAACAATGCAAAAACCCTTTGAGCAGTTGGGGGACCCAGGAACACACACCTTTCAATACTATCTATCCCCATGGTCAGCATCCTTGCGGCTCTCGTCTCACACCTACCATCTCCTTGTAGTCTCCAGGGACCCAGCCTACTCCTCCCCAGCTTCTTTTCCCCCATGAAACATCATCACCATCAGTCCACTAACCGTTTAGGAGAAAACCCATGAGAGAGAAAGAGACTTGACATTCACTAACTGGGACTCTGCTTGTTTTACCTTTGAAACATGAAAGTGCACATGACCAGTTTTCTTTCAGATTCTCAGCTCCCTCTGTCCATAATACACCTCTTCCCAGACCTCCACCAAACTGAAAACATCCTTTAAAAACCTTCTGTCAAGTGATATCCAAAGGACTGGCCTTAAAGGCCCCACTGCATACCAAATATCTTGGATTTTCAAAGTTTCATGAGTAATGTACACCCTCCATCAGCTCTGGACCACTCATAATACCAAATAAAAAAGCTGTTCTTTGTATTGTTTAGGGAATGATGGGGGAAAGGTCTTCTGTTCAGTACAGTTTTGATGGTGACTTCTGTCTTCATTGGGTGAATTCAGATACAGAGCTGCTAGTTACTAAACATGACTATGATCGGATCTCTCCACTCCTCCCAACTCTCCAGTAACTACCCCTCACACGTAAGAGTCCACCACAGTGCCCACCATTCCCTGACCTAGAAGGTTCTTCACCTGTATCAGTCCCTGGCCTTTTCTTCCTTCATATCTAGATCTCCCCGAGATGTCCACCTTTGCCATCCTATGTGAAGCTGCTGACCTGCCCATCACTCAAAACTACCGTTGGCATGGTTCTCCTTGCAGCCCTGATCCTGAACCAAATAGACCGTGCCTACATTGCAGCCATGTTCTCTAAGGACAGAAGATGGTACAGAGCGGG
This sequence comes from Micromys minutus, assembly GCF_963924665.1. Lineage (NCBI taxonomy): Eukaryota > Metazoa > Chordata > Mammalia > Rodentia > Muridae > Micromys > Micromys minutus. Next base: position 19,921,111 of record NC_137981.1, on the reverse strand, counting down.
CCCATAATGAGAATCCCACAACGGAAGCCTAGGGCTCTTCCCACTCTCCGTCCACCACACTTCTAAGTCTCACCCACTCCTGAGGGCCAGGCAAGAGCCTACCAAGACCAAATCACATACACAGAATTGGGGCAATAAGGCTGAGAGCATGTAACACTACTCCAACCAACATCCCATTCAAACGCAAACCTGCCTAACTACTCACAACAGGCCACCCACTGAAAGAAGGCTGTCTCAAGACATTTGAGTAGTGACACTAGAACTTCCCTTTCCTCCCCACTGTGTCACCACATTAAATCAGCCTTAATGCCACACACATTTATTACACACTTAATACAAATATCACTGAACCCATGTTGAAGTGTTTTGTTTGTTCATTTGTGACATATTCTATGTAGCACTGGTTGTCCTGAACCTTACTATATAGACCAGGCTGGCCGTGAACTGACAGAGATCCTCCTGTCTCAGCCTCCTGAATGTTGGGATGAAAGGTGTTCACCACATCTGGCCTTCAGGTGCTATACTAGTTCTTCCCTGGGTAACCAAAGAGAAAGATGTTTGCTCTGCCAAAGCATATATACAAAGCTGTGCAAATGCAGGCAGGCTGCCATTCATGTCAGACATACCAAGACCTCTAGGAGATTCCTTGCTCTATCAGTCACAGCCATGCAACAATGTTTTCTCTTACACTAAGAATAAGGACACAATCTTCTCTCACTGCTGGGATGAAACATCTGACAGAAGCAACTTAAATAGTGAGTTTTATTTTAGCCGATGGTTTGAGTGTGTTATCTGAGCATGGAGAAAGTAACTATTACAGCCTTACCCAGCAGCTCACAAACAGACTAGTAGTGGCCTAAGAAAAAGTCCCCAGTCCAAAGGCTCAGCTTCTGCCTCTGGAGAAAACTTGTGAGGTTCAGGAAAAGAAACCAGGAAGGATGGAAACAGAAAGCTAGAAAGAGCAAGAGCCAGAAGAAATTATACTATCAAGTTTGATCCTCATACATCTCAAGTCATTGAGCAGCCATCCTTCACGTCTGCAGCTCCACCTACAATCCAGGACCTCTACTGGCTATGCTCTGCCTTCTGTGTCCCGCCAGGCCAGATGCAAAACCATGGTCCTGGCACACTCCAGAACAGGAGATCCAAAGGTACGTAGGTTCACAGAGTATCAGCGGTACTTTAGAAGCCTTCAAATGCCAATGATTCAACTAAACTTGGGGTCAGATTGGCCTTCAAGAGGCACCGACCCTAAACCAGGGATTATAAATCCCTGCTGCAGCCTTTTGATATAGCTCCTAATATTGTAGTGACCACCAACCATAAAATTATTTACATTGCTGCTTCTTCACTCTAATGTTGCTACTGTTACAAATCATAATGTAAATACCTGTGTTTTCGGATGATCTTAGGGACCCCAGTCAAAGGGTTGTTCAAAAGACCCACAGACTGAGAATGCTGCCCTAAATGCAAGTTGACCTTGAAATTCCACCCAGAGGCCTGAGTGCTGAATCATAGTTCACTTACTGGGGTTTGCAGCCCTGCCCACTAGGAAACGGGGGACCCTCAGATCTCTACATGTACAGCACGGAACACACACATGCACAAACACAAACCATCGGTACTAATAAACATCTCATTTTAAAACTCTGAAAAGAACCACCTCTCAAAGGAAGTTTGAAAGGTCTGAGAATCAGAGGAGAGGTGAGGGCCAGCTTCCTCAGCTTCCTCATTACAGAGGAAATGGAGCCCAAGGCAGGAGGCACCATGCCCAGGGTCACAAAGTTATCACACAGCAGCTTTTCCTCCCTCCGGATGGGTGGCTGCTATGAGCAAGAAGCAGATGTGCCCTCAGTCGCACTGCAGGGGACCCAGCAAAGGGCCCAGAAGAAGGGCAAGGACGTGTCCACTGTAACAATGGTAACTGGAGACTGACCCAGTAACCTGAGGTCCAGGAATGGCAGTGGAGGAAGTCACCCAAGCTCTGCCTGCTGTGTGGGACTCCCCTCACTTCCACCATGCTTCTACTGTGGTTTTCCTTATTTATTTCAAGGGAGGCTATAGTCAGTACCCCAGCAAGAAATCCAGGCTACTAAACCAGGCTAGACAGTAAACATTCTCAGTCTGAACGCTGCAACTGTTCCACTAGCAATGAATGATGGGAGAAGTCAGAAATGACAGCCAAATGATGGATGTGGCTTCCTTCCAATGAAAATTAAGCACAAAACAACCAGGTCTGACCTAAAGGCCAGCACAAAACTATCACACTAAAACCATCTGGACCCAGAGATGAAGGACAGGATTTCCTTTGGTTTAGCCATACAAATTCTGGGTATCTGTAACACTGCTGTTTTTGTATTATTTTAGCAGCTTTTTTTGTTTGTTGTTCACTTGTTTATTTGTTTTTGAAGACAGGGTTTCTCTCTGTGTAGCCCTGACTGTCCTGGAACTCTCTGTAGACTTTGCTGACAGACTCAAGAGATCTGCCTACCTCTGCCTCCTGAGTGTTAAGATTAAAGGCCTGAGTCATCACTGCCCAGTTGTTTTAGCAGTTTTAACAATTTACAACCATGTATAATTCATGACACATGCCCTTAATAAAATATGTTATAACCACATACTATTAGAATATGCTCATAACTACCTGACGTCCAGGTAAGAAGTACTGAAAGAAAAAAAAAGGGACCTGTAGTAAGGTGGCAGAAATCAATAAACATGGGACAAAGGGACAACACCATAGGCAGAATTAGCAAAGACTTGAAGACTGACACCACATACACCAACTGACAGACACCTCATAGGAAAGGAGCAAAGGACACTCAGGAGGCAGAGGCAGGTGGGTCTCCATGACTGTGATGTCAGCCTGGTCCACTGAGTTCCAGGACAGCCATAGATAGACAGTGAAATCTGTCTCTCCCTGCACAAAACACAGTTCATGCTGAGAAAGGAAAACACGTGGAGAGCACTGGGGGACACAGGTATAGGCAAAAATGTTCCAGGTAGAACTGTAATAGCACAAAAAATAGGCTCAAGAAATGACAAACAGAACTACATGGAACTAAAAACACTCTCTCTCTCTCTCTCTCTCTCTCTCTCTCTCTCTCTCTCTCTCTCTCTCTCTCTCTCACACACACACACACACAACTCAAGACAGCCTACAAAATGGAAAACAAACTTTGCCAGCTACATTAGACTAGGGGGTTTATAATATATAGAATTGCAAAAACGTTAAATACAAACCAAAACAAAAACATAAAAGGAAAGTACCCAGTGTCTGTCAATAAACAGGCCAGTGAACTGGATGAACAGAACATAGGGTCTCACACTGGGTAGTTCTGGCTGACCTAGAATTCTTCATGTATTTCACTCTAGACTCAAGCTCTTGAAATCCAGCAGCCTCTGACTCCTTAGTGCTGGAGCATTTTTTGAGTGTTCAATATCCACAGACATCAGGGAAGCACAAACTACTCTGACCCTCTATATCACCGTGGTCAGCATGGCTAGTATGAAGAAAGCTAAGTGCTGGATGGTAAGGATATGGGGAAATAGGGCCCTTACACCATGTTGGAGGGAGTAGAAACTGTTCAGCCACTACTGAAAAACATTGTGGACCGAGGCCAGGAAGACAGGAGGGGCTCATGAAACTGATGAAAAGGGAGGGCTGTGTGGTGGCACTAGAGCACATGAGATGACCTGGAACAGGAATCCTGAGCGTCAAACGCTAAAGCAGGGATAGGAAGGAAGGAAGCTCAATGAGGGCAGGAATAAGCCAACCCTAACACTGGGTCACGAAGAAGCATGTGTGTAGAGAGCAAGAGTTGACCTGGGTATCTTCTTCCTTCTTCACCTTACTTACTGAGCCAGGGTCTCCCGTTTCCCTACCAGCCTGACTCAGGGGCCTGCCTGCTGAGCAGCCACCAAGTTTTTGTGTGGATTCTAAGAAACTGAATTCCAGTCCTCATTTTGGCAACAGTGTGATTTATTTACTGAGCCCTCTCCCCAGACCCTCAACAGAATTTTTAAAAGGGATTTCTGAAGAAGAAATAAATAATTAAAAAAAAAAAAACCACAGTAGAAACATGATGGAAGTGAGGCACTCCCACACAGCAGGCAGACCTCTCTGACAGTTACCATGACAGTGAGTCACTGCACAAGGCATACGTGCGCGCGCACGCACACACACACACACACACACACACACACACACACACACACGCACGCACACACACACACACGCACGCACACACACACACACACACACACACACGCACACACACACACACACGCACACACACACACACACACACACGCACACAAAGAGAGACAGACAGACAGACAGAGCATAAGCTCAGACCTGCACACATCCTGTGGAAATGTGACAACCACGTGCTGGTCAGTGACAGGTGCCAAGTACTATAGCACAACAGGGATAAGCACGCACACAACTGAATGTACACACACCTGTGGCTATGTAACAACCACATGCCAGGCCTCCATGCTCCTAGGAAAACCTTCCTCCATAAACTCCCTAGAAGTGTCAGCCTCACACATGGTCAATACTCTGACCACACCTTAGTTCTAGGACAGTCCCTGACTAGGGCAGTCCTCCCCCTCTGCCCTCTGCCCTCAGCCTTGGCAAGATTGAGACTGAGCAATATACACACCACTACCTATGCCAAGAGATAAAGCAGCTCACTTCCTGTGCACTGGGGCAGCTTTTCTGGAAAAGTGATTTTGACTGTTAAGTGTGTCAGCCAGGTCAAATCAATGTACATACCTTCTGAACCACTTAATCTCACTCCTGGGACTCCATTCCAGCAATAACTTCCCTCCCTTTCCTACAGGCAAGAATATGTACTACATAAACCTAGTCTCTACAATCTAATCTGGAAGAGAGAAAAGCTGAAACAACCTAAATGTCTCACATGGAGTTTCTACAAAAATACAACCAGCAAGACTGTGTGGCAACAACCTGAATGTCCCACACCAGTGACGCTGATGTGATAATGTAGTCATCCAGATTTTGAGAATACTGTTCATGAGAACATGAAACTACACACATCTATAGGCAGACAACTGCACCATGGGAAGAGGAATGAATTCAAGGTATCCTGGGACACCCTGTTTAAGTCTTCTGAAACTCATGCAACTGCAAAAGTTCACTCAATAGTTCTTAAAAGACAAGTTACCAAAGCTCAGCAGTGAAAAGAAAACTACATGGAAGCAAAGGAGCTAAGGATGTAGCTCAGTTGGTAAAATGATTGCCTAACATGCATGCAAGCCTGGGTTCAAATCCCAGTCCTATATAAAGCAAGCAAGACAGTAGTCCCTTCCAGGAGGAACAGCAGAAACACAAAGTCATCCACAGCTTCAGGAGACTTTATCTTAGTAGAGGGGAGAGAAAAAACAAGAACACACAGGGAAAACAACTGCAATCAGGCCTCGGTCTTATTCATGCCTAGGGCTCAGAGGAGAAGAAAGACCAATTCTCCATCAACTCAGGGATTGGTTGGGCTGTGCTTTCTATCAGGCTTCTTACTGTCTCTATGGAGTAAGGCAGCTACTGGTCCTGGAGTGCCAGAAGTAGACGAGGACCCATTGGTTGTTCTGCAAAGCCCTCAATAACCTCTCCCTTATTCTTACATTTCCTGACCCAGACTATAAATTATCCTAACCTTACACATAGGAAATATCAGATACCCTGAAGGACAGGGCTTTAAGTCATAAACAGAGCTCAGATAGTCATTCCCTCCTGTTCCACTGTCTCAGTCAGAAGTAAGGCTGCATAGTTGGCTCAGATGCTAACCCAAAATTTACAAGCCGGAAAGCTATGGCTCAAAGTCACTACAGATATCAATGGGAGGGTATTATTTTTTGTAAACTTTTTGAAACTAAACACAAACAGAAGGTTCTCCTTGTGGTGTAGCACAGGCCTGCTGTCTGTATTTAGCAAGGATGGAGTCTTCATTTTAAATCCTTCTCTGAAACAGATCCAGGCAAGGGCTTTATCTAAACTTGTAAAGATCAAGGTCAATGCTTATGGGGGAAAGCGATCCCGAGTTGCAGCTAATACCCCTCAAGAACATCCAGGAAGCAAATCCAAGAGAAGTGAACAATCTTTACACAACCAGGCTGTGTATGAACAAAGACAAGGCCTTCCACGCCCCCCCCCAGACTTGCTTCCCAGTTTCTCTTCCTCTGCCTGCTAAAATAAGACATTTCTTTTTAAACATTAGTGAAAAACACAATATAACTTATTTTAACCATGTTAAAGTATACTGCTCGGTGGCATTAGGTCTATCAAAAAACAGAATCAGCCACCAGAAAAAAAAATTTTTTAATAATACAAAACAGAAACCAGACCCCTTAAAACAACAATCCCCTGCTACGGTTGGACTGTATCTCTCAAGATCCATGTGCTAGAAACTTTGTCACCATTGTGACAGTATTGAGAAGTGGGCTTTTCAGAGAGTAGGTACTGAGCATGAATGGATTAATCCATTACTGCTAAAGTGGACCTGCCATAGTTTTGAAGGACGTAGGCAAAGCACAGTAACAAAGAGCTTACCTAGCACACATGGCTCTATGGTCATCCCCAGCATTAAGGAAAGAGGCGGGTAGGGGAGGTGGAGAAGCTGAATTTGGCCTCTCTTCCCTCTTTTATTCTCCCACCCACATGATGGCTTTCCACCAAGTTATGACTTCCCCAAACTTGAACTTCTCAGCTTCTAGATCAGAGGTTCCCAACCTTTCTAATGCTGCAACCCTTTCATACAGTTTCTCATGTTGTGGTGACCCCAACCATAATTGTTTTTTTTTTGTTGCTAATCATAACTGAAACTTTGCTACTGTTATGAATCATAATGTAAATACCTGGTGGTCTTAGGCGGCCCCTGTAAAAGGTCATCTGATCCTCAAAGAGGTTGTGACCCACAGACTGTTGCTAGTGCTCTACAACCATGTGCCAGATAATCTTAGAAAGGACCCTTACAATGATCCCTAAGAGCAGCACAGATGGACTGTGAGCCTGCCCATTTTCACCTCCTCACTGCCTAGCAACCAAAATCCACTCTGTGTCTATGTCTTTCTGCGACTATTCCAGCCATTCTGCATGAAGCCATATAGTATATAACCTATATGTGGAATCAAATTGTTCTTTTCATATCTGGCTTATTCTACTTACTACTTAACATAATGTCCTAAAGGTTCATCTACACCGTAACATGTGTCCTAAAGTGATTTAGGCTCTCAGATGCTACATTTCCTGACCTGACCACCAACTGCCACAGGTTGCTTCCACCTTTTGGCTGTGATAAATAAGGTTATGCACACTGGTATACAAACGCCTGACATTCTGCTTTTAACCTTCTGCATATATATATATTTCCATCCAGAAGTGGGGTACAATCACACCTTTGTGGTATGAGGTACTATTATACTGTGGTTTTTATTTGCACTTCCTTGAGTTGAACAAGACTCTGAACTAGAAACAGGTCTAGCACAACCAAAAAGTAATCAAAGAAAAAAAAAGGGGGGGGTGGTCTCAAATCTCAAAGCACTAGGCTCCCTGGAAGTGATTTTCTGTATCATCCCACACACCCACCAAAGTCCCATCTCAGAATATGCTCAACTGGCCTTCTTTCTCCCTCACTCTGCAGTCAGATCACACAACATAACACATACATAAAAGTTTAAAGAAATAAATAGAAAGGCAGTGTGGTAGCACATACTCATAATGGCAGCTGCTCAGCAAACTGAGACAGGGGTCCTAAGTTCAAAATCATCCTGGGCAACTGTCTTAATGAGAGTTTCTATTGCTCTGACAAACACCAAAAGTAACACTGAGAGAAAAAAATTATTTTACTTCACAGATAACAGTCCATCATCCTGGGAAGTCAGAGTAGCAATTCAAGTGGGCTAGGACCCTGGGGGCAGGAGCTGATATACAGAGGCCATGGAGGGATGTTGCTTACTGGCTTGTTCCCCATGACTTATGCAAACTGATTTCTTACAGCACACAAGACCACCAGCCAGGGGTGGTACTACCCACAATGGGCTGGGCCTTCCCACACCAACCACTATAGATTTGCCTATAAGCAAACCTTATGGAGGCATTTCTCAATTAAGAGTTCCTCTTCCCAAATGACTCTCGCTTTAAGTGTCAAACCTTAAACTAACCAAGATAGCAACTTAGACTACGTGAAAATAAAAAATGTATCCCAATAAAACCTACAGCTTTCGTGGCAAAGGCTCTGGACTCAATTCCCAGCACTGCAAAAGGAGAGGTGAAAAATAATCTCAACATCCACTGCAACCTGTATGACCAGGCTTCTCGGTATCCCTGTCCTTGTCTCTGTTGCCTTCCTCACTCAGCTCCAGTCTCACGACTGCCTGCCGTCCTTTGTACATGCTGACCTTGCTTCTGCTTCAGGAGAGCCAGACAGACAGTCTTTGCAACTATTACTCTGGATCTTTCCTTCTCAAACCCCACTGAGCAGCCTGTTTACTGATACTCAACCCCAGCTCACTTTCTGCATCCTAGGCTCAGCACATTCTGTTCAACACACCACACAACAGCAAAGAACTACCCTACCCTCTGATGCTCAGCAAACTAATGCTGTTCTTATAAACCACGATTTCCAGAAGTATAGGAGTTTATGGCCCTCATTACAGTCTTCTCAGCTGTGTATTGACTATCAACTCCCAGGATATAGAAGAGAGCCTGGCCTACAAGGTACCTGGCTATTCATGTCTTACGAATGCATTGCTGGGATAGAAGAACACATTACACCGAGGCAGTGACCAAAAGCTTCCTGAACCACCCAGGCTGGGCTAGACCCCTTAATCTGGCTTTCAATCACCTGAGCCCACCCATGACAATACTTCTGGCTGGTTCCATGAGGACAAGGACCATGGAACCTGCCTTTCCAGGACCTCTCTGGAGTCTGATCATCAGGAGTATATAGAGAATCATGACTTGGCGATGAAGGTTCTGATCACACATGGGACCGTGGGCATATCTCTGGACTTACCCAAAAGACGATATTGTAGCTGAAGAGCAGGTACTTGTACCAGCAGCTGACCTCGGCGTTCGAGTATCTATAATAGTGCATCTTCTGAGAAGCAGGACCTGCAGGGACAGTGACTGATGAGGCACAGTCAGCTTCAAACCTGCTCCCCATGCATAGAAAGGCCAAGGCTCCCATCCAACTTCTTGAAGTCGCCACTGTCCCCTTATGTCTATTTGTTTGTCCAAACGCAGGCCTACTACTTGTGCTAAGTATAGGCTATACAGAAACTAGGTTAAGTCAGCCTCCAAAAAACAGAAGATAGACTAACAGTTTCAAAGGACCAGAAACTCTGCTCGTCACTTTCTCAACCATTTATCTCATCCTCTTTTAGCTGTGTATTGATTGTTCCTCTCCTTGCCAAGAACACTGGAGTGCAGAAAGGAAAGGGGAATATAAGAGAGGCTGGACACAGTAGCTCATACCTGTAATCCCAGCTTTTAGGAGACTTGAGGAGCACTGCTGTGAACTCCGGGCCAACTTACACTACACAGTGAGACCTGACCTTCAAAAATACATACATAAAAAAAGAAGGCAAGGGCAGAGCCCAGAATCTGAACCATAAGGAAGGGATTCCATTGTTTATCTCTTTTTTAAACACCATAGCCAACCAAGGAAATGAAGACTTGATCATAGGAAGCCATGGTGGGAAGAAACCTGAAAGATCACTAGGTTTATGCAGGATCCAACTGTGGGGTCAACAAAAAGACACAGTAAAGGCTCCATATTCATTTGCCTGTTTTCTGAAACAAGCTCCCAGGCTCAATCTGTACAGAAATGAGATGGCTCTGTCTGGGCAGTGAGATGCCCTGAAGCCCATAGAGGCAGTCTACATTCACCCTCACTTCACATCTCCCCATCTCCTCCTCCTATCCACTATGGGCACAGCTTGGCTTTCTAGACAAATAGTAAATCTGGAGTCTAGTGTCCCTTTGGGAACAGCCTTGAAGCTGCAGGATGAGCAGTGTATGTTGTTTCTTATCTGTCTGCCACCAAAATACTCAGAGCCTGACCCAGCAGTGGCACTCCCCTTTGTCATCATCATCAGGAATAAATCACAGGTGAAGGGTGGGGCAGGGTGGAATACTTAAGCTGAAAGAGGAGGCCAAGATCTGAGGCTCTGGACAGCAAGGGGGTACTACCATCCCAGTCCTGTATACAGGAAGGAGTGCTACTCCCCCAAACCACCAACCCACACACACATGCTGACAAGGACACTGCCGAGGCTAGTAGGGCACAGATATAGGATCAGAACCCAATTCCAAACAAAGCCACCCTGGCAGTGAAGGGACAACCACTCTCTACTCAGACACCTGAAATAACCAACTTCTACGACATTCCTGAGGACAGGCTATTTGCAAAATCAGCTTTGGAGATGAGCATGAGTGTATCTGTAGATCTGCAATGTTCTAAAAAAAATGACACAAAGGAGCATGATTCCTCTACAAATGGGCCTGCATGTACTCAGCCACACCCCAAAGTATGCAATCCATGTGAACCATCTAGACCCCACCTCTCACTCCCGCACCCTATCTGGGGCAGCTGCCAGGAGGCATGGGTAAGACAGCAGGAGTGGCTCCTCAGCCACCCAACAGCCCCACATCTATCCCAGCATGTCCCCACTACCAGAACACTTCCATGAAACTGGCCTCCAAGAACTAAGTGGGAAACACATGATCCCACATCCTCAAAGGCTCTGAACACCAGGCTTGTGGCAATCTGGCATGAGCACTATAGAATCACACAAGCAACAACAGAAGAAGCCCTTGCTCTTTCAAAAAAAGACATAGGCATCATTCTTCTCAGCATGGCCTGGCCCAATCAAGTCCCTGCCCTACTCAAGTCTTCGTGGTCCCCACCTGACACAGACAATGACTGGTCCCTGGTGATGGAGGGCCTCACTGAGATCATCAGAGTCTACCTCATATTCTTCAGAGTCCAGCCTCCCACCACTGTGTACAGGACTGGCTGGACTCTGCATCTGTGTTAACAAGCTCCTTGGGTAGCTAGCCCACAAAGACAGATCCATGTCTGGTGCAGTAGTTACTATACACTGAGGGGCTACCCTCTCTGTGGGGATCCTGAGAAGACAAGTACACTTGGGTGCAGCGCCCTGGATGGGTTGTAATGGGCCCTGAAAAAAGAAACCTAACCAGAAATGACATTCCTCAAAGCATAAAGGACATTTCATTTCATTTGAGGACATTTGTGGGGAGGGAGAGAGATAATTAGAGATAGCTGAATTGTCTTGTGTAGGAGGGAAAAGTAAACCCAGAACTCAATTAGAACCAACCAATTTAGCTTTTGAAATGTGCTGTTAAGACAGCAAAATGTCCCAAGTGCTACCACTTGCTCCTCTTACAGCAAGACAAGCCTGTCTTCAGAGCACCAAATACATCCCTTTTTCCTTGGGGTTTGTAGAGAAGCCTGGGAAGCAGGCCACACAAGGACCCAGATGTCTAGAACTCCACAACCACCGTCTACCCCACTGAGGTTCAGAACTTCTCACCAGCAAACATTGTCTGATTTGCATGACGATGCTGACTGTCCCTGCATCCCAGCTCCGGGCCTTCATGATCATCCTGTGACAGTACAGGGAGCATCACACTACAAATCCTTAGTCTCTTCAGCTCTAGTCCACAGCTCAACATGAAGAACAGACACACTCTGGAGTGCAGTCGATTCTCCCTATTCAAAGTACCATCTTCCCTCCAGTTAGTTCACCCTCCTCCACACACTAGCCCCACAACCAAACAGGAAGCAACTGTCTGCACAGACCAGATGCTGGGGTCCAAGCCCTCACCAAAAGACTGCAACAGCCAAAAATCCTCCCGTGCAGTTACCTCCAACAATTGGCACACACTAGCAGCAGGTTCACACAGCAGTGACCACACACTCCCTAATCATCCTGGGCACATCACACTCACACAGCATGCTCCTCCTGCAACGTACACACCAAGAACATGCATGAGTATGCCATTTTCTTTGAACAAACGACAACTCAGGCCCTGGGGTAGAAGCATCCCCCTGATGGCATCCCCAACTCCCAGACAGGGAAACTGTTTCTAGGGGAATAGAAAAAAAAAAATTAGCCTTTCTTCGCCTTACTTCCCAGACCTCTGCCATAAGTCTCAGGAAATAGGGGGGAGGGATGGTGGTGGCCTTCAGCTCTCCATCAGGTGCCTCCTTTTCTCTCCTGCTGGCCAGAAGACATATTTTATGACATACACTGTAGAACATGAACACTTTTTCTTTCAGCCCAGTCCAAACCCACCCTCTCCAACAGGGCATAACCTCTTCCTTCAGTGGGGAAGTAAGTTAGGACCCAGAGCCTCAAAACCTCAAGGGCAGAGAAAAAAGGACTGAGCACTCAAGAGCCACTTGTCTGGGTACATTCACAGCTCTGATGACTACACTGACCCCAATGACTCCATAGTATCCAGGGTCCCTGGCATCTTACCTCACCGGCACAACTAAAACACATCAGTGAAAGCAGAACTTAGCCAGATACCAACTGTTGATACCAGTACTGTTCACCAACACACACACACACACACACACAGAGAGAGAGAGAGAGAGAGAGAGAGAGAGAGAGAGAGAGAGACAGACACAGATAGACAAACAGAGAAAGGGGGGGGAGAGAGAGAGAGAGAGAGAAAGGGAAAGAGGTAGCAGACAGAGAGAAACAAGGACAGAGACAGAGACAGTCAGACACCCATCTTGACTTCCTAAAAGTTGATAAACTTTCCAGACACCAACAGACCTAGTAGAGAAGAAACTAAAAGCTACTTTGCGCTGTGTATAAAGCTGATTAGCAATCTGGGCAGAATTAAATACACAATAATCAATCTAAATATTTAAGAGGCACAGTACACACGCACACATACACACTGAAGAGCAGGGTGTTCTTCAGGCCCATCTCCTTCTTAATCATTGTCTCTTTTGGGGCAACAGGGGAAAGTCTAAGATTACCACCAAATTCCCACATGATTACAAGTTACATTAAGGTAATATAAGAAGTATATATAATCAAAGCTTTCTGAAGGTACAGTCCTGGTAGAAGATAAAAGTTTGGAGCAATGACTCATATGCAATAAAACAAAAGACGCAGGCTTAGGCTTAGGCTGTGGACAAAGGGGCAGCATAATCCACATATGGAAGAATAGTCACTATCACTGACAATAAAATCCACAGACTATCCAGGGCACTTGTTCATGCTTTCAAATCCAACAGAATGCCACCACCTATAGTGGTAGGTTTATCCATACCTTGCAGCATACTAATATGTCATTACCCTTTGGAAAGCCAACAGTTACAGACATTAAATCTGGTCATAGCCTTAATCCAATTAACTCATGACTAAGAATTTGCCTCATGAAAATAAGCCCATAGAAGAAAGCAAATACACATTAAGTATGAAACGTGAACATCATGGCTTGTGAATATGGAACAGTTTGTAGGCTTGTGGGTAAAGGCAAATGGAAAAAACAGACCAGGAAAGGGAGCTGCATTGTGTGGGTCTTGGGTCTGTAAGTGATTTTCCAAAAGTTTCCACACACACTTGCCATTACGATCTTGGCATTATGGACTCCGATGGAGGCCACTGTAGGGGAGTGGAGTGGTGAGGCCACAGTCATCATAAACAGGGCTCCCTGATCTGACTATCACATTAAAGCTGCCAACGATCTTTCCCACTGACTTTTCTTAATTAAAAAAAAAAAAAAAAAAATAGCACCTCCTCAACTATAAAATAGTTCCAATTCAGAAGAATGCAAGTGATCTGACAGTGGGAGACCAGTGAACCGTGGCTTTCAGCTGGCATGACTTGAACCTAGAATGTCTCTTGCACCAAGCTTGTGTTTTAAGTGACTGCTCCCCAGAGCATCATTTGGGAAGACTCTAGGGCCTTTAGGAAGCAGAGCTTGCTGGTAGGTGTAAATCATTAGGGAATGGGGTTATAATCCCACTCAGCTTCCTTGTCTGCACATGCTCCTACTACCAAAATCTCTATCCAGCCTCTGGCTGTAATGAACTGGGCCCACAAGGCGAATTAAGTTGCTTCTCTGTAATTCTGGTCACAGACGTGAATAAATACACCAACTGTTTGACTATGGCCCACTGAGAAGACTACATACATTTCATGCACTAGGGCATGGGGCAGCATTTGCCTACCATACATAAATCCCTGGCCTCAACCCTCAGAACTGCTGTGATGAATGAATGACGGAAGGATTAATAAATAAAAGGATGCAGTGTGCACACAAATATGTACACTTTATTGAAACCCTGCTCCTTACCACATGCTTTGCATTCCATGTTCCCTGATGTTTTAATTTTATTTGCACACAATAGAAGAATCAACTATCACAATACACAAGAATCAACAATCACGTAGAGAAAAAAAATGGCAGGCCTTTTCTACTTTCGGCAGCATTACCTTCTAGCTGACTGTGCTGGCTTGTCTTATATCAACCTGACATACAAACTAGAGTTATATAGAAGGAGAAAATCTTAGTTGAGAAAAAATGCCACCATAAGACCCAGCTGTAAGGCATTTTCTTAATAAGTTACTGATGAGGGGAGGGCCCAGCCCATTGTAAGTAGAGCCATCCCTGGGCTGGTAGCCCTGGGCTCTATAAGAAAGCAAGCTGAGCAAGCCAAGGGAAGCAAAGCAGTAAACAGCATCTCTCTGAGGTCTCTGCATCAGCTCCTGCCTCCAGGTTCCTGCCCTGCTTCAGTTCCTGTCCTGCTTTCTTCAATAATGAAAAGTGTTGTGATGGTGTAAACCAAATAAACCCTTTTTTCCCCAACTTGCTTTGTGGTCATGGTGTTTGGTTCAGCAATACAAGCCCTAAGACACTGACTTCTCATTTACATCTGTGTATCTCTTGTAATGACTCCATATCTAGGCTTACATTACTATTCTCTGGTTGTCACTTTTCAGCATCACCTGCTCAGTGCCACTTCAGGAAAATGGCAATTTAACTCTATTCCTTACCGACCACTTCCTCATGTTGTCCTAGTTCATCTCTCCATTCTAATTATAGTGAAGCTGTAGAACTGGCTGTGGTCATTTTCAGAGTTAATATTATGATGACCATGTGAGCCAGAAGGATGAGCCACACAAACCATGATAGTTTTTTTTCAGCTGTCAAAATCTGGTCTTAGTAAGTGAAGCGTGGATGCTCTATTCCTATCCTTAGAGCAGCATTTCCAAAGCAGTACACATAGTCAGATAGATACATGGTTCCCTTTGGGTACTACCCTGAGGAGATGCTTAATGTTGTGAGAAATCCTGAGGTCTTTTAGGTCGGGTGAAGGATTACCTGCGAGGAGAATTCTAGGCTGGAAATCAATTCCATGGAGAAAGTGACATCAACCCTTGTCCTTGTATAATTCTAGAGAAAGCTGATCTTTTTTGTCCCTGATCTTGTACTGCAACTGCTTCTCTCTGTACGCTTTTGGGTCACCTGGTCTACCTATGTCATCCAAGTAGTTCCACTGGCAGAAGAGCTCCCAACAAGAAGATAAGTACCTTCTTTTCTAAACAAGTGCTTCCCTCCATGATGTCGCCACACTCTGCTACTTCTTAATGGATGTGGGGAACCTGGACTAATCCTTCAACTGCCTTCCCTTTCCTGCCCTATTATCCACCTCCTATCTCTAAGCTCTGAAAAACCACTTTACCTCCTACTGATTCTTAATAATCCTATAATATTTTTGCTCAGCTCTTGATTTTTAAAATAACTTTCTGCATTCTAAATGTGCCTTTTAAAAATACTAGCTTGTTCTTATTTCATACTACTGCAATTCTCTTTAATCTAAACAAAATGTCGGAACAGTTTTTCTCAAAATACTCTTATCTAAATAGGCTGACTCGAGATTTTTTTTTTTTTTTCTTTTGTTTTGATTTGTTTGCTGTCATTCATGGTGGGTACTTCCCAAATGCTCAGTAATCCTTAATTAAGAACAAATTAAATGTTTGGAAATTGTGTCTTTATACAGGTAGATTTCTGTCCAAGATGATCTGGCTGAGCCATTTGCTAAATCCATCTTCCCAACATTACTGGATTTCTAATTGTTGTCTGTTTAGTTTTTGTTTGTGTCCATTTAGTTACCTTCTCCCAGCCAAGCCACCAATGTTTTGAGGGTATGGGAGGTGCAGGGAGACAGCCTGGAAAACTGGGGGAAAAAAAAATGTGGTCTCAACATTAAGTCCCAAGAACACCTGGCTCTCCTAGGCTCAGGTTCTCCTACTGGAGAGGGAGATAGACAGCCCCATGGAGGGAGGAAGGAAGAAGTCTAGGATAAAAACACATCACCTGCTTCCTGTGCTGCTGTTTACCAACCTCATCCCACTCTCCTCTCCCCACCCAACCTTTGGGGGGGTCTGAGGATTTCATAAAGGTGACCTCCTCCTCTCCCCAGAACCACCTGCCAACATCAATTCTTATACTTTAAACTGGACCACTTGCCTCTTACAGTTTACATTTTTTGTTCCTATTACCCAGCTCTCCAATAATGCCAAACAGTACACTGATTCCTTTTCTAAATTCCTCTTAACTCATGCTGTGTTTTAAGAGATAGTAACATTATGTGTGTTTGCTCAAATCATGTGTTCACCCATATACTCCTAGGAAGTTATTTGGTTGCTGCTTTTTATTTAGTGAAGTAAACACATCAAGAATCACAATCTATTACCACATGAAGAGCAAAAGATACTCTGTATTTAAAGCTACCCCTCAACTAGGCTTAAAATGGTTGGATGCAGAGCTGTCTCTGGACACCTGTAGGATGGCAAGAAAGCCATAGTCAGGTCCTTTCAAAACTAGATGGCTCTCCAAGTAAAGCTACTGCCACCAAACCTAATAACAGAGTTCTAGCTCTGGAATCCCCACAGTGGAAGGAGAGAACTGATTCCTGCAAGTTGTACTTTGACAAGCACCCACACAGACAAGACAGTTATAAATAAATATACATACATATTCATGCACAAAAGTGCACAAAAAATGTGGGTTTAAAAGATATTCTTTACTACGTCGCTGATGCACATCTTCTCGAAAATGAAATCATCGCTAGACCACTTATAAGGCCTTATGTACTATAAATACCCTGCAAATTGTTGCTTACTGTATTGTTTAAGAAATGATGGCAAGGAAAAATATGTGTGCAGACAGACACAGCTTGCTTCCTGGGTATTTTCAATCTATGGTTGGTTGAATCCTTGGCTTCAGAACCTGTGGGTATGTAGGGCTGACTGCAATTACATAAGCCCTTAAAAGCAAAGCTCTTTCCCAGCTGAGGGCAAAAAGAGAATTCAGAGATTCCAAACACAACCAGCTCTGTGGCACTGTTGCTGGCCTGAGATGGTGGAGACACCTGTGACCAGAGTGTAGGAGTGTGCATGTGCACAACCCTAGCTGGAAACAGCAAAACCGGAGCTCTGCCCCAAAGCAGTGAGGAGAAGATTCCGTAACATCTTTAATGAGCCTGAAGGTGAATTCCCACCAAAGCCTTGGGAACAGAGCACAGCGCTGACAACACCAGCCTTCAGACACTACCCAGAAAAACCAACTGGGTTTCTGCAGAGACTGTAAGACGTCAAATCAAACATATGTGGGTTTAAAGCATCAATGAGGCCAATGAAGAGCTAGAGACAAAAATCTACCGGTTCGGACTAAAGACTGGATTATTTATCATTACTATTACTATCATTATTATTATGTTGCTGCTGCTGCTGCTGCTGTTGCTGTTGACAGGAATTTACCATGCCACACTGGCTGGCCTGAATAGAGATCCACCTGCCTCTGCTTCCCCAGTGCTGGGATTAAAGGTGGAAGATTATGAAGCCTAAAGCAAACTTGTGGTAGAAGCTGATAAGTGTCTAGATTAAAGTGTCTAGATTAAAAAAAAAAAAAAAAAAAAAAAAACGGATGGTAGCCTTCCTATATACAAATGGTAAGGGTGAGATAGAAGTCAGAGAAACAACCTCCTTCACAATAACCACAAATAATATCAAATATTTCAGTGTAACTCTAACCAAGCAACTGAAAACCCTATATGACACTAACTTCAAGTCTTTGAAGAAAATAACTGAAGAAGGTATCAGAAGATGAATAGCTCTCCCATGGCCCTCTTACCCAAAGCAATCTACAGACTCATGCAATCCCATCACAATTCCAATACAGAGCCAGGTGCCCGAGGGAGCAGAGGCAGCCAGATCTCTGAGTTTAAGGTCAGCCTGGCCTACAGAGAGTTCCAGGACAGCCAGGGCTACACAGAGAAACTCTGTCTCGGAAAACAAACAAAACAAAACAACAACAATAAGAACAACAACCCACAATTCTTTACAGACCTTAAAAGAAAAAACAAAATAAAATACATCTCCAGGATAGCTATACAATAAACAAACTTCTAGAGGTATCACCATTCTGAGTTTCAAGCTATACTACAAAGCAATAGTAATAAAAACTGCACAGTATTGGCATAAACACAGACAGGTTGATCAATGAAATCAAATCAAAGACCCAGATGTAAAGCTACACACCTATGAACACCAGATTTTTGACAAAGAAGCCTAATTTATATAATGGGAAAAAGAAAACCTGTTTAACAAATGGTGCTAGTCTAACTAGATGTGTGCAGGTAAAAGAATGCAAAGAGATACATAGTCCTTACCCTCACAGTACTGGAATCCAGTGGATCAAAGTCCCAAACAAAAAACCAGACACACTGAACCTGACAGAAGAGAAAGTGGAGCATGGCCTTGAATTGCCTGGCACAGGAGACAAAACTGAACAGAATACCAACAGCTCACACACAAAGACAATTGTGATGATTTGTATATGCTTGGCCCACTAGTGGGATGTGTGGCATTAGATTAGGTGTGTCACTGTTGGTGTGGGCTTTAAGACCCTCACCCTAGCTGCCTGAAAGTCAGTCTTCAACTAGCAGCCTTCAGATGAAGACACAGAACTCTCGGCTCCGCCTGCACCATGCCTGCCTGGATGTTGCCATGCTCTTTGCCTTGACAATAATGGGCTGAACCTCTGAATCTGTAAGCCAGCCCCAACTAAATGTTGTCCTTTATAAGACTTGCCTTGGTCACAGTGTCCGTAAAGAACAGTAAAACCCTAACTAAAACAACAATTAATAAAGGGGACCTCATGAAACTGAAAAGCTTCTGTCAAGCAAAGGACACCATTAATATGACAAAAACTGGCAGTCTACATTATGGAAAAAGCTCTTCCCTAGCCTTCAACAGAGGGCTAATATCCAAAAATATATAAAGAACTCAACAAACCAGACATCAACAAACCAAATAATCCAATTTTAAAACGGAGTACGTAAAGAATTCTCAATAGAGGAATCCAAATGGCCATGAAATGCCTAAAAAAAAAAGGTTCAACAGGGAAATGCAGATCAAAACAATGTTGAGATCTTACATCTGACAGAATGGCTAAGATCAAAAACATAGCTGACAGCTAACCTGGTGAGGATGTAGAATAAGGAGAACACTTCTCCATTGCTGTTGAAGGTACAAACTTTTAGAACCACTTTGGAAATCAAATTGGCAGTTTCTCAGAAAACTGGGAACTGATATACCTCAAGACCAAACTGTATTACTCCTGGGTATATATCCAAAGGACTCTTGTTCAGCTACGTTCATTGCAGCTTTATTCATAATAGCCAGAACCTGGAAACAACCTAGATGTCCCTCAACCAAAGAATGGATAAAGAAAATGTGGTACATTTATACAGTGGAGTACTATTCAGCTGTTGAAGAAAAGTATTGTCCTGAAATCTGTTAGCAAATGAATGGAATTAGAAAAAATTCATCCTGAGTGAGGTAACCCAAACCCAGAAAGTCAAGCATGGTATGGACTCATTTAAACGTGGATATTAGCTATAAAGAATAACTATGCCACAATCCACAGACCCAGAGACTAAGTAACAAGAAGGGCCCAAGTAGGGCAGGGGGATAGATGGATGATGTATGGATCTCCCTGGGAAGGGGAAATAGATTTCATGGGTGAACAGGGGGCAGATGGAGACAGGAATAGGAGGGTTCAGGTAGTGAGGAGTACTGGGAGAGACCACTGGAACTGGGGGCACTTTAGGGGTGAAGTAGAAACCTAGTACAATGGAACTCCCTGGAATCTACAAGGTTTATCTTAATAAAGAAGACTCCTAGTGATGTGGGACATCTAGTCTGAACTAGCCATCTTCTGTGACCAGGCAAGACTTCCAGCGGAGGGACTGAGACACAACCCCATCCACAAAACCTCTGACCTACAATGTGTCCTGCCTGTAAAATGTACTGGGGTAAAAGTGGCACAGAACTTGTAGGAGTGGCCAACAAATGACTGGTCCAACTTGAGACCCATGTAACCAGCGGGAGCTCACAGCTAACACTGCCTGTATGCCTAGGAACCAGAGGATACCCCAGAGACCTAGGATAGAACCAAACATGACTGGGGAATTTAAAAAAAAAAAAATGTTTAAATGATTCCTGATGATGTTCTATACTTATAGAACGGAGCCTAGCATAATCAGAGGCTTCATCCAGCAACTGATGGAAGTAATGCAGAGACCCACAGCCAAACATTAGGCTCAGCTGGAGGAGTCCTTCAGAAGAAGGGGAAGGAGAGTTGTAGGAGCCAAAAGGGTCAAGGACACCACAAGAACACAGAATCAACTAACCAGGGCCCATAGGAGCTCACAGAGACTGAACCACAATCAGGCAGCCTGCATACATCTGATCTAAGTCTTCCAATATATTCTATATGTTCTGTGGGATTCCTAACAGTGGGAGTTGGGGCTGTCTCTCTTTTGCCTGCTTTTGGTACCCTTTTCCTCTTACTCGGTTACCTTGTCCAGACTTGATTATGAGGGTATGTGCCCAGTCTTACTGTAACTTGTTTATGCCATGTTTAATTGATATCCCTGAGAAGCCTGCTCTTTGCTTAAGGAAAAAGGAGTGGATCTGGGTGAGAGGGGAGTTGTGGGGGGGGGGGGTGAGGGTGGTGGTGATAGGGAGTAACTTCGAGGAGAGGAAGGAGGGGGAAACTGCACTTGGAATGTAATATATAGAAGAATAAATTAAAAAAAAAAAAAAAAAAAAAAAAACCTGGGTTAGAGGAAAGTTCACTGTCTGCCTCACTCATTTCCAGATGTGCTTTCTGACCTCAACCTCTGGTAGTCAGAGCTAACTGTCTAGGGCTGTGGTTTGGCATTCGGCTATGCCATACCCAAAGGAGTTAAGTCCTAGCTCAGCCAGCAAAGAGGTCAGCCTCCTTCACGAAATCCTGGGGCACTCCCAGTAGCTGTCATCTATCTCCTCTTTCTTACTTGCCCTCTCAGGACAATGCACAGTGTAAAAGCAAGCCCTGCCACCTTGGACCAAATAACAGCACCAGAAACATGAGCTTGCCAGAAATGCAGATCTCAGTCCCTACCTGTATCTCAATAAGATTAATGTTGAGAGGCTCTGATGATAGCAACAGCTCCTTTCTGGTACAGAATACAAATCAGAGGAAGCAGCAAGAAAGACATATGGGCAGGAAGATTGTGGCCAAGAAGAAAGGAAGCCAGAGGACAGTGAAGGAAAGGAACCAGTACTGGGAGGCGTGGCTACAAGTGTTCCAGCCCTATCTTGCAGAACCAGACTAACCATTCAGCCCCAGATGCCTAGTCAGCTTGGGGTACTCTGTGTCTACCATCCTCCTCTAAAGCACTTCATATCTCAGAGCCTCTCTCCACTCCTACTCTTGGTTCTGGTGCCACACATGCCCGCCATTCAACCCTGATCCCCAAGCCCCAGGCAAAAACGAAGGCCATGAGCAACCTCCCATAGTCCCTAAGGTATTAGTCATCATTCACCCAGGCTGAGACATATATGTGAGCTGTTCTTCACTCCCCCCACTTCCTCCAGGGGACTGCAGCTCAGATCTTCATCTCTCACACTTAAGTCATGGAGGTCTCTAAAGCTTTGTCCATCTACCTTTCCTCTCCCATGTTCTCCTTTGTTTTCGAAACACCCAACTGACCTCCACCAAGTGACTTTACCCCCACTCCCAAGCTATAGCTACCTACCCAGCTTCACAGAGTTAATGATCCTGGTGATTGCCCCTCCCTCTGGTTCTCCAGAGCAGACCATTAACCAAGATTCTACATTTTCACAAGGTCGCCAAAGCTCCTAGTACTGACACCAAGCTGAACCTGGCTTTTCCCAAAGAAGGGTAGCATAATTTTGTAGTGACAGGACCTTTCTGAGTCTCCAAGTAGCTCTTGGGCCCTGGATGTTTCCAGTGAGAAGGTTTTAGAGCTTACAGGGTAATAGAAACAAGACTCATTTACAAGCCGAGGAACAGGTAGGCCCAGGAAAGCAGACTAGGAAAAGGTAAATACAAGTGGGTACAAAAGGGGCAAGGGCTCCGGTTAAAGAGAAGCATGTTACTACACGCCAAAAGAGCTGCCTCACTACCCACAAGAATCTCACAAAACAACTGTTTTATGCTTCAGCCCAAGGCACTGCTAAGACAGGGCTTGGCTCTCTCTGGTTCCCCTCAGGGTCAGAAGTGTCTATATCCTCTGTTGACCCAGTCCCTTACTCCACACCCACACCCAAGGCATACCAGCCACTCACTAGGACCAAATAGTGGGGCTCTACCCCGTGAAGATACGATAAGGCATCTTCCTTTATTACAAGTATTACCCTAAAGGACGGGTGCAGCAGGAGGAGAGTTCCAACTCTGTCAGGCCCTCAACCACGATAGCTTCAAGAGAAGCTACCCAGCTAGCCCTGAACTCCACCAGGCTTTCAGTGCCTGACTTCCTGTTAAAACACTAAACATACAAAATTAAACACTGAGTACTAAAACAACCCACAAGCCCCAAACCCACGGAGTGTTCAGGAACAATGGGAGTCCTGGCTAATTTAGAAAGAGTCAGCTTTCGTCTGCTTTGCTACTGGCTGCTACACAGGGAAAGGTGTTAAGGGAGGGTGGATATGGGTCAGGAGAAGGGCATTACTGGGCCTAGAATGGAGGTCACCTAATTGAGGGATTTTTCTGACTTACTCTTTTTATGATTTCTTTAAAGCTACTGAAGCCTTTGTTCAAAAAATCTCTGACCCAGAAACCCAGCATGGCAGCAAGCAGAGCGGGTCACTTTCTCTGCAGTTAGAGACTCCACGGGGTGCCCTCTGGAAATGATGAGCCTGGTGACGCAGAACCCAAACAGAACATACTGGTTAGTCCAGAAGATGTTTCCAGAAGGTTCCTTCATTAAGGGCTAGGATAGACCTGGAAAGGCACTTTAAAAAGAAACAAAGGAAGATAAATAAACAAAAGAGGAAGAAAAGCTCCTTACAGGAAAATGCGAAAGGAAAACTGAACAAGGAATTATGAAATTAGATTATCACCATCCAGTAACCAAGACAAATATAACCCAATCTGTCAAGATTTCTACATTTTCAAATCTGGGTCTTAAGCTCCTCCCCCACAAGGCCCTGACTAATTACATAGGGCAGCCTAGTAACTTAGTTGTAGAGAAACCAGCTGACAGCACATTATGGCTCACATCACCAACAATGAGTCAAACTGAGTCAAATAAGCCTCGTGGTTGATCAGCCTCCTGGTTGCATCTGGGCCATACTGCATCTGTAGGAAGTGTTCCCGAGGAAAGTGCATGACCTGTCTCTATTCGAAAGAAACATCAGCCAAACACAAATTATAAGTGGTTCCATAAAATAAGGGGCCCCAAGTCAAAACATATTCTGTAGTCTTTTCTCTAAAAGAAGAAGAAGAAGAAGAAGAAGAAGAAGAAGAGGGCGGTGGTGAGAGCAGGGTAGGGGGAGATCTAAGATCTTCCACAGCAGCAGACAGATAAGGCAACAAGACTTTGGGCCAAGCAGAGGTTTTCAGAATGTTTCATCTCACTGCTTGTACAAATGCACCCATAGCTTCACTGCAGCCTCTGCATGCTCAACTGAGGCAGGACCCAGGCACCCAAAACTGCCTCACTGCACCTCCCTGCTTTACAAGCACATTTCCCACATCACTTTTCTCTGCCATCAAAGGCAAAGCTACCCACTCACAGGGCACAGGCCTGGCACGGGCATAGTGCTGTATGATTGATAATCTTCTGAAATGCTCAGTCCGGAACAAATGTCTACAAGGTCACCTGGCAAGAGCACTGGAGGGCCTCGGACGTTTCAAACAATGTGGAGAATCTGGGCCAGCTCACCGTACTTCAGGGAGGGGTAAGAACTCAGCAGACCATGTTGTACCTAGAGAACTCCAGACATATTGACCAGGCCCTGTGCCAAGCCAGAAATTCTCCAGCAGGAACTAGGCTAGTTCAGAAAGCTCCTCTTTGTTTTGAGAGAGGTCACTTCACAACTTGTTTATGCTTCATCAGGGCACAGGACAGATAGCCAATGCAGAAGTATTCCATCCAGCAAGTAGGCACTAGAAGGCAGAAGGCAGACCAGGAAGTGCTCCACGGAGCAGCTGGTTTAATGTGAAGTAGAACAGGACACCAGTTCTACAGGCACACAGACAACTACTTCATTGAGACAGATTCACCCTTCAATGCCTTCATCGGCTGAGGCCCCTGTGGACCCCAGCTCGGCTCTAGGCTGGGCCCTGTGGACAGTGCCTACACAAGATCTTCCCAAGACCAACGATAGGTGAGAGCTGCTCTTCATCTCTATGGACTCTGCACTTGATCCCAATGAGGGAAGAGCCAAGTCTGGAACAGAAAACTTTGCTCCAATAAGGTCTCTGCTGGCCTGTAACAGAGCTCTGCAGTGCTGCAGGAACTCGGCCTGCATGCCTAATGGGGATATGAAATGATCTTTTATGTGGGCTGCTCCCACCCCCACCGGCTTCTCTAACACAATCAAACAACATGAGAGAATTTTGTCTCCACTTTTTCATGCCTTAAAGCCATGATGATTATGATTCAAAAATGTTTAAAACTTTGTGCATCCAAAATTGCATTCTATGCTACAATACACTACATTTTGAACATCTAGATATCACTGTCCCCTCTCCAAGATGGTGTTTTGAAGAACTCCAACTTTTCCTTGCCTTTTTTTTTTTGGGGGGGGGGGGGTAAACATTTATTTATTTTTATTTACATTGGTATTCTGACGGCATGTCTGTGAGGGTGTCAGAGAGCCTGGAACTGGAATTACAGACAGTTGTGAGCTGCCATGCAGGTGCTGGGAATTGAACCCAGGTCCTTTCCAAGAGTAGCCCGTGCTCTTAACTGCTGAGTCATCTCTCCAGTGCCCCTTTCCCCTGTCTTTTGAGAGGGTCGTTTTCCAGCCCAGAAAGGAGCCAGACTCAGGTTCGCAAGCAAAGTAAAGATCCCCAGGGAAGTAACAAGACAAGACAAACAAACAAAAGCCTTATAGAAGCAGCTCTGAAACGTGAAGCCTACTGAGGAAAACCAAATAAAAGCTAAGTTCCCAAAGACTATCAAGTGAGAAAAGGAATAGGAGGGAAGGGCTCCTTTAAAACTTGTGAATGAACGGTGACAAACTGAGGACAAGGCGAGCAGATCAGCTCAGAGCAGGTGGGAGGCAGGAGAACAGGTGGGCAGGGGGATAAGTGGGAATTCCTTCTCACAGCCCATGAGACTGAAGAGGCTGGCCAGTGCTGGAGAGCCATATTTCAAACATTTTCTTGAAAAGCAGAGACCCTGGCCAGGGACGCAGATCCGTGGCTTGCTCAGCCATCATCAGAGAAGCTTCCTCCTGTAGCAGATGAGAACAAACAGAGACCCACACCCAGACATTATGCTGAGAGTCAGAGACCTTGGAACACTCAGTCCCAACCAAATGTCTCTATGAAATCCCTCTCCTTGGGGCTCAGGGAACCCCACAGAAGTGGTGATAGAGATGTCTATGATACAGAGGGGATGGAGGACACCAAGAAAACAAGGCCTTCAAAATCAACATGATCGACCCACATGTAACACTGGGGCAGCATGCACAGGGCCTGGACGGGTCTGCACTGATGAGACCCTAGAGCTGAAAGGAGAAGACTGCACATGCCCATCCCAAACCCAGAAGCCATCTTCAACTGAAATCCACTTGCAAATGAAAATGTATTTCAGGGGAGTCTCCCTGGGGAAACAAACTACTTCTAAATGTAGGCTGTACACCAAGCACTAGAGGAGCAACAGAAAACAAATCCAACAGGATCTTTGGAGGTTTCCTGTCTCATATCATGTTAGGGCTTTTTCTTTCTTTCTTTTAATGTTATCTATTACTACTACTACTACTACAAATTATTATTATTATCATCATCATCATTATATCTGTATTTTTTCTTCCGTCTTTTACCCTACAGGTCCTTTGCATACATTTTATGGCTTCCAGCTTAGTATTTCTATGGGATTCCTGAGTGTGCAAAGAACAGGTCTTTGGTCCTTGTGCCTTCTCTTAGGCTCTTTTTCTGTTTGTTTTATTCAATTCCAATGTGCTAGCTTTCTGATTTGTCTTATTTTATGTCACTACTATCCTTTTAAAAATAAAATAAACAGGGCTGAAGAGATGGCTCAGTGGTTAAGAGCACTGACTGCTCTTCCAGAGGTCCTGAGTTCAATTCCCAGCAACCACATGGTGGCTCACAACCATCTGTAATGGGGTCTGATGCCCTCTTCTGGTGTGTCTGAGAACAGCTAGTGTACTCATACATTACATAAATAAATCTTTAAAAAAATAAAATAAACAGTAAATGTCAATTTGTATCTCTCTTCTGAGCTATTTATTTGAACACCAATATACATAATGAATCTTTGTATAGAACACTGTAAGTGTCCCCAAAATGCAAACTACACCTTCATCCTGATTCTGATGCTGTCCTCCAGCTGCTACAGGCTGAGGAAGACAGATGGGGTAAGTGGTACCAGATGGCCTAGGGAGGCTCCAATTACCCATTCAGCTCCCTGCCCCAAAGATGACCTCAGACTTAAGGGGGGGGGGCGTTTCACTGGGTCTCAGCTCTACCTCCAGACACGCAGCTCCCAGGACACCTGAGATACATTGCGCACCCAAGGAAAGGGGACACAAAGCTGGTGTTTTAGACCTCTTAACAGTGCATGACTTCACAGAAGGCCAGAGGGTAGACAGCAAAACCACAAAACACAGCCAACGTGTGAAAATAACAGGGAAGGAGTCAGGGTCCATGCCTCTCAGACTTGAAGGTGCACAT
Source organism: Micromys minutus (assembly GCF_963924665.1). NCBI lineage: Eukaryota > Metazoa > Chordata > Mammalia > Rodentia > Muridae > Micromys > Micromys minutus. Next base: position 19,893,813 of record NC_137981.1, on the reverse strand, counting down.
AAGCACCTTGGAATCTCTGTAAACACAAACTGTGATTAACTGACCCTAGGTTAACCTTCCCTCCCACCCAGGGTTCTACATCACAAAGACTCCCAGGTGATGCTGATACTGCTGAAGAGGGAGACTGAGCAGCCTGAGCTGGCAAGCCAAATACAGGCACTTGGAGGGCAAGTGGCCATTAGGGTACAAGTGCCCTTACTGTGTGTATGGATTTGCAGAGATTCGATATGCTTTCCTGGAGAAATGCTTCCGCTGTGGAGTTAATACATATTTTAGTGTAGCCCACCAGATGATCACGGGACTTTTGTTTGTGTGGAACTAGAGAAGCTGGAAAGACTCCCGCACAGTGGGTAAGCCCTACTCCACTGAGCCACGCCCCCAGCCCTCTAGGGTTATTTTTATTCCCATTTCACAGCTGTAAGAGCTGCTCTAAGCAAATGAGCGAAGCCTGCCTCCTCTGAGGCTCTTAGACTTCCAGGGCTGGGGAGCTGTTATTTGGGACAGTGGCAAAGGCTGTACCTGTCCTGCCCTCAAGGGAGGAAACAGAAACACGGCAGATAGGGTAGAGAGCAGGCATGGGCACCAAGGGTAAGGCCAAGGGGGCAAAGGCAGATAAAGGGCCAGAATCCTACCCAAAAGATGCCAAGGAAAGAATATTTTGCTTCTTGATAATAAAACAGAAAGAAAATTTGAACACCACACACACACACACACACACACACACACACACACACACACGCACACTTGTAAGTAAGAAGCTAAGTGTAGGGGGAAGATATTTTGGTATATCTCTACATTTCTGTATTTTACTTTGCTGGTGTGACATCATTTTGGTGAGGAGTAAAACAAAAAGTTTTATTCTTCACAGATTCAACTTTACAAGAGAGAATACACCAGTAAACAAGAATAAAGTGCCATGACCAAGAAAAATCAAGTTGATCAAGTTGATGTCCACAAACAACCTCACCAAAGAACCACTGCCCCCCCCCCCCCCGAAGAGCCACAAGCCCAGGCAGGCGGGCAGGGTCTGCTGGGGCTCAGGCAGTACAGCTCCAACAGGAACCACAGACTTTCATTACTGCCACCTGCCTGGAAGAGTTTTGTTCAGCTTATCTATCTGAAGAGATTTTCTTCTACAAGATCCTAATAGAGCAGTGATCCGCTCTTTGGAGTTAAGACTCACAAAACTAAACCAGTCACATCTAGACCCTGCACAGGTTTGTCTGAGCAGCCCTTTTCTGCATTATTCAGTCGAAGGCCTACATCCACCATCCATGGTAGTGAAGTGTCAGTGGCCAGCCACTGCACCTCCCGGATTCAAGCCCCACTTCTAATCCCCGTGCTTTTGTCCGGAACGCCAGCATCATAGTTTGTTTTGTGCTGCGGTGATAACACATGATCACAGACCAAGACAAAAGCAACTTGGGGAGAAAGGGTTTGTCAATGACCACCAAAGGCAGGTCAGGGTTTATACAACCGAAGACCGCCACCCCAGGGATGGCACCACCCACAGGGGGCTAGGCCCTTATATATCTATCACTAATCAAGAAAATGCCTGCAGAGCAATTTGATGGAGGCATTTTAAACAACTGGTTTCCTCTTCCCTGACTTATGTTAACATATATATATATATATATATATATATATATATATATATATAAATTAACCAGCACAACAAAGCAACCTGGATTGTGACCTTTCCAGAGATCATTTGGAAACATCTACTCCAAATAGGAGCCATGTTTTACACATGTAACAATTAACTCCAGCACTTTTTTATCTGAGTCTCACGGATGCTACATCTGCAGCTGAAATGGAGATAGTCTAACATGCAGGCTTCTGGAGCTGACTGTGGCCCCTTAATTTAAAGACAGGTGACAACAGTCAAGTCAGACAGCCAAGCAGGCTCTATCTGAAGATGTTAATTTCTTAAAGTGTCAAAGAAAATGTTATGGACAAAAACCAACCCAACATTTCAAAGGCTAATGTCTCTAAAAGATCCTGGTGTGGCTTACATAGGAGTGGCCCTCCTTCTTAGAGATTGCTCCTTTAGACTACCAAAAACTGGAAAGGGAAGAGAGATATTAAAAGAAAAAGAGTTAGGGACTGCCTCCCTTCCATTGGGAGAAAAATCACAACCCTAGAGACCAAAATAAATTATTCATCCATTTCTCCAGCACCTTTCCAGCGATGGCTAAAAGTTCTTATGACAGGACTGCAATGGTAATCTTACTATATTGTCAGGAGGTGCTTTTTCTTAGGACCAGATGACCAGTTCCCAACCTGCCTACCTACCTAATGTAACACACACACACACACACACACACACACACACACACACACACACACACACACACGACCAGCAAAAACCCAACATTGCCTGGCCCCACCCAAACCTGCTGAGCACTCCTTGTCTTCACTTGAGTCATTGTGATCTGCTAAGGGGGTGACAGAATAAAGGGAATGCTTGTCTTTGCTGGGGAATGGAGGTACAGCTAGGGAGCTGCCAAACCTTTTGGTCCGGTACGTAGACTTGCACTGTGAAGGCTTCCACTGGTAGCATGCACACACAGTGCCTGCTGCACACACTGCTTGCTGCCAGCTTTTAAGAGCTCAGAGATGGCTGAACAAAGAACATGGCTCGGCAGTGGGGGTGGTTGCTGGCTGGAAAGCAGGCTTTTCTGCAGCTGAGAGCTCAAGGAGGGACGAGGGACATGATACGGGGTGAGCACAAAGGAAGATGGGGGTGCCTGCAAGACTGACAGCAGCTGAGGCACGTGCCTGGCCCCCACCCAAGGGTGCAGCTGGGCAGTGAGAGCTGTGAACATGCTTCTCAAGGTGGTGGGCAGGCAGCTGACAAGCCAGAATGGGTATCCTGCTCCTTCCCAGCTGTTCTGATGGTTACCCAAGGAGCTCCAGGCAGACCACATGACATAAAAGCAGAAAGGGATCTTAATACAGGTGCCCACAAAAGGCACAGGAAAGGCTGCAATCTGAGAACTGTAGGGCGTAGAGACTCAGAGCTGTCAGCAAAAGACCTCCAGTAAGCACAATGGGCTACAGCAGCCATTAACAATAGCAGCTCTCGCCCCTCCCTCTCCTCCTACTCCCAGTTCCTTCCCCACCCACAAATCCACCATGGGAGGCATCAGGAAACCAGGGCAGAGTCCGTGAATAGCTCCACTGTCAGTCCCGAGGCCCCACCTCCTCAGCCTCATAGCCTCATAGGTCAGGCCTAGCTGCCACCAGATCACAATAGAAACCTCTGTGCTACAGAGGGCCAAGGCTCCCAACAACAGAGCTTCCAGCAATGGCAGCTATGGGTTTCTCATGGGGACTGCATGTGACTATACTGGTGGAGTTCTTAGTGTAAGAGATGGGTAGGACAGGGAGGGGTACAGCCACAAAATCACCACACAGGGACATAGAAGTCTCTCTAAAAGCTTCCTGCTTCCTGTCTTGCACTGCCCTCATATGGAAAGGCCACACAGGACAGCTACAGCTAGCTACTTCAGTGGGACATAGTGGCTACAGTGACAAGGAAACTGTGAGAAGACTATGTAGCCTGTGCCCTCTCCCACAATCCTCTGGACCTTGTATAAGACAGACCCATTCCAGTTTGTATAAACCTATTCATCTTCTCACACTGCTTCCCACCTCACCTGACCTCCTCCTCAGACTCCTCAGGACATGTCTGGACACACAGGCCTCCTCATGGTCACAACACAGCAAAGAGTTCTCCGAACATGCTCATGGAAAGAGGATGGTATTAGCTGAGTCACTAGCAGAAGAGAACAGAAAGCAGCACACAGCCCCCTGCCAACTCTCTCTGCAAAAATAGAAGATGGCCCCAGCACCAAGCCTCAGAAACTCTTCTTCCTCTTGGAATCAAAACAGCCATGCTTTGTTCCTGATGATCACCTCGATGCTTCAAGTCCGCACTAGCCACCTGATACACACTCAGGCAACCAGGCTTGTGAAAGCAAACACTGAAAGCAACCGCAACGTCCACCAGTAGGAGGCTGGAAAAGCGAGTCAAGGTTCACGCAGCAGCAAAATGACTTGCTGTTAGAAAGTATGTGCTAAGACTAAAGTATGTGCTCCAAAATGGAACAACCCACGAATAAACCTTAGAGCAATATGAATTGCATGTCATGACGAAAATAAGCGCACGCAGTGGATGGGGGTGTGCGTGGGGTCTCCTGCCACACTTCACTACGCTCTGATCACCGGGTGGTGGAGGCTTTGGGCTTGAGGAGTGGGGCTAAAGAAGCTACAGGTATGGATTTCTATTATTTCTTCTGTGGATTTTATCTATTTTTCAAATGACAAAAAAGTTAAACCTAATATATTTAAAATGTCTAAAGTTTGTGGCTAGAGGTAAGAAAAAAAAATCATAGCCAAGTGCACTTGCATACACCTCTATAATCTCAATAGGTAGGTAGGTGATTTGAGGCAGAAAGATGAATTCAGAGTTAACCTAGGTTATGTAGGAAGATCTTGTCTCAAAGAATAAAAGAAAAGAAGGGGAGAGAGAGAAAGCAAAAGAAAAGAGGGAAGGGAAAGAAGGAGAGGGAAATACTTTATGAATAGCTCTCTTTAGGCAGCATCTGGCATCTCCCTAGAACAAGATGTTATGGGGGAGGGGAGGAGGAAGGCACAGAGGAGGCCAGGAGAAGGTAGCACAGGCCTCTGAGCCCACTCAGCTCCACTTACAACTTCACCCCCCCCCCAACTCCCATAGAAAAAGTTCTCCTATGAAAGAAAAGCAAGAAAACATTCTGATAATAACAAAGAAAACTAAGCTATTCCACACCAAGGACCACCTGTAGAAACCCAAGGTCCAGGAGGGAGGGAGGGAGAGAGGGAGTATCTGTCTGTCTGTCTGTCTGTCCATCTGTCCAAAGGAAGGCTGAAGCCCCTCTCTTGCACCAAGGGGATAACACAGAAGTGATTAGAGTCACTGGAAGCCAAGGAATTGGGAGACAGACCTGAAGAGCAGGGAGTGGTCCATGAGCATCCGGCAGATACTTCTCCTGGGGCCTCCCCAGCAGCCAGCAAGGCTCCGAGACTTAGCATTATGAGCCCATCCCCATTTTAGCAGCTAAAGAAAGCTATTCCAACAGATTTCTAGGCCTGGCCCCACTCCAATGACAAGCTAAAAACAGTTTCTCCAAAATCTCAGCTTAAAACCTCAATCTCTTAGCCACTAAGCTGTATATACCTTTCAAGAGAGAAAAACTGCAGCACAGGACTGAGACATGCATCCGTGTGCCTATTCTAGCTAAAGGGTTACATTTATTGTTTAAAAGCCCCCCTTTAATGGGTGTGTCAATAAATACTCTGTACTCAAAAGCACTGATGTATTCCCTTCACATGATTTCGCCCCCAAGGAACAATATAAAAACCATCCCAGCCTCTCTTGCTGCCGAGGGGATAACACAATGGCCATTAGAGCCAGTGGAGGCCAAGGAACTGGGAGAGAGAAACCTGAACAGCAGGGAGTGGTCCAAGGGCTCAACCCTTCCTGCAGACAACTTCAACCCCAGGGACAACACATCAGGCAGTTTCATAATGGCCCGAAGCTCACAACTGCCCAGGGCTCAGAGAACCCAGAGCAGGGAGGACAGAATGTGTTTGGTTCCGCTTTCTCTAAGATCCTCTCCTGACTGTAAAGTTCAACAAATGCCTCCCAAAAGTAGTAGCACAAATGTGATCTCAAGGCTACTAGGACCACATCAGCACCCAAGCTTGCATACCTTCAAGTTAAAAACAGTTTCTGTTCCCTTCACAGGGCCCAGGGGTCAAGGCAGGTCCTACCAGGAACCCTACAAAATTTCATGGACTAAGACCAGCCCTTCTCTAAGGTCCCCCACCCCAGGTAGGCTCTGAGCCTCCAGGGCATATCCTGTTTCACCACACTGGTCTTCTCAGGGGAAAACTTCAGGGCCACATGAACTCAGAGGTGCCTGTGTGCAGAACCTGCCACAACCACAGAACACAGGCCCATCCCACTCCCTCTCCTACTCTTGTGGCCAGCCATCCAGAGCCCTAAGACATGAACACACTCCACTACCAGTGACTTTATTTGGCAACCCCCCTCCCAACTTATCCTGTTTACACCACTGCTTGTATTTCACAGGAAACAATGAGGACAGCAAGAGACAATGACTGTGGGAGGCAGGATGCCTGCAAAGAACAGACGTGATCTCTATTCTTCCTCTGCGCCAGCTACGGGGCCTTCCCTTGGAGGAAGTGAGTAAGCCCCTACCTGCAGCCAACAGGTTTTCCTGAGAGCAGAGGGGTGCCTTGCACCTATACAGCTAATGGAGACAAGAACAGCTTCAGGTATTGACAGAGCAGTAGTCACCTGCACTAGGGATGACCAATAAAAGAGGCCACAGACAGAAAGCCAGAGGAGCCTCCGTCTTGGAGAAGAAAAGAACATGCAAACCAGGAAAAAATAATTGTTTAGGCCCAGGAAATCACCACCTACGACCCCTTCCATGGACCCAGAGCAGACAAAATAGTCTTCGAGGCTGGTAGGAGGGAGATTGCAGAGGTGTGACATGGTTTGCTTGGGACTGGCAGAGGACTTCAGAGAAGAGTGACTGTGGTCTGATAGCCAATAGACCCAGTAGTGAAAAGTATAGAAATGGGGGCTTCAGGGACACCAGGTCCTGTGTGCAGAGGGGAAGGAGATTAAGACACAATGAACCAGTACAGGCTGAAAGAAAGAGAACAAAGTTGCTTGAAATGGCGACCACCTTTAGTTCTGAAGCCTTACTAACAGTGTCAAAAAGAATGGTACTGGAGATGAGGAACACCCACAGGAGAAAACGCCACTCCTGAGAACCAAACGTGAGCAGTCACGAGCCCGAGTCAAAGTAAAAACTTACAATACGTAACACAGGATACTGAAGAGGATTCAGTCCTTCACCAAACTTCAATTAGCTCTGACCTTAGATTTGTAAAGGTCCATTCTAGCAAGAATCCTGCTAAATCAATTTATCCCCAACATGTTATCAAATTCCTTACCCTTCTTTATCCTCTACATAGTATCTGGCTACTTAGCTTACCTTTGCAAAGAACTCTGTCAGGTACATTCAGCTAAAAGTCCCTACCTTCAGAATCAGGACATAGTGCTCCCTGACTATAAGTTCTTACTTTCCTTGGCAGTTTGGAGCTGAGCCCAGTCTCCTTCCCCTACTTAAAAACCTTGCTGCAATAGTACTGAATACTCTGCCTTAATATCTCAACAAGTGTCAGATTCATTTTCTTCTTTAAGCACAGAGTTCCTCCATCTTCCAGGACTCGTTGCTTCTTACCTTCGCCCAAAGTATCACCCACACTAGGCCACCTTCTACAAGCCTCAGAAGACTGGGTCTACGTGGCCCAGGAGTACAGGCTGCTCAGAAAACACAAAAAGCAGGAAAGGGGCATTTACAGCCAGTCAGGAAAGCAAAGAAGCACCTTGGAATGCAACAGGACATCATCAAGATTGAGACTGTAGAGTTCTGATGCTGAGAGTCAGCACTACCACAGCCTGAATGGTGCAGCAGGTTTGGGGGGCTTCCTTAGCTGGTGATTCTTTAAAAGAGACTCTGCTGGGGATCACTTGAGTATGCTGAACCTCTTTCTCTGCCCTACCAGCCTCAGATACACACAAAAGAGATTTCCTTTTAGCTTCTGTGAGGACCTCTTGGGTGTCAAACCTCTATTTCTGAATGTTTGTTGGGCTCTGTAACATATATGATCACAGATCCAGTGTCTGGCAGCCATAGCCAGAGAAAAGCCAGAGAGAGAAGGTTCACCAGCCTCTGATCCAGCTTGCTCAAATATTACCTATCACTTTAGCCCTGAAAGATAACTGGGGTCTGAAGAGTCTTTAGGACACCAAGAGCTTATCTCCTATCAGGATGCTAGCTAGCAGCTGCTTTAGCCACATAATATACAGACCAAGAGAGTCAAGGGAGAGGTAGCTATCTAGCTGATAAATGTAGGCTCTGGCTGCTTAGCAAGGCAGAACAGATCTTAAGAGATGAAGATGCTAACTCCAGCCTGTCCAGGCCCACTTACACCCTGATTACCACGCTTACTACACCCAAAGAGAAAAACCACAACCCTGCTCAGCCCCACCCAACCCCACCCAACCCCCAAGGGTGGAGGAAGCAGGGTTCCCAGAACCAGCTGTTGGTAAGCACTTGCCAGGAACTACCAGAAAGATAGTAGCTGTCCCAAAACAGGGTCAGGCCCTACCCAGGGGCCTGAGACCCTGTTCCTCAACCCTAAGTGTGTGCCCGCTTCACGCAAGAGAAAATATGCAACTTCAGTCTAGGCTACACAGCTAGCAAGCAGACATCAGTCAAAAGCTGGCCTCCTTACTTGCCCATCTGCACGCTAGATTCGGTTAGGCATCTTCATGCTGAGTGGGCAGATACACCAACTGTTGCTCACAGGCCAGGTCCTGTACTGAGCCAATGCAACTGTGTGCTCTGTCTGAACTCATAGTCAGAGACAGCACTGCTGCACTGCAGAAGGCAAACCAAGCCACTGCCTATTCACCAGACCAAAGGCTCTGAAAACAACCAAGCATGCCTGTACTGGGCACCGGTGAGCAGCTAAGGGTAGCACCCCTTTAATCCCGGCAGAGGCAGGAAGATCTCTGTGAGTTGGAGGCCAGCTTCTAGGATAGCGAAGGGTACACAGAGAAACCCTGTCTCAAAAAAGAGGAAAAAAAAGAAGGAAGGAAGGAAGGAAGGAAGGAAGGAAGGAAGGAAAAGCAAGCTGTAACCATGCCTAAAAAAGGTGTCTGGCTGGATGTACAGACAGGTGACAGAACACAAAAGCAAAACCCAGAGTGGCTAAAGAAATGCCTCTAACAGGCTTCTTCTACCCCGTGTGGAAGCTACCCTACAGTCACCCTACCAAACTGTCATTCTTTTTCCACTGTGCTTCACACTCCCTGTCCTGCAAGCTTGGCCTCAGTCACAAGAGGAATTATTAGAGTACAGCAACTAGGGGCACCTCTCCTGCTCCGCTTCTAGGGAAAGTAACTGCACATCCAGGCAAAGTCCACTGGCCAGGACACAAGGGTTGCCAAGCCTGCTTTCCTTCTCCCAGTGGAACTACTTCTCTTTAAAAGCACTAACACCCAGCGGCAGGAAACAAGGATTGTCACCTCTGCTCACAGGCTCTAGGCTGGGACTTCCTGCTTTTGAATAAAGGAATGAACTAGTCGATGAACAAAAGGACAGGGGTCAGAGGAAAGAGGAGTGTTCTGCCTTTAAAGGCCGCCTCTTCCTATGGGTCATTCTTGGTTATCAAACTTCTACCTTTCAAGAGTGGCAACTCCATCTCTAAACGGTGCTCTTGGACTAATTCAGAACAATGTTCTTGGAGGCACAGGACCAAGAGCTTGAGAAGAAGCAAGTGAAAGACAAAGTGATGGGCATTTATGCTGTTCCCCACCCCCACCTTGAGTGTGGCTACGGTCACGTGACTTGGTACAACCAATGAAATGCCAGAATGAAACCTATCAGGCTATCTCTATGGGGCTAGAAACAAACTGCTCCTACAACAACGGTAACCTAAAGCAGGTTGTGATGCATATGAGGAGACAGCAGAAACAACTAAAACAAAGAACAACAAAAAGGACTTGTTGCTTTAAGCCTCTGAAGTTTGAAGTCTGAACTAACTACATCAAACCCTGATCGCTACAGAAAGCTCTCAGGCCCTCCCCAGCCCCCACACATGCACTCCCCTGGCCTTGTGGGGCAGATACTACAGCATCAGTCACATTAGCAGGGATTCAGGGGTGGTATGCAGCTATCAGGCTAGATGGGTACAACACTCTGGAAACTGGGCCTTAAAGAAACCTGTACTGAAGAACTCGGTAGTTCTGCCTTGAGTCAGGCTTGTTCACTGTATTTAAGCACCTCCAGGAAAAAAGTATTGTCTAAATCAGAGACTTCCAGGAAATCACTCTGACCTTTCTGGGCCACAGTTTTCTCATTAGTAAAATCAAGTAGTTAATGTCTACCGCATTTGGGTTGTTTCAAGGATTAAACAACTAAAGTAAGGCTGGGATAGTGGCTTGATATGTTTCCATAAATACTAAGAAACCCTGTCTATCTCCCCATTATCCATGTATTACCTGTATGCTTGTTCATAAGTTCCCTGGGTTTTACGCCAGCAAGAGACTTTCAAGACTAGCATACTGTCATTTTTTAGTCACTGTAAAAACTGTGTTTAACTCTTTAGCTAAAGTTAAACAAGGTCTAATCCCTAGGCACCTGGTGGCCTAAGTAAGATAAGGCCCCAGGAAGCAGTTAGAGAACCCAGGGCCTCCCTGCACCCTGGCTTCTTTGTAACTTCACCTCATCTATAACCTGCAGGGCAAGCTCTTCCCCACCCACACAAGGCATGAGTTTCATCCTCCATTACAGACAAGTGACAAGAAGCCCTCACCTGTCCTGAGAGAGCTAGCACAGCTGCCCTAAGAAACAGGCAGGAGAATCTTCCCATGGTAGCCAACCCTTCCCTCTCAGTGCCTTTTCTTGGGGACAGCCACAAACCTCTGGAGGATCAGAGGCTCAGACTGTTCGACTAAATGAAGCAACTAAGCCTAGATCAAGTGTGTATCAATGAATCCCACTGAGCACCTACTACAGGTCCACCACACAAAGCTTACAGATGTGAGCCCAGAGTATCTGCTACAGTACTGAGCACCCCAGTCTCTGAATCACATTAGGTGGTCCAAGAAGGAGACCCAGAAATGTAGAAAGGGACATTATCAAGCCAGTCACCAACTGAAGCTGTACGACAAACACACAATAAGAGGAAAATACATCTAGTGACATAGTTTTCCAACTCAAGAGACCGAGGCAGAAGGATGATCATGAATTCAAGGCAACCCTGGGTTACACAAGACCCTGACACCAAAAATATCACAAGACTTGGGGACAGCTAAGGGAGGAGCCAGAGAGCAGAAGTCTGTCTGGGCTTCATTCTAAGGGTCCCAGGGCTTAGAAGTTTTGAAAGAATGGGTGTCTCCAGCAAACTCCAGCTGTTAGATAGAATGTGGGGCCCCAGATTTCCTTTCATAAATAAGGAAGCACTCAGCAGGCACCAACTTCTTCTACTCAGAAGTCAAAGGGCTGTGTGGAAACTGCCTAGGATTTGGCAGGCAACTGACCTAAATCCACCAGTCCTTAGTAACCTTCTAAAGAGCTGAGATCACACCTGCTACAGGCTCCAGCCCAGTGTCCTGCACACGCTGCCCAATACATCTCGATGATGTCCCCAAACACCAGCGTCCTGACAGAGCCACGAAGTGTTCACTGTGGCTGTGCAACCAGCTCCGGGCAAGCACTGGCTGAAGACACTGAGTTCAGACTATACTGACTGCCTCTCACTGGAGACCGAGTTTCAGTCTTCCAGACAAGAGTTTCTGTGGGTCAGGGGCCGAAGTCCTCAAATGTGCACTCTGCCCACCCTCTGCACTGCACGCCGAGGAGGGAAGGGAATAGAGGCTCCACAAGACACAGCCAGTATCACAACTTGGCCAAAGCTCGGGCTAGGTCAGGGGTCGGGTTCTCCTTCCAAACACAGCCTTTAGTGACCAGCACCGAGAAGCCAGGGTCGCCACCTCCTCAAACTCTAGCCGGACAGTGTAGGGCCCCGCAACTGCGAGCACACCCTGGGTGGGTGGGGGCTGGGCGACCGTCCCCTCATCCGGGACCGGAGCTGAAGAAGGCGCCTTCCGCTGGGCTCGCAGGTGAGGACCGGCAGAGCCCAGGCAGCAGCGGGGAGCAGACACACCTTCCGGGAAGCCCGCCGCGCCTCCCACTCGGTACAGCTCCCCAGTTCGGCCCAGCGGGGTCCTGGCTGAGGCCTCCAGAGCTCGCGGGCCGTCTCAGCAGACAAAGCCCGCGCCACCCGCGGGGCCGCCCCCGCCAGTAGAGGGAGTCCCGGGGCCGAGCAGGAGCGCCGGGGAGCAGCCGCCGTCCCGAGAGGACGCTCACGAGGGCCGGCCCGAGACAATAAGGACAGGCCCGACGCTTCAGCGCGGCCACGCGTTCTACTTACCCGGGTGCGGCAGCGGCGGCGGCGGCGGCACGGCCCCGTAGGCCGAGGAAGTTAGAGCAAGTTCGGCAGCGCGGGGCGGGAGGGCGCGACTCGGGCCGTCCGAGCGGCGGGGGCGGGGCGCGGAGGGGCGGGGCCGCGGCGGAAAAAGAGGCGCCGCTTCTTTGCACTGCTCAACCGCCCCGCGCGTCTGGCCCACCCAGGCCCCGCCCCCGCTCTTTGCTCCTCCCCATGTAGTCACCGCCTCATCTTTCGCTCCTCCCCCCCACCCAGGCCTGGCTCCCACAGCCCGCTCCTCCCCCGGTGCCATCAGCCCACATCCCACCGCTGACGGCCCCGCCTACATTGATCACCCCGCCCTCTCTACGCCCCGCCTATGCTCCGCCCCCGGGTCCCTGCGCTCCATCCCCACGGTGCACCCCGCTGCACAAGTGGTCTGCCATAGGTATTGAGGCGGATCGCTGATCCGCCTCTTTGTCCGGCTCTGGGCGGTGCCCCAAGCGGGATTTACCGGGTTCCGCCCTCTCCGTGGTTCCGCGACGCTGGCAAAGCCAATCACTTCTGGCCGCAGTGTTGAGCGCTCCGCCAAGTTAAGCCGTGCAAATACCCCTCTGGTTCTTGGCCCTTGACCAGGCGGGAGCCAAGCCAAGAAGAAATGCAAGTTGCAAGATGCGTGTCTCAAGGGATGCTCGAGGTGGCTGGGAGGTGGAAGAAGATTTGGGAAATGTTTGGTTTTAAGATGGAAGGCATTCCTGCCCAGCCTTGGGAGCCAGTAGCAGGGATGGGGGTGGGGGGGTTAGTCTTCTACAAACGGGTGGTTGAGCCTTAAAGACTTTTCTCCTTCCAGTCTTGGTGCTAAAAATACCAAGCTTCCTTTGGATTTGCTCATTACCTTTATGCTGAGGAGATGGCTGGGCTAATTCTTGGAAATGGGAGGCCTAGATAGATTTACAGTGGTGTCCACACGCTGTGATGAAGAGGCCGACCTCATCTCAGTCTAGTGCAAAGCACAACCTTGTCCTGCTTGGTAAACACGTGTAGTTTTGTGGGAGCTGAGGAACAGATCTGCGCTTCCTGGGCAACACAAAAGTGCCATAAGACTGGGGCTGTTTTTTCACACAGGCAACCAACAGGTTCATTGTAAAGAGAGAGAAAAAAAAAAACCTAGAAATAGAGATTATCTTTCCCCCAGCTTCTTGTGGTTATTTAGCAATGGGGTGTAGCCTGTTTCTATATCCCAGATAACCCAAAGACCTCTCTGGCAAAGAAACCTGTCTATATTATCACCGCTAGCTAACCAAAATGCATCATGGGGTGTCTGATGTGTGAGCACCAGGTCTTGCATTATCCTGGGGGGGGTACAGCAGGTGAAACCTCTCCCTCCACATAGTTTTCAGTAAAAAAAAAGATAAGTCATTTTAAGATGAAATCAGCTTGGAGACAAAGGCGAAAAGTCTGGGATAAAATGAGGAAGTGGTTGGAAAAGGTGAGAGACTGATGTTGAAACCGGAAGCAAAAGAGCAAAAGAATGGAGAGTTAACCTGGGGGCCCCGTTGGGGGTGAGGGGAGTGCCAGTTGGTCCAGAAAGGACAAGTGGAGAGCAGAGGTGGCCAGGGTACACTCTGATGTGTCAAGGAGCTGAAAGAAAACTAGATGGCTATTGTTGTCAGGCGACCGTTGAGTACAAGGCTGGGGGTGGAGTGGAGGCCAGGACAAAACAGGCCTATAGACTGTCGAACAAAAAAAGTTTGCAAGTTTGAACTGAAGTGGGGGTGTGTTAAGATGAATGGTTGAGAGACACAGTTTGGATTTAAGACCAAAAAGACTGATGCCGGAGGAAGAAATGTAGAAACGAAAGGGGTAGTTTTTAAGTGTCTCTCTGTGAGTGGGAAAACAGTGCCTCGTGTATTGTGTGAGGTGGCCACTTTCAAGCTTACCACCAACAACCTCGCTTTAGACGTATTGACTTGTCGATGCCTGATAGACACCTGTGCCCAAGACTGAGAAAGCTGCTTTCGGAAAGGACTTAGCTGTGGTAGACGCTGCTTGAGGCTCAGGTAAGATAAGGTCAGAGAAGTGTCCTTTGCTTTTAGCAGCATGAAGCCACTGGTAAAAAATGCAAAGGGCACTGCTGGGAGAGTGGGATGGGAGCCAGGTGGCAGTAGAGCTGTCCCACATTAATAACCCGATAGGGAACAGAGAGCCGTGGGTGATCGAGGCCTTGGTGACGATGGCTAGGCAGCCCCGATAACCACATCTTCTTTTTGCCTTTCCTAGCGTAATTTCCAACTCTATCTGGCCACATACGTGGCTTCTCAAAATAAAGGCAAATGTTTCTGCTACATATGACAATGCGACTAGGTTCCAGCCAAAAGGAAGTGGAAGGGTCCGTGTGCAAATTCTAAACTGGCTTTAAAGGGAAGCAGTGTGCTTACCTAGGCCAGCATTCTTATCAGGAATGTACTGATGAAATACATGGCCCCAGGAGCAGAAGCCATGTGTTGAGGATATTAACAAACCAAATTAGGATAACTAGGTTCCCAAGGTCTAGAGAATCACCTATTCTGAGCTCTCTTTGTATTTACTGTGTAAATGGAGGGAAGAAAATTATCTTATTCACGTTTTTCTACTTTCCATGTAAAATTTTTTCTTATTTATCTGTCTTTGAGAAAAGGTCTCTCTGGAGCCCTGGCTGGCCTGGAACATCCGTGTAGATCAGGCTGGCCTCAAACTCCACAGAAATCTGCCTGCCTCCACCCTCCTAGTGCTAAGATTAACGATACTTGCAGCCCACTATTTCTAACTTTAATTTGGTTAGCCAGTGGGGGAGGAGGATTTAGATCCAGGGAAAACTACGGGAGGTTTCTATAGTGATGAGAACAATCTGGGGGGGGGGGCAAAGGAGTAATGATCTGATGAGCAGATGAATGAAGTTAGGATACAGGCACACAACAGAGTGGTCAATCACATGACCTTTGTTAGATACAGATCTAATGAAGTCCCACACACCATGGTGAAGGAGAGGGTATAAGGCTACGAAGATGTTTTCAGTGAGAGACTTGATTATATTCACCTGATGATTGCCTGGTTGTGGAGGTTATGACTGCAGAAAAGGTGACAGGAGAGAGTAAAGCCAATACTATGAATCAAGGACAAGGTGACATCACAGGTCCTGGAGGCTGAATAGCCTCTGGGGACATTTCCTGTCTGAAGTAGTTGGCCACAATGCTGCAAGACAGGAAGTGGATGGGATGTGTACAAAATCAACATGGCACACCTTCCCTCCCTCCCTCAGCAGGCCTCAGTAGTTAGAGTGGATGCTTTCTTGCTTGCCCTAGCAACCTTATGAGACTCTTAAAAAAAAAAAAAAAAAAAAAGACAGTTTTTTTTTTTTTTTCTTTTGTGAAGCTTTGGCCATTCTGGAACTCACTCTGTAGACCAGGCTGACCCTGACCTCAAAGGTCCACCTCCCTTTGCATCTAGTGTGCTGGGATTAAAGGCATGTGCCACCATCGATCAATTGATCCTGAGGACTTTTTGGTGACAAACATGAGGACTTCTCTCAAACAACCCTAGACAAATACAGGGGAAGGTGATGTTACATTCAGGTCACTGACAGGATCAAAAGAGTTTGAAATCAGAATTATTTTGGAAATTCAAGGCAATTGATCTTGGGGCTAGTATAAACTAGTTCAAGAGAGGCTTATAATTGGTCCAGCTCTGGTCACATGCCCAGTCTCACACAAACCAATCACTGTGAAGGAGATGGGATACATTACAGGTACAAGGCCTTGTCCAGTCCCCAAGCCAGTGGTCCCTGGCACAAGGACTATGCCTTGAAAAGGAGTGCTGTATACAGAAATCACATCATAATTCCTGGCAGTCTGGTCTACCAGATATCCTCAGGTTCTGAGCACCGGCTGGCAAGTTTTTAGACAAAACAGTGACACTGTCACATTTGTGCTTTCAGGCGATCTCTAAGGCCACAGTAAAAAGGGTGGCTCACACAGAACAAAACTAAATACAGATGGTTGTGAAGGAAACTACTGCAGTGGATTAGGAGGGAGAAGAGACATGGAAAGAGGTGGACAGCTCCACAATGCACTTAGGAGACAGACGTGATGATGGGAAAGGAAGGAACATGGAGATGCCACATTCTGCTTCGTGGACGGTGTCACTAGTTATTAGGTGACTGCTTGCCCGTGTGCGTGCATGTGTGTGAGAAATTTTGGCTTCCACCTCTTCCCTTTGAAGTACTCCTCAACAGAAGGGAGCAATCTGTTGTTTTATAGAGTTTAGAAGAGATAACTCAGCAGCAGTTATAAATTTGACAGTTTTGAATCAGTTGAGGAATTATGCTCACTTCTGTAAACATGTGTGTATGTGTTTGCATGTGTGAAGGTACATGTATGTACATGCGCTGTGTTGATGCCAGAGGACCACCCTGTGTATCAGTTTCATTCAGGTGATGTCCACCTTGTTTTGGAAACGGGGTCTTTCACTGCCCCAGTTATTAACTTGTCTCTTCCTCCTTAGTAATGGGATTATAAGCCAATACCACCATGTCTAGCATTTTTGTTGTTATTGTTAATCGTGGATACTGGAGATAAAGCATAGGTCCTCATATGCTTGCATGGCAAGTACTATATAAACTGAGCCCTCTTCCCAGCCAGAATTGTGCTTCCTTCTTACAACAATGACTCAATAACCAACTAAATTATTTTCGTTGCTAGTGGTCACTGTGGTTGTTAAAAACAACTCTGTCATAGTGCAGTGAGACATCTAAAGGTAAATACTGCTGCTTGACATCTCTGCAGTGTCATTCTGGTTACAGATCCGCTGGGCTGGGGCAGGTTGGTTCTATGCAACAGGCAGACTCCATGTTCACCAGAGTCAGCTTTTGGTGATATATTGGTTGCTCAAGTTCCAGCTTCTTAAATAAAAGGAGAAAGCAAGACAGAGCTATTCCTGTCTCAGGAAAGTAGCACTTCCCACAGTCTGCTGCTTCTGTGTCATTGACCAAAACTGGTTATGTGCCAAGACACTGTTCTCAAAAAGGGACAAGGATCAAGGACAAAACCTAGATGACATAGAGAAATACAAGAGGACTAAAGAAAGAGGGAGAGAGGTTATTGAGGTAGGAGGGGAGCCAGGAGGGTGACCTGTATGAAAGGTAAGAGGTAATGAGGGTTTCGGGAAGATGGGAATGATTCCAGAGAGGCTTGTGAGACAGGCCGAAGAGAGCATGGTTTCTGGGGTGGGTCAGAGAGCATTGGGAAAATGATGCAGGGGAAGTGTGTTTTGAAAGAAGGTCATGAATATGTATAAATGATGTAGGGAAGAGGCAAAGAGGAGGATGACAAGTGTGGGCAGAAACCCAGAAGAGGCTTGCTGGGAAAGAGTGGGAAGAGGTGGGCTTCTGAATACGAAGACAGCCACAGACTGGAAGACAGCCGGCATCTCCCTGAGCCTGGCGGAGGAGAAGGAAGTAAGGGTGCAGATGTTGGTGGTTAGGCTCCTGGGAGGCAGGGGAGGAATGGCCATCCACTGAAGGTAGTTGACAAAATCCAAAAACTGAAGTGAGGAAGAGGTACACCTCTGAGAACAGGCAGGCAAGAAGGTTTGGGGAAGTACTGTGAGCCTCACTGAGATGGGATCCATCCATCCCAGACCTTGTGGCTTGCTGCAACAGTCCTTAGCAACAGGGGTCAGCCCAGCAGTCCTTAGCAACAGGGGCCAGCCCAACTGCAAGAGAGCATGCATAGTAGGCTCTCACCAAGGTTTGGGGTTTGCCAAAAAGGGCAGGACAGAAAAAACAAATCACAGGGCTGAAAACGTTCCCAGTATGGTTCTTGGAATGAAACTCAGGTCATTATGCTTACATGGAAAACATCTTACCAACTTAGCCAGCCCCAGACGCCCCCAGCCCACATGCTGAGTATTGACCAGTGGGAAGAAAGATTAGCGCAGGGGCTGGTAGACTGGGAGAAGAGAAGAGGGGTGGGATTCGAGGGTACCATACATAGAATGTGAAAATGCCAGGTCAAGCAGGGGCTTGTATCCATGGAGTAGATGACCAAGAATAGAAAGGAGGGATCAGTGGCTTTAGGATGAGAAGGTTGAGACCAAGAGGCCAACTTGAGGGTGAGTGAGGGTTACCTCACCAATATATGGCAGGATGTAGGGTGCAGACAACGACAGGGGTCAACAGTTTTGATGGACCGTTCTCTCCAAGACCAGTTTTGAATTACTGTCGCCCTTCTTAAAATAAATCAAGTCCCTTAAGAAAATGAGAACAAAAGTGAAATCTATTTCTTGATCTGTCATGCAGCGCCTACTTGATTTATTCTAGAATGATTTTTTTTGTTTGCTTATTTGTTTTCATTTGTTTTTCATTTTTCAAGACAGGTTTTCTCTGTGAAATCCTGGTTGTACTAGAACTTGCTCTGTAGATGAGGCTGGCTTCAGTCTCACAGAGATCCACCTGACCATACCTCCCGAGCACTGAGATAAATGGTGTGTGCTCAGCTTAGAATGATCTTAAAACAACAACAAAGACAAACAAACAAAACACAAAACAACAATGAAAATAAAAGATCCAAGCACCTCTTAGTCTGATAACTCTGCCCTCTATTGGTTCCCCAATACAAGAAATTGTATTTGTGATAGGAGACCATGTGTGAGCATAGGACTCAGAGGAGTGTGCTGTAGTGGCAGAGGCCAGAAGGAAGATAGTACATTGTGATGACTTGAAGCCAGTCATCTCTCAAGCCTGTTATCCCACCCACAAATTACATCAGTAGTGAGCAGAGTCAGAATGGGTGGACTGTCCGAATCCTTCCAGCCTTGTCCTTGACTCAACCATAATTTACTCCAAATGGGAGAATATAGTTTATCCAAAGAAATAAACCATAGAGGAGATCATATAAAACATCATAGGGAGACAGATCATAAAGGTTAAAAACAAGAGCCCAGGAGTGAGACTGCTCAGATTCCCAGCTGGGACCCTAAAAGACTGCTCATTCACAGCTGAGTTGTTTGTGTCCACTCTTGGAACTACAGGATATGATCAGACGTGAAAGCCACCGGACAGTATACAGCATGTTACACTTAGAACATTCTCATGTATCACGACTTTCCAAAGCTCTGCGTTAGTAAGCTAAAGGATGTGGAAAGGATGCTCGGAGCAGTCATCCAGTCCACAGTGATAGAACCAGGACTATCTGCTCTTACGTCTGGAATAGACTCCTGTCAATCTTCTACTCAGATCTTATACCTGAAGATCTGCATGTTCAGACCCTACCAGAAGAAGAGGCCCAGGAATCACCCCTGCTGCCCCGCCCCTGAGAGGTGGAGAAGGACTCAGATGAATGTTGCAGACACCACAGGTGTCCTTTTCTACCCTTCTCATAGAGAGGGGCTGGGTCATAGCCGGCCGCTTGGGATAATTTGTAAGGAGCTTGTTTCATTGGTAGTAGATGTCTCATGTGCACACTGCCACCTAGGGGCCATTCTTTGAATCTCTAAATTTATCAGAGGTTCCTGTGTGTGTGTGTGTGTGTGTGTGTGTGTGTGTGTGTGTGTGTGTGTGTGTGTGTGTTCTCTGGACTTATCAGGGATGTGTGTGTGTGTGTCTGTTATTTACAAAGGGAGAAAAAAAGGTCTTCAAGTGTGTTTTGATGTCACTCCCAGGAGCACCCTGGCTTTCTGTTCTTTTTACCCATGCAAGACCACAACTCCTTCCCACTCCTAGGACACACAACACACTGCTCTTCCCAGTTCCAGCCTTAGCTCTGTACCCCATCTCCACAAACTGCCTGTGGGCTCAGATTCCTGGGTCTTTATAAACCTGACCAGGCTGTGGCAGAATTGACCTCTTTCTGATCAACTACATCCTCCAGTGTTTCACAAAGGCTGATGAGGCCAGGTCTCAGAATGGGCTGCAGCCACCACATTCTGACAGCGGGCCTTCCTCACTCGTCATGACCCAGGGCCAACACCTTCCAGGTAGTGGCTGCATCGAAAAGATCTAGAGTTTAAATTTGGTAACTCACTTCAAATTGTGCTGGAAGAAGGAAGCAATCCAGCCACAGTTCTGCTCCAGTCACCACCACTACCTCCTGTCTGTACCGACTCACAGGCTGTTACAGAACCTCATTTCCCATCAGCTTGTGAGGTCAGTGAGGTCTCACAGCTCCATTTCTTTCTCCCCCTCCCTTCCTTCCTGCACACCTGCCTCTGGAACAGTCTGTTTCCTGTGTGCTTGGTCTCCACACATGTTGTCTCCTTTCTGCCTCCCCTCTGCCTGGGTCTCAGGGAGGTAGGAAGCCTTTTTGAACAGCTCCACAGCAAGGCTTGTGGTGAGCAAGCCTGGAGGGCTCAGGTCTAGCACTGTCCCATGTCACCCACTCTCCGTGGCCGGTCTCTGTTTTTTACTACCCCAGCTGTTTCTGGCTACATACTCAAGATCATGCCAGATTTGCCCATAGATTCCTTAGTGGGTGTTTGGTCTCTGCTCCCTGCTCTTAGGCATCTTAAAATGAGCGCTGGTCACTCGGGCCAGCCAGCAATATATGTGTTAGACAAATTGTTCTTTGTTAGGGATGAGGGGCAGGGATCAAATTATAGCCCAGGCTGGCCTCAGTCTTGCAGCAATTTATTGCCTGAGTGACCCAAGGGCCAGGATTATAGGTAGGAGCCACTACTCCCATCATTACAGTTCCTGTCACTGTAACATGAGTGAAGAACGTGAGTGTGTGTGTGTGTGTGTGTGTGTGTGTGTGTGTGTGTCGTGTAGTGTACTGTCTGCCTCAGTTGCTGTTGACTGTATTCCTTTTTTGAGACAAGGTCTCTCCCTGGTGGTCTGAATGAGATGCACCACAAGTCTCCATCTTTTGAACATGTGTTCCCCGGTTAGCAGGGCTATTGGGGCAGGTGTAAGAGGTGTGGCCTTAACCAACAGAGTGGGAAAAGATCTTTGCCAACCCCACATCAGATAGAGGTCTAATATCCAAGGTATACAAAGAATTCAAAAAGCGAGATACCAGAGAACCAAACAACCCTATTAAAAAATGGGATACAGAGCTAAACAAAAAGTTTTCAATTGAGGAATATCAAATGGCTGAGAAACATCTAAGGAAGTGCTCGACATTCTTAGCCATCACGGAAATGCAAATCAAAACAACCCTGAGATTCCACTTCACACCAGTCAGATTGGCCAAGATCAAAAATTCAGATGACAGCAGATGCTGGTGAGGATGTGGAGAAAGAGGAACACTTCTCCACTGTCGGTGGGGTTGTAAACTGGTACAACCACTCTGGAAATCAGTCTTGCGATTCCTCAGAAAATTGGATATAATACTACCTGAAGACCCAGTTATTCCACTTCTGGGCAAATACCCCAGAGAAGCTCCAACATACAACAAAGACACATGCACTACAATGTTCGTAGCAGCTCTATTTATAATAGCCAGAAGCTGGGAAGAACCCAAATGTCCTTCAGTAGATGAATGGATACAAAAATTGTGGTACATTTACACAATGGAGTACTACTCAGCTATCAGAAACAATGACTTTATAAAATTCTTAAGAAAATGGGTGCATCTAGAGAATATCATCCTGAGTGAGATAGCCCAGTCACAAAAGAACAGACATAATATGCAGTCACTGATAATGGGATACTAACCCCAGAAAGCTCTGAACACCCCAGAAATAACTCACAGACTATGTGAAGTTCAAGAAAAGAAAAAAGAAAAGAAAAGAAAAAATTATGCTTAATCCTTACACACCAAGAAAACTTTGACTAATTCCAGGTTACATCCTGTTTTACATGTACTTTATGCTCATTTTAACAAGTAAGATCTTAATGCACACTATCAAGCCTTAAAAAAGCCCAAGCACTGACAAAAATGTATTCGTATACTTTTATGCAAAAATGCTTAAAATTTGTACATTTATCTTTGTTTCTTAAAATAAAGTGGTTTAAAAAAAAAAAAACAGGTGTGGCCTTGCTGGAGGAAGTATGTCTTAGTAGATTCTCCTTTAGGGCCTGTCACCTATCTAGCCACAGGCTCTTGGTCCTGACACCAGTGTCAGGTATGGGGTTGCATATTGTAGATTAGGCCTTAAAGCCAATCAGAGAGTGTTTGATTACTTCCATAATACATTTGATACTATTGCTCTGGCGGGCACCATCCTGCCAGATCAGTCCTCACTGTAACTCATGGGATCCATGGCTGGGTAGGACTGATGATGACCTTTCTCCTCTGGTAGTGTGCATTGTATATACTGGCACTATGAAAGCTAAGCAGGTCAGTACCAGTTTTATTTCTCTACCTTCTATGACTGAAGTGTATATGGTGTTTTCAGCAACAAAGTATTAATGTCACATTCTGGTAGATTGTCACTAACAATGGTAATAGTCTATAATATGCCTGGGAGGGTCTTTGGGATGCCACTAGCTGAAATCTCCCAAAGAAGTACCCCAATTTTGGAACTGAACATTTTTTTGCTAGCCTATAGTATGCATCAGAGGAGTGGGTTATTAGTTTTCTAAAGACACGGCACAAAATTGAGAGAGTATGGAAAACTGGGGGATTCAGGGGAGAAATTGGGGATGGATATAATAAAAATTCATTGTATGAAATTCTCAAAGAATTCTAAGGTTATAGAAGAGAGAAGAGAAATTAAATTATGAAGTTTGCAGCTAAACGGATGGAGCCAGAAAGAGCCATCCCGAGTGAGGGAACTCAGCTCCAGAAAGACAAATATTACGTGTTTGTAATATGGATGGAGACTTTGAATTTTTTAATATGTGTGTTTCATTTGGAATACTCATAGAGATCGGGAGGCTAGTAAAGGGCTATAGGGTGTCTTTTGGGGGACATGGGACAGCATGCAGTGATATAACAGGGAAAGTGTGAATCATAGAACAGGAAATATTAAATGGTGGAGATCAGGGTAGAGGAGAGCATACAGAGGACGCTAATTAATACGAAATTCATTTCAATATGGAAACCGACTACTGGGAAAGCATGCTAAAATATAAACTTATACACAAACAAGAAGTTTAAATAGAGTTAGCCTGTGATGAGGGCATTCAGTGTTTAAGAACTGTTTGAGTTTAGGGACTTGAATTTCATTGGATTTTGCCTTGTGTCTAAGACAGTATTTTCAGCAATTTCTAAACCAGCCCTCAGCACTGATGACTATAAAACCACAATGTGGATCATCTTCGAAAAGCATCAGAGATGTCCAATGTCCTACAGCCAAGCTTTACTCCTTTACATAAAAACAAACCAGCACACCATTCCATCAATACCCACATTGCTTTACAGACTGTAGTAATAGTGTGTACCGGCACATGTGGGTGTTGGTGTGTTGGTTAGAGGATAACTTTCAGGAGCTGATTTTTAACCACCTTCTACTGGGCTAGTGTCTTTCTTGTCCCTACCATGCTTCATACTCCAGACTAGCTGACCCGTGAGCTCCGAAGGGTCTCCAAACTCTACCTCTCATCTTGCTACAGGAGTGCTGGGTTAAGATATGCATGATTGTATCCAGCTTTTTATGAGTTCCTGCGATGAAACTCAAGCCATCAGGCTTGAATAGAAAACACTAACCTGCTAAATCGTTTAGCCAGCAATTTACAAGGGGTCTTGTACTGTTGTTTCAGTACAGGGGGCTGCAAATGTAAAGAAGCAGCCCCCACCTACACTGAAGAACATGCAAAATCTAAGTGGCTGGAGAATAGCTGTTCCCAGTAGAGGGCAGTAATGAGCAACAATGGTTATATACAATCTGTCCCTCTTGCTAATGGCAAGACATAACAAAGCCTGTTCAGATGTGCATACCAGCACTGTAAGCAGATTCAGTGAGTCCATTGGTGCAACCTTGCAATGATTATGCTGTTATGTTATTCTTTGACACTTAGAAATGCTTGGAACATTTATGAGATTCTAATTCATTACCAGGAAGAAGAGCACATTTAATGTCAAAGTGTTTGGGGATATCTATCAAGTTAAAAGTATACAATCCTGATTTATTAATTCTAGAAATATGTGGCTATCTAGAGGGCCGTGACCTGTTTCTGTTTTCTTCCATTGGAGGTTAGGCAAAATATGGAGGTAGCCATGCCACTCAGTGTGCACAGAACCACGTGGCTACCCTTTGAGAGTACTGGGAGCCAGGCCAGCCAGCAGGCCTGAGCAGTTTGACTGGGGAGAAGGGCATCAGTTTTATGATCTCTCCATAGCCCAGTGGGGCAGCGTAGGGAATGTCCTCCTGCACAGGGACTTCCTAGGCCCCACCCACACACCCTAGAAGTTTGCCTCAAGGTTCCCTTGATCCACAAAAGCTGGAAAAGGAACAAAAGTCAGATAAGGAGAGTCTGGCCCCTGCCTGGCAGAGACTTCAAAGGCTCCCAACTCAAAGGGCAAGTGGCACCCTCCGCCTTCGAGGCTGGGCGGTGCCTCAGTTTCCAGGCTCCTCTTTCTGGGAATGCCTTGGTTTCCAGGTCCCTCTCTCAGCCCCCAATACCCTGCCTGAAGAACTCCAGCATCCCCCACATCTCTTCTGTTTGAGCTGCATTTGAGGCAGGCACCTGAAAGCAGAACCAGCCTTCTGTCTCTCTAATGAGTTAAAGCTAAGCATGGTCTGGAAGAACGGCCAGGGCCTGCTGGGCCTGCTGGCTCAGGAAGCCTAGCTCTCCCAGACCCTTATCTGGATTTGTGTTCTTTTCCAGCCCCCTGCTCATGCTGCCCACAGGGGTTTTCAGGCTCCTCAAACCATATGGATTTTCTGCAGTTCATGTGGCCTGTATTTCACACCACATCTATCTATAACCCTCTCTGAGGGGGCTGAAGGAAAACAAGCAAATTCCTCATCAGTGAACCAGACAGCAGGTTTACTAAGCACATAATTTGCTAGTATTTGCTTTGTTCAAAATGTGCAGCTAGTTAATACATCCATATGGAAAAATTTATAAATGTACAAAAGCGTATTAAATGAAACACTCTCCTACCTACGTCCCCAACTACTAGCACCTTGTCCTATTGACAGATGCTATTATTGCCAGGTTTTCAAGTGTGTTTTTTTCTGTACATATATCATGTACATATATCAGGGCATACACAGTTGGATTCACTTGAAATTCATTCTTTGGGGAGGAAGAAGGGAGGAAATGAGATAAGTTATAACCACTGAAGTATCCAAGGACAAAGCCATTTTTGAGAAAGACTACATTTCTGGGCTTTGGGGTGAAACTTAGACACATTGGCACCAGAAAGAGATTTGCAGGGATAGGGCAAAGGAAGGAAAAGAGGAGGAGGGAGGAAGAGAGAGAAGAAGGATGGATTTACTTGCTATTCTTGCAATTAACTATGCCCTTGCAGTTTGACAAGTAGACTGTGAGCAAAAGTGAGGTATAAAATTTCCAAGTTGGGTCTTAAGGGGAAAAGGTACCACATCTACAGCAGTTCTGGTGAACCATGGAGACAGAAGACATAAACCTAGGATGATGTAGTAACAGTACAGAAAACCTTCTCTCTGACATTTTCAGCCAGAATTGCTTATGTGCTGATTTTTACACAGGAGAGAAATAAATACCATTCTTGTTTCACCCTACCTAGCAATATATAAATAGATCCAGACAAACTGCATGGATTTCTGTATACTTCGGTTTTTAATATACCAATTGGACTTGCCAACATAGTCTGTGTTATAAATACTTCACAGGACCGGTTTGGTGGGATATGCCTTTAGTTCCAGCTATGTAAGAAATGGAGGAAGGAGGATTACCTGTGCCCAAGAGTTCACAGCCAACTTGAGAAACATAGGAAGATCTTGTCTCAAAACCAAGCCCCAAATATAGTGATATATACTATATGACTTACCCACCAAGCACACTAAACTTTCTTTGCCTTTACTGAGTATGATGGCGCATGCCTTTAATCCCATCACTTGGGAGATAGAAGTGGGCAGATCTCTGTGAGTTTGAGGCTACCCTAGTTTACACAGTGACTTCCAAGACATTCAGGGTTATGTGGAGAGACTCTGTCTCAGAAACAAAACAAACCAAAGAAAAAACTTTACTTTTAATGATTTCATAGAAATGTTATTTGGTGCCAGTGGGGATTTATGTTATACATACATACATACATACATACATACATACATACATACATACATACACACAGTGACCAATTTATTAACATGTAATAATTATGGCTAAAACTGGGTAGTTTTATATACTTAAGATACAATTTTATTTCTTGTTCTCTTAAGTTTTGCACATGTCTAAAACATTTTAAATTGATAACCATGTATATCAACAGAATGTATGTAATGTTTAAACTATTTTCCTCTTCTAGAAATAATCAACCTAATTAACGTATTTACCATATAATAGGAAGTCAGATTTTTGCCTTGCTATGTTGTTGCTATTTTGAAACAGATCTATGAAGCCCCTGCTGACCTAGAACTTTCTGTGTACACCATCCTTGCCTGTAAGTTATGGCCATTCTCCTGCATTTGCTGTTTAACTACTGAGATTATAGGTATGGACCACATCCAGCAGAAGTCATGGCTTTTAAAGTATAGCTTTATTTTGATAAACGTCAATTTAACAAACAACTTCTACCGTCTTGACCTTTAAAACTTAACACTTCTACTAAAAAAAAAAAAGAAAGAAAGAAAGAAAGAAAGAAAGAAAGAAAGAAAGAAAGAAAGAAAGAAAGAAAGACAAGGTGGCCTAGACCATATAGTTCACACACTAAATTATATTCAACATATATATTCCCATCAATGTTATATGTGACTTTGTGAATATTAAGTGACACTAATTGTCAGTGTCTTCTAACCTCAGTTTGGAAGCTGAAAAACACAATGAATGACATACTAAACAGCCACAAATGCTACAGTTTGTATGTGTGAACTTGTTAGAAAAAGTGATGCTGGAAGGAGTTTCTTCCGGAGATGGCTTCTGAAATTTCAGATAGTATTCTATCTGAAAAGTTAGAGCTTTTCATGTTGCAAGCTAAATGATATATTTTACTCTATCCTCACAATCTAAGAAGTCATGGACTTTGGGGTAATTAGTTACTGGCAGTCATGAAGAGATTATTCCCAACTGGTCAATAAAAACAACCTGCTACTGAAGGATGTAGTAGTTTCCTTAGCTTCTGAGAGAACATTATTTTAAACTTTTTTATTTATTATTAGGGTTGTTGTTGTTATTGTGTGTGTGTGTGTGTGTGTGTGTGTGTGTGTGTGTGCTGTGCATAAGTATAGGTCAGGGAAAAACTCTGTGGAATTGGTTCTCTCCTTCCATGTAGTTACGTGGAAGCTGGGATTGAACTCACCTCATCATGCTGGTGTGGTAGATGGTTTTTACCCTCTGAGCCATCTCACAGGGCCCTGCTTTGTGTCACTGAGACAGTGTGTCACTGTGGGGGCCAGTTTGGACTTGAACTGACAACCTTATCGCCTTAGCATCCGCAGGGCATATGTCAACTCTGTGCTGTTTTGTTGTCTTTGTGTTTTTATTTCTTCTTTCTTCTTTTCTTGGGGAAATGATTGTAATTGTTTGCTGTTTTTTTTTTTTTAAGTCTTCTCCACACCCGGTGGTTTCTTTCAAGATTTTTGTTTGTAGTTTGAAAGATTAACTGTTAAGATGTGAATTTGAAATGTGCCCCACAGAGTCATGTAGGCCTTCAGAAGTGGGGCCTGGCTGGTAGGAGTCCTGCACACCTCGGAAGAGTATTACCTGACTGTTGCCATTCTCTGCCTTCTGGTCTACCAACATGTGAGGAATCCCTGTCACGCACTCCCACCACCATGGCTGGAAAGTGTCCCCATCACATATTTCCTATAATGTTGAGCCCAAATCCCTCTGAAACCAGAGCCCAGAAAACTTTTCCTTCCACAGTCTTTTCTGTCGGGTATCTCCATCACAGTTACCCAAACAAAAAAGTAACCATGACAATATGGTGCTAGCACACAAGCACAGAGTTTATCGTCCTTATTAATTAGATTTAGTTCTCACCCCTGTTACTTAGACTAGTCATTTTCATTGTTACTGTTCCTCTCCTTCTCTTGTTACTTCCAGTAACAAACATCCAGTCACAGTCAGCATTATCTGCTATGGCCATTTCAGTGTGTTTTTAGTGTCTTGTATCTTAGCCTTCCTTCCTTTCTGTTTCACAAGTTTCCAACCGATAGTATGTTTTTCCTTCCTTCTCACCATGTCCATCTGTTTACATTTCCCGCATGTGAAATGTAGAAGTGTGTGCTTCTACTTTAGCCATTGACCTTTAGCAGATTAATGATTTTTCCTATTTGATGATTTATTTACTCTATCACCTATATATCTAATCTATCTATCATCTGTTTGTCTGTCTGTCTGTCTACATACTTCCCTCCTATCTACCGATCTGCCTGTCTTTCTAGGCTTGCCTATCTATGACCCCCAACTGACCTCAAACCTTACCTATTCAAAGATGAATGTCTGATCCTCCTGCCTCTGTGCATGCTGGGAATTCAGGTGTATCTGAGTTATGGGGTGCTGGGGATCAAACCCAGGGCTTCATATATGCTGAACAGGTGCTGTGCCAACTGTACCACATTCCAGCCCTAGAGATACCTACAGTTCTCAGACCCCGATCAAGTCAGCCTCCCTCCACGTCTGAGTCTGGTGCTGATGCTTGCTTTGTGCCCTCACACTACCATTCTTTTAAAGATTTATTTATTTTATTTATATGAGTACACTGTAGCTGTCTTCAGATACACCAGAAGAGGGCATCAGATCTCATTACAGATGGTTGTGACCCAACATGTAGTTGCTGGAATTTGAACTCAGGGCCTCTCTGGAAGAGCAGTCAGTGCTCTTAACCACTGAGCCGTCTCTCCAGCCCAAACTATAATTTTGGAACTTTAGTATGCCTTGTGTTTTTTTTCTCGATACTTGAACATAATGTGCCAGATAAAAGGACTCCTATAAATTGCCATTTTGTGATATTGTGATAAAATTTAGTATTAGGAGGAAGAGGAGGCTTTCTTAGTCCTATGATTAATCTTTAATATTTCAGGAAGCTTGTACTTCTGGAATGTGACTTTCACAAGAGTTTTTCTGTCTCCTTTCCCCTCCTCCTTTAATGGGACAAGATTGCTAAGATAGGTTGTATTTGGACATTTTTTACTTCCTACTTGGTCAGTTGGGCGTTGGTAAAATTCCAGCAGGTTTAAACGACTTATTATTTCTGTGGGAAGCGTGTTCGTTGTGACCTGCTCACTAACTTGCCTGACAAAAAAATACACGAAACAAAGTACATGAATCAGGTTTATTATTTACAGATAAGTATCAAGAAACAATAGAAGCCTAAGATTCATTATGAGCAGGTCCTACAAGGCTTGGCAAAGACTGTGGGTGGGTGGTGTTTTGTCTCTTTGTACCCTACCTGCATTGTAGCCAACAGACCCCAGATATTAGTCAACCCTGGGTGTTATGCCTCAAAGCAAAATGGCTGACTAATTGGACTAAAGCATTAATATCCTTTCTGTAGGTGTGGTAGGAAAAGAAACCCATCTGCTTCCCCCCAGTTCCTCTTTATTTCAAGGTCTCAAAAATGTTAGAATCCCTGCATGATCAACAGGCTCAGAGAAACAGGGTAGAGAGCTGTGTGTCCAAAGTCACATGGAGAATGATCCTGTAGCCTTTTTTCCTTGGCTCGATCCTCTCCTTAGAAAAGCTAGCCCTTTCCAACCTTTTGAAATCCTGTGTGCGTGCGTGCACGCACCCATGCATGTGTGTAAGCACAGCCACTGTGTGGAGATCAGAATCCGTCGCCTCTGCCTTCAGCCCTTGCTTTCTCTATTGTTTGAGACAAGGTTTCTTATTGGCTCTTGCATATAAGCCAGGTCCCCTGGCCCAAGTGCTCCTAGGAGCTGTATTTCTGCCTCATTGTGCTACCACACTCGGCATTCCATGGGTTCTAGGCATTCGAACTTGTGCCCCAAGTTGTTTGCCGACCGAGCCATCTCCCCAGCCCACTAGTCTGTTCCATATGCACAGCAACATCCCGGATGTGAAGGCAGAAATTTGTGTCACTTTGTCCTACAATAGAAGATATGAAGTCCTAGTCAAATCTATCTCACTAAGCCCAGGAGGATCATAGCCACAGAACGCCCTGCAGGGCTGTCCACTGTGTTAGATCTGACTCTGTGGTACACGGTGTCTACTCAGGTGTCGGAGGAGAGGTTAGCAGTTTCACACCTTCCTCCCACCTGCTCCAAGAGAGTCTTAGCCATTAGTCAGCACTCAGTTATGAAGTTTCACCTGGGCTGCCTAGGTGTGGGACACCAACTGGACCATGGCTGATCGATCAGGAGACACACCCCTAAATAAAACTGATAGCCACCAGAAGCCATTGGTTTAGGGATGGTGGCTCCCTGAGCCCCTCTCTGGAGCCACCATGCCAGAATGTTGACTGGCTTGCTCCTGTGCAGGTAAGATGCTGTGAGCTCCTAAGTGCAACCATTCTGCCATGTCCTGCAGCCCCTGTTTTGCTTTGGTCCTCCCCAACCTCTGGCTCATACAATCTTTTTTAACCCCGCTCCTGTGATGATGGTGGTGGTGGTGGTGTGTGTGTGATATAAGTAATGTTCACTAACACTGACCAACTCGTCATCCGTTTCTCTGTTAAGCACCATCCAAATGTAGCTATTCTTACTGACGCTCGAATCATCCATTCTTTGTCATGCGAGCCTCTGGAGTTTATTCCTTCCTCAGGCCTCTGTTAAGACAAACTTTTCTGGTGTTCAGCTATCAGCCACCTTCACAAGGAGCTCTTTTTTTTTTTTTTGGTTTGGGTTTTTTGTTTGTTTGTTTGTTTGTTTGTTTTTTATAAAGACTAGTATTACAAAGCTACAGTCTGGGCTCAGTAGCTTCCAGCAGTTTACCCAAGTTTCCTGGATGAACATCATGAAATTTAGGGCATGGGCATCTATTGCCTAAATCCAAAGCAGACACTGGCACAGGCTTAATAGAGCATTAATACAGCGGGAAACATTCCTTTGTCAAAGATTTCACAGTTGTTCCTAAATTGAAAGCAGTGGTTTTCCACCTTGCCTACATACTAGAATCCCCTAAGGACTTTTTATAAATACAAATGCCAAGAACTATCCTAAGTTCTTTATTTAACTGGACTGAGGTTTTGTCGAAGAAGCATAAGTGTGTGTGTGTGTGTGTGTGTTGTGTGCATATGCAGAGGTCAGAGCAGGACATCGAGGTTTATTGCTTTAGTACTCTTTCTTATCTATTTGCAACAATCACCCCCATGAACTTAGAAGTTGCCATTTCTTTGGCTAGGCTGGCTGGCCAGCAACCCTCAGAGATCCCATCTCCCCCATTCTACCCTCTAGTGCGAAGTTTCTAAGTGTACACAGCCATGCCTGGCTTTTATGTGAAGCTAGAGATCTGAACCCAGGTCCTCAGCACTTGCACAGCAAGCCCCCTTATACCCACAGGGCATCTCTCTAGCCCCCAGAAATTTTTTTTTTAAGGTGCTAAGTTCCTGGATGGGATGCAACGTTGACTACAGTGGTTGTCATTCTGTTCCTGTCTTGGCACTTTACCCTGTCTTCAGGGAGCCCTGAACTGTCCTGTTGGGATGGTTTAAATATGTATGTGAGTAGAATCCTATTGGCTGTCTGCTGAGCCTGGCATGGCCCTGGTGGGGACAGAGTGACACAATTCCTGCTCTTGGGACAAGGCCCTCCAACGTGAGTCTCCTCTAGGGTGGATGGCTGCTGTGGACGTAAGGCTTGTTTTCATAATATTGTGCATTTTGAGTTCCTCTGAGGAAAGTTCTCCCTGTTATCGTTAATGACTCCATGAGAATTAGAAACAGCATGAGCCCAAAAGTGAAAGGTTCGGTTGTGTCTCAACAAAACCATAAACACTAGGATCTTCAGGACAGCCCTTGAGGCTATGGGAAAGAGCTCTAAATACATGAGTTTGAAAATACATAATTTCTCAACTATGCAAAAATAAGGATGTGATATGAATTGTATGTGGGCTTCAAGATCTAAAGGAACAAAGGCAGCTGCATTAATGAGCCAACTTGTCAGAAAGATACAAAAGTAGGTAGATAGAAAGGCAGGCAGATTCCCGAGTTCAAAGTCAGCCTTGGACCCAGCAAGGTTAGGCTCAGATGTGGTAGAAATGGTAATTTCAGGAAGGGGTCCTGTCTAGCTAGCTTATTCTCTGTATTTAACAGAGGCAGGACGATCTCTGAATTCTTTTGCAATGTTAAAAGAAAATGTGTGCTTGCTGTTTCCTGAGAACTAAGGGGCTGGCATCACAACATGCTGATTTTTAGGATAATCAAAATGATATGTAATAACTGAATTGATATATAATAAAACCTAGGCCTTGGTCTGCAGGAGATGAGCCGGCAGAAAGTGATAATAGTCCTTTCGAACATCTCTAGGAGGAGCTACCTGAAGATCTCTGGAGAGTAAAAACAGCTCTTCAAGGTATTCTTTTTCTTAACAGGATTTCTAATTTGGTCGGAAGATCCAATAATTTTTTTTTTATATCAGCTTTTCTGACTTTGGTCAGAAAAACCCCATGAGCTATCCAGATAGCTTTTAGAGTTTTTACTAGCAGAGAAAGTTGTCTCAGCCAGAGAGTTTTTATAATAGCAAGAAAAAGCTGTCTAGAGGAGAGCAGAACACACACACACACACACACACACACACACACACACACACGTTCATGTGCAAGAGCACAGTCTGGAAAGCCATCTCAGCAGAACCAGCTTGGACCCATGATTTGATTTTGAGTTGTTCTTTTCACCGATACTCAGAGCCCCTCCATGCCTAGGTCCTTGGTGTGGCTCTTTTAGCTTCACTAGCATTGTTACAATGTGAACAAGTTGATACTTACTCCTCTATTACTCCTCTACCTCATCTCTTCTTCCCGTGTCAGCACATCACAATTGTCCACTGCCCTGTGGACTTGCGCTCTTCATTATTCGAATCTTATAAACGGCAAGAGCTACTGAGGAAAACCTGTGGGGCCATCCTTGACTCCTCGCCCTCACCTCCCGCATCTAGGATCCCCTTGGCTGTGTTTTCTGTCTGCTCAGCTTCTGAGAGTTCGCAGTGCCAGCCTTGCCTGTGTGATGTTTCTACCAACATTATCTATCCCCTAGATCCCAGCCTCTATTCCCCAGTGAACTCCCTTCTTACCAGCTTTGATTTCCTACGGTCTGTTCTCTACAAGCAGCCAGAATACTGGACATTGGATCCTGCTTCTCCTCTTCTTAGAACCTTCCCACAGACTCCCATTTTGGTCACAAAACCTCAGAACTTGGAAGCCAACAGGATGGTTCAGTGTGTAAAAGTACTTCTCACCCAAGCCTGAAGACCTAAGTGTGATCTGATCCCCACTCCCAAAGCTTGTGCCTGCATTTAGACCACACATACACACACACCACACCACACACACACACACACACACACACACACCACATACACACACCACACACACACACACACACACACACACACACACACACACAGTCTGCATCATATCTGCCACCTAGAACTTCACCACAGTCAGCAGTCAGGATTGGGGAAGCCTGGTTCTGGAAAGGTCTTTAAACTATGACTGTTGCTCTTCTCACTTCACACTGTGTTTTTAGAGTGGTCCTTCTCAACTCTGCTGTTTATTGGAATTGCCCCAGGTTACTCAGGGCCATATATATATATATATATTCTGCCTCATTAAAAAAAAATGTTGCCTAGAACCCACCCCAGAGATTCTGGAGCAGTCAGCAGCTTCAGCATCAGAAGTTGTCTTTAAAAGTGAAAAGAAGGAAAAGAACGCCTCTGTTAGTTTAACAGCCAGGAGATGGGGTTGCACTCTCGCTGTCCGATGTGCATTCTCCCAGGACTTAACCAGAGAACGGAAAGGAAAGACTGCTGGCACTTGGATGGAGCTGTTGAAGCTCAGAACCCATAGACATGAACACTACCGTGCCACTCCAAGTGTGCCCTGCCTGTGGAGTAGCTTAACGGCAAGATCACCTTGATCTTGTTAAACATTCAAACCTTCAGGCCCTACCTTGCTATACAGAGATCTTGACAGCGCTAAACCTTAACGGCCCAAATGGTTCTGTCACCTTCTGTGAACAAGAGAATTAAACAAGCACTACACATTCCCCTGCAGCTCAAGGCTGGATGTCCCCTCAGCCTGGGCAGATGAAGGCTACCACAAGAATTTAACATTTGTTCCAGCCAATACATTGACTCTAGGCAGATAACCACCTTTTTAAAGGACATTTATTTTACTCAAGAGCTCTACTACTGAGCAATATTCCCAGCCAGAACATTTACTTTGTCGGGGCAGAAAGTTGATAAAGTACCTTCAGTTGATAAAGTACCTTCTTAGCGTACATGACACATTGGGTTCTATCTCCAGCGCCACATACACTAGGTGTGGTGGCGCAGTCCTCCAATCGCTGGAGAGATGGAGGCAGGAAGAGAGCGGGGGTTTAAGACTGTCTTCAGCTACATGGTTTTTAGGTCTCTAAGAAACCTGGGACAAGTCTCACTAGGCACCCGTGGCTCCTCCCAGGACCTCACCCCGCCCCCACGCTAAACCCCTCCTTCTCAGGGGCTGGGCTTCCCTTCTCTTCCACCAGCTTCTGATCTCGATACCACCCAACCTTTTCAGGGACGCAGTATCTTGGGTTCCTGGCTCATTCTTGGGTTCTTGGCCCACGGCTTCTCTTTTGCCCTCTCTTCATCACTCTCTCCTTTCTTCCTCTTAAGCTCTCTTCCCGACACTCTCACCTCCCATGCCCTAGTTCAGTCCGCTGGTCATGTTAAGTGGACCCTTCCCGATACCCGATACCAACACAGCAGCTCATAAGCATCGGTAACTCCAGTTCCAAGAGACCTAACACTTTCTTCTGGCCTCTACATGCATCTGACATCCACCAGCATACATGCAGACACTCACCTATAAACATAAAGTAAATCTCTAGAACAAACAAAATTCCCGGCCACATCTATACAGAGCTGTGCTGACCTTAGGTCTGTGCTAAGTTATCTCCCTCTCCCATAGAGAGAATGAAATCTACTTCTCTGTCTTAAGCCTCCACCTTCAAGCCTCCGTCTTGATGAGATGCTCCAGTAAAGTGATGGCATTCAGCTTGCCAGCCCTCGGGGATTCTTCATAAATACTTCTGAATGGAAGTACAATTTTCATACCCACTTTAGCAGTGCCGAGGACTAGAACGTTACTTAAAGTCACAAACAGGGAACAGCCCTTGTCTTACAAGTGCTGTCTCCGCAATGCCATGCTGACTGGAGCGAGGACTCCAAGAGCAAACAGCTGGAGAATGTGATCATGGTAAGATGCCCGTGTCATCTGTGAAGGAAGTGTGCTTTTCTAATGTCACCCTTCCCTTCCCTACCCTACCGTAGTTCTCCAAGGTCCGCCTTTCACTGGGTTACAGGCACTCACTGCCATACACAGCTTTTTACCTGACTTCTGGGAACCCAGATTCTTCTGTATACGCAGCAAGCATTTTGCCCATGAGCCATCTCCCTAGCCCAAGGTTTGCTTTTTTAATGCAAGAAACCCTCCATTGTCTTTGGGGCCTCCAAAGAACTTATATTTTATCTTAGCAATAACCAGAGGCCCAGGGAGTACAGCTTCTGGGTAAGAAGTCATATCAACCCATGCAAGTTCCGGAAGAGTGTTGCCTCAAAGACCACAGAGGTCTGCACATCAAGGACTATGTATAGTTCACATATGTCCCCACCCAAAGCCAGATCCAAGTTTGATCTTGGTCCTACGCCACCCTCCTCTCTTCACTCTATACACCCAGCCCCTATCTTGCCTCCCTTCCTGGTTTAATTGATATCCTGTCTGCTCTCCTATTTTCCTAGAGGGCAGAGTCTAGCCTGATCTTCTGATTTCCCACACCTATCCCATGAAACTGGACCACTTGGTGTCCTGGTAGAGACTCCCTGGAGGAAGACTCTCCATGGGGCTCTGTCGACCTTTTACTTGTAAGACAAAATTCAAACACAGCAAACGGATTTCATCACGGGTGTGTCTGTTTCCTAGCTTACCAGATTAGGCTATAAGAGCAATGCGAAAGCCGCTGCCATATTTAAATGTCAAGATCATTATCCAGAGAAGATAGCAAAACTCATAACAAGAATGACAGAATGCAGAAGGGAGTGGTGGTGCATGCCTTTAATCCCAGTACTAGGGAGGCAGAGAGTTCGAGGCCAGCCTGATCTATAAATCAAGTTCCGGGGCAGCCAATGCTAGTACACAGAGAAACCCTGTCTTGAAAAATCAACAATAATAATAATGATGGAATTCTTTTGTTTTTTTGACCATTCTCAACCACCTTAGATGAGTCACTACACTGTCTTCTTCATGGCTTATCCCGGGAGAATATACATTTTTCACTTGTAGCCAGTAGTCTGGCTGTTCTCACTCCTCACCAGAAAACCCTCGTGGCCTGCTGCACCCAACAGGTGCAGTGATGGCTCATGTCTGTAAGACCTGAGCTTAGGAGGCTGAAGCAAAAGGAACGAGGAAAGAGAAACCTACGTACAGAGGTGATTCATGATGCATATTTTTATTAGAGCCAGAGGTGACAGCTTTTTCCAGTGAAACAAATCTCTGTGCCCATAAGGGAAGACCACAAGAAGAAACTTCACTTTGTAATTTACCTTTGTCAATTGCTTTATGTGGCACGCTGACATTAAGTAATGAGTTGTTAACAGAAAACGCATCAAACAAAAGGCTTATATTCCCTAATTATCAAGTCAGCCATCAGCTTTGCTTAGGTGTATGTGTGTCTGTCTGTCTGTCTATCTGTCTGTCTGGGGATCCCACCCAGGGCCATGTGCATGTTAGGTAAATGCTCTACCACTGAGATATTTCTTAGTCCCACTTTTCTCAGATTTCAGATTTTTTTAAATTAGGTATGAAAACAAGAATTACTTCAAATACCAGGACTTAGGACATATTCCTTTGAAGGAAGGTGTAACAGTAAACTTCAAACCTTAAGTTTTCTAGATATTTCCTCAAATAACTTTATCTGGTTTGTTAGATTTTACTCTGTTCTGAGACCTGCTTGCTCTATTGGGCCTACACGGAATGTTAAATTTTCTGGGACCTAAACAGTCAATTTTAAAATACATCACCAATTCCTAGTAAATGTGGCGTAATGGCCTCCTAGCTCTTGGGCCCACAGTGAAAGCACAGCTCATCTGGTGAACGCTGCACAGGCCCTGTTCTCCCCCAGCCAGCAGCTGTACTCGATCAGCTTTGCCCAGAGGCTGGAACCTGTGGCTTGATCTTCTTTACAGCTTCCAGAACAGAGAGTGGGTTCACTCTGTCTCCAAATTCTTTTTCTCGGTGCTCAAGAAGAA
Source organism: Micromys minutus (assembly GCF_963924665.1). Lineage (NCBI taxonomy): Eukaryota > Metazoa > Chordata > Mammalia > Rodentia > Muridae > Micromys > Micromys minutus. The sequence goes on along the minus strand of NC_137981.1, from coordinate 19,856,259 downwards.
TGCCCTAAAGGGGAAACAGGAAGGGATGTCAGTCTCCACTGGGAGGTGTTCACTCATGAAACAGACGCTGAGCACCAGCTACCCATTGAGTCCTGGGCGGCTGAGAGCTCAGATCTGAATCCAACCTGGCACCTGCCCTTGAGGAGTTCAGTCTTCTGAGAAGGGAGCGTCCCAATATTTGGGACACATGAAGCTAATCATGGTTAATTAAAGCAAGGGTAGGTGGAAGGCTTCCTGGATGACAGGCAGATAAAAGAACATCCCATCTGGAGAGAAGAGAATGAAAAACCCTATGAAGTAGAGCTCAGAGGCTACCTGGATGGAGGTTGGATGACTGTCTGAGAAGGTAGACCCCATTCTTTTCTCTAAACCTCATAAACTGGGGTCACACTTCCAACACAGTGAAGCAAACACATCAAGATGGAGGACATCACAAAGTGACCTTGAAGTAGTGAAAGGATAAAAGGACATGTTTGAGATCATCAGGAATCCTCTATGTTCTTTAACTCACTGTACTATCTGGATACTTGCCTTAAATTGCAAATAATTTGTAATGTGTCCTGTCATTATAAAGACAAGGAAAAAGAAAAATAGAGAGGAAGAGGAGACAGTGGAGTGGCTTGTCCAGCAGAGGCATTTTCCATATACAGGGCCTTGGGACCTCAGAGTAATGCCTGGGTATCGTACAAGGAGGTAAGACTGAGCCAAATCTTGAGAGTTGTCCTTTGACCTCCTCCCATACACATTGTTATGTGGACATGCCCACACACACACAGCAATAAATAAGAAAGATAAGTCCACCACACTAGGCTGACTATTAGGAAGTGAGTAAGGAAATTTAAATTGTTTACCATGTAAGCCAATGACACGGGAAATAGTCACCATCACTTCGGAGAGAGAAACCAAGCCAGCTGCCCCCCAGCTCTGTTCTAGTACCCTATATGAAGGCTCCACACGCTTTTCACTATTTTGCTGATTTTAGAGTCTCTATATGGCATAGGCATCAAGAATATAGGTTACTATAGTCTTTATAGTAACCAGGCATCACAAATCATTAAAAAAAAAAAATTACTACGTTGAGGCACTTGACATAACAGGACTGCAGAAATGCCCTCCAGGAGGAACTAGGTGAGTCCTGCTGCCCAGCCAACCCAGTTCACCCCACTACCTTGCCAGAAGCTCTGAGAGGACCAACAAACACCACACCTAACAACACCAGGAATGTGCTAGCCTGGCCATGAGTACCCAGTGAATCATCACCAGGCATGAAAGGGCTAGCAGGTGTGCCGAACCCTGCCCTAGAGGCCACCGTAGGAGGCCAAGGTAAGACAATGAAATGCCACAGGGCCAGAACAGGAAAGAAAGGGGCCACCTTCTAGGGTCATCTAGACCAGGTCACCTAAAAAGGCTTCTGAAGATAATCTGTACACAGTGGGGTGCTGTCCTTCTGGGTTCCTGAGCTTAATTGCTCACCAGCCGTAGCTCTGGCTGACTTGCTTCCCACCTCTAGGTCCACTACTTACATGTAGATGGAAATGAGAAAACTAGCCCTGGCTGGTCGGTCATAAGGAAGACATGAATCCATACCTACGGGTACCCCTAACAAGGCAGGTGCTTGGTGGCCATTACTATTATGACATTTTGATATATTTACAAGAAATCAAGAAACAGAATTATGTCAAATTAGATACCAATTAATTAGTGTCTAATTTCTAAATTCTAATACAAATAAGTAAGAACAATGACCAGTGGATTCTTTTTAAAAGATTAGAAACTAAGCTTCTTATTCTTATTTCTTTTCTGTTGTAAGATCTAACAATGCAGACTAAGGCTGTTTTTCTACAGAAACAAAATAAAACAACAAAAATCCAACCACACCCTACACATGTGCATGTGGCTTGTTCTATGAACTCCATGCAGGCTTGTCTCCAGGTCCTCCTCCTGTGACCCATGACTGTCCACTGAAAGCCCCAAGGTTCCTGTCGAGTACTCCCCTGCCTCCCAGGCACACCTCATCTCTCTTTCCCGTACCCTTCCTCAGGGTCCCCGTATTGATTCTGGGTCCCCAGTGCCAGGACTCCTAACACCCTGTTCACAGAAGAAGTCTTTTCCCCCCTACCCATCAACCCCCCCCCCCCCCGTTCTTTCCACATTCCCTTGTCATGCTGCTTCTATTTCTTCTCCCTTTTTATTTTCCTCCACATCCATCCTTGACGGCTTGGGGACAAGCCCATTGAGAACATTCACGAACAATAAAACTGAGCTACCTGGGCAGGTACTGAAACACAGCTTGGAATGGGAAGTCAGTTCACTCACTGGCACAGCTGCCCACCTGCTCTTGGTCTCAAGTTCACCAACTACACTGTGGGCAGCATGACTGTCGGGTAGCCTGACTACAGAGTGTATGTATGAGACACAAGCCTACAGAGGCTGTGTGACTAGTGACAGCTGCTGGGAGGAAGGACGGAAGACGCTAAATGTGGAGATTCATGCCCTCTACTGCAGCCTCAATTCCAGATACCCACAGGTCTGTAGCAAATACTGAGATCTCACCTGTTTTCCAGATCCTATCACAAAAACTCCTCCGAGGATGAAGCCTTCGCCTTCTAGGTTTCCAGAGAAACCGCCATTCCAGGCCCGGAAGGAGTTATACCACACACCCAAACGGATGAGGCCCATGAACATCATCTTCCGCCTCTCTGGACCATAGAACTTTTTCTACAGAGCAAGGAAAATCCCGTGTGAGCAGTCTGCATGTCTCTCATCCCTAAGAAGGTTGCCAAAAGCCCCAGAGCCTGCTACTTCATGTTTTTTCTGAAGCTTAATACGTCACTCCTCCCAGGATCACACTCACTGCCTAGGGAAACACAAAACTGCCGGGGCTCTGACTTCTTTACGAAAACAGAAAAGAAGAAAGAGGAAAACATTTTTAAGTTTAGATTTATGTTATTTTTGTGATGCAGGGATTGAGACCAGGGCCTTGGACATATATGTTAGGCAAGTCCTCTATCACTGGGTTCAACTTCTGTTCTCAAGACATTCAATCTGAGGAAACACCACCTCCCTCCTCCCACCCCCACCATGTGGTTCCCATAGTCCTTACAGCAGTCTCTAGGGAGAGAGAACAAAGGAGGTAGTTGCATAAATTAAGGGGCAAGGGTTTGGCTAAGGGGCAAGGGTTTGGCTAAGGGGCAAGAGTTTTGCTAAGGGGCAAGGATTTTCTGTTCCTTCCCACCCTCCTGAGTTAATTGACAAACTTTCAAGAGTCTGCCTGTGGTATGCTCAGAGAGCTGTGGGACCCTGAAAATTCTGGGAAACTGAAGGGGATGCCTACCTCCAGCTCCAGGACAGACCCACCCTAGGTCAGTGACCTCTCTCGGCTAAGGACTAGTCCCACCAGCATACAGCACAGGGCCCACAAACCTCTAACACACTCTTTCTGTGTTTTATTTTTAATTATGAGTATATGTGCATCTCTGTGTGAGTTTATGCATGTGAGCAAAGCGCTCAGAGGCCAGGAGGACATTGGATCCCTAGGAGTTGGTGTCACAGGCCAAGGTCAGCCATTCAACATGGGTGCTGGAAGCTGAATGTGGGTCCTTTGTAAGAACTCTTACGTACTGAGGCGTCTCTCTAAACCACAAGACGTACCTTTTCGTCCAGAAAGATTTCCCCTTTGAAGTAAGGCTGGAAATCCTCCACTTCTCTCTTAACTTGCTCCTTCACCACCGCATAGAGAGGTACACCTAGCTCGTCCAACTTGGGCTTCAAAGACATCAGGTCCGCTGCTTCCTGTGGAAGACAGGAAGGTTCAGTCACATGAGCTCCCGGAGCTCTGCAGTCGAAAAACAAACCATGGTCCGGGGTTGACACAGAGCAGAGGGACAACGGTAACACAGTTCCAGAAACAAGCTACGCCTATGTAGCCCAGCCTACTCAGCCACAGAACGGGATTTCAAGTGCATTCACCAGCCCAGGCTTTTTATCTTCTTACAGTGGGAAAGGAAGTATGCCCAGGGAGCCTCTGTAATGGTGGCTGCTCCCAAACATGGCCTTCACTCTCAGCCAGGACAGGTTCTCCTACACTGTCTTTCCAGCTCATTCCTGCGCTAGACCAAACTAGCCCGAGGGTCCATCAGATATGCATGTAGGCCATAGAGCAACTGTGGTCTCTAGGCTTCTTCTGTGCAAGACCCTTCCCCCCAAGTCCCTACTGGAACTTTCTCTTTCCATCCCTAGTCTAACCTACTGGAATGCTATCACTGTTCTAGAAAGATTCCCAGACCTGTCCTACTTCTCCAACATGTCCTCTGCTTTCTGCCCATGGCTTTTTTTGGTCTTCATGCCACCACTGAGCGCGGGCACATAGGTTCCAAAGTATGTCTTACTCTAAGACATTCTATTGTTTGCTTCATAGACATCCCAGTGTCTAGAACATGGCTGGATATGGGAAAGGCACTAAATACTTGATGGAAAGAGCTGAAGATAGACAAGGGGAGGGTGTGGCTGTGCTGAGTGGTACAGACATTCTTGATCCTCATGAGCCAAAAGCTGGAAGGATAAACAACACTCTGTGAATCATAGAAAAGCTTCAACCTTAAGGAGCTTTTTCACATTAGAGGTCATAATTAAAAGAACCACCAGGGTTCTACATGTAGCCTGCCCATCTCTGATATACATACAGTGAGACATGAGAGCAATGATATTTTCTATAACAAGGAAAAACAGAAGTGAAAGCGTAGCTAGACAGAACAGCATTGACTATAACATAGTCACAAAAAAACTTCCATTGAGTAGTTTGACCACAACAGAGTGGAGGGGCTACAGTGTCTGACGTGGTTGAAGACCACCTGCTGGAGATTCGATTTACTGCTCTCCTGGGCTCTTTCCTCTGGGGATGTCGCTATATAAAAGCCACTGAGGGGAACAGAGTCATATAACTGCTCTGTTGAGTCACTCACACACCTCTATCCACCCACATTTCTGGACCCTGTAAGTTTCCACAAAATGCTATGCCAAACATAGAACAGAGCAGAACAGAGGAGAGCCGGCTGTGATTAGGAAGAAATTCCTGGGACTTTCTCTGTGCCAGTGGCTTCAAGAGATCACGTCAGAGCAGTTTCTCTGCTGGTGTCTGGAGGCATATTAGATATGGAATTACAAGCCCTCAGTTTACACTCCACCTCCAGGGTGAAAGAAAATAATGAACCCCTAAAGATGGCCCAGTCTAAATGACTGTGACCTGTCACATGACAAGGGGGAACTGAGACTGATTGAAAACTTAGCTTGCCAGTCACCTGACCTTAAAGTAAGAAGATCCTACGTTAACTGGACAGGTTCAGTGCCATGACTGGGGTCTTAAATGCGGAAGAGAGGAAGAAAGTCAGTGTTGGGGGGATGTGATGTACAATGACCTGAGCTGACTTTAGGAGGGAGAAGTCACAAGCAAGGAATATTGGTGGGCTCTGGAAGAGCGCAAAGGCAGAGACATGGGCTTCCACTGCAGCTTCCAGGGGGATTCCAACCTCCAGCTCTGTACAGTGAAGTAACGGAAAACACACTAAGCAGGCAGTCTGGCTTTGTGGCAACCTCTGCCCCGCTGTCTCCTCCTCTTAAAATGAGAATGGTGACTGTGGGCTGTGGTCCTGAGAGGACACTGGGAAGCTGGGCACAGGTTGGGGATGTAGCTCAGATGGCAGACTACTTGTCTGGTACGTGCAAAGCCTGGGTTCCATCCCAAACATCACAGAAAACAACACAGTCGTGGTGCATGTCTGTGACCCCAACACTCAGGAAGTGGAGACGAGATAATCAGAAAATCAAGGGTTACATAGCAAATGAGAGGTCAGCCTAGGCTATATGAGATCCTGTCTTTAAAAAAAAAAAAAGACTGAAGAAAAAAAGTCTTACAGGTAAGACTTTGCAAAGTATGTGTACTCAATAATGCCAGCGAATTCTTTATCACACACAGAAGCAGAAAGAAATTTCCTAGTGTTGACTTAGGCTTCCAGGGAAATTTCTCATTAGGGGCCAAGGGTGTTACTTGGGAAGCCCAATGGTTTCGAGGGCATGAGAACCCCAGTCCATTTTTCTTCTAGTCAAAGCAATTATCTCAGAACTTGGGGCTTTTGATACCACCTAGGCAGGCCATCAAACTACCTTCACCCTCTTTTTACTCATTTATAGAGTGACAGGGCCTGACTCAGGCCCCTGGGAAATTCCTGTTGTACTAGTATTTTGCGTTTCGATAACCATAGTTCCTCTCCCGTTACAGGAATGGCTTCCATTTGAGTTGTCAACCTGGAGCTAACCTGTAAGTAAGCCTCAATGTCACTCAAGCTTACAGGCCAAATGCATCCACACTAATGGTATGACTGAGTCCCTGCCCAGCTGCCCACTCTGAGAGAGCAAAAGGGGAGAAAGAGCCGTTCATGATCTAGGGTGGGTCACAAAGAGCAGGAAGGCTCGCTCTAAAGTGCCTCCGTGAGGAGGTCCCTGCTTGCTGCAGCTTTGACAGTGAGCAGGGAGCATTCCTCTGTGGTCCAGACCCTTATTTCAACAAGTGTGCATCCGTGCGGACCAACAGGAACTCCGAATGCTCTCCTGTTGCTGCCCCGGATTAAATAAAAAGGCAGTGCAGGACATGGCTGCTACCATATTGGGCAAAAGACTTTCGGGACAGAGAAAGTCAGACGTGTGGCTAACCCCGGAGCTAACCCCACCAGGGTATTTGGAGTTGTTAAAAACACAATTGGAGCCAATGTCAAAACAAATGCATAGAGCAAATACCAGAAGCATCCAGAAATGTCAGAAGGGTTAAGAGCACACATAAGCCCTTGGTCCTGATGGAAATACTCCAGACCCCACTGCCTGAATACTTTCCTTACCACAGATCCTCAACGGCACTTACCGCTCGGCAGAGGAAGCAGCCTGGCCTTCGCACAGCCATAATCACAGCCCCGTTCTTTTCCCATAGTTCCTTTGCTTTGAATGTCCTTGGTTCTGAGAGAGAAGAAATAGTTATGGTTTCCTTCTGGCCAGCCCAGTCCTTCTTCAATTGTTCAGCAGCTCCTGAACTACACTGAGCTGCACTTAGCTCCGGACCCAGCCTAGGAGGGGACTAGGATGAGCACTTCATACCGAGGAGAAGGCACGCACAGACAGGGAAGACGCATCTTCCCAAGGAACACTGGTAAGGCTTAACGATCCAACTGTACACTGAAAAGTTACTCCCCCACAAAAACAAACTTTCAACTTGAACATCCACACTTTGATAATTTCTAGCAAAATCGAGACTCCATTTATGGCTGGCAGCACTGGTCAGTCTAATAATTCTGTAGAGCCCAAAAATGAGTTTTATATTTTGACACCCCTCCCACAAATATTCTTTAAGATTTTATTTATTTATTTTATGTATATGAGTAAACTGTTCAGACACACCAGAAGAGGGCATCGGATCCCATTACAGATGGTTGTGAGCTACCATGTGGTTGCTGGGAATTGAACTCAGGATCTCTTAATTAAAGTCAGTGCTCTTAACCACTGAGCCATCTCTTCAGCCTACAAATATTCTTAAAAGCCTATTCAATTTTTTAAAAATTGACCTAAACATTTTTAACTGAAATACTTGCAATACTTCTAGCCAGAAGAAGGTGGGAGATGCCCAAAACGTAGGTGCTTGGGAGAGTCAGTGCAGCCTCACTGTAGATCACCCTTAGTTATTTTAGTATTCCTCAGGGGTACCCATGCACTCGTGGGATACAGTGTGAACAAACTGGAAAGAAGGGAAGTGTAGTCACATGAGATTTTTAAAGACTGGGGTTGAACAAAGCCTTGGCACTTCTCTCTGTACTTTTCTAAGGTGACCTACCATGAAAGTGAGCTACCACACCCTGCCTTCCTAGGGCAGCTCCCTCACCCACTGAGCATATGATAAAGGCTTTTCTCCGGGGCACTAGCCAGAGGATCATCCAATCAGTGAGCCCTAATGTTTACCAGGGAAGTTCCCTGCTATAGCACTTTCTGGCATCAGTGGGAGGAGAGGCCTTTGGTCCAGGCTCATTTTCCCAGTGTAGGGGAAGGCCAAGGTGCTGAGGTGGGAGAGGGTGGTTGAGCACCTTCATGGAGGCAATGGGAGGGGGAGGGGGGATGGGATTGGGGAAAGGGTATAACATCTGAAATGTAATTGCAGAAAATATCCAATAATAAAAAAAAAAAAGAAAGTCCCCTGCTGAGTCTGAGCTCTGATGTGGAAATGTACCTGAGGGGGTGGGGAGTAGGGGGAATATGACTGAGTGGGGCTCACAGCTCCTGCCATGGACTCCAGGTAGGCCCCTACTGAGGACAGGTACACAGGCTCTCCTGTCCTAAAATCAGCTCCCCTGCTGCAGCTTTGCATCACAGGCAGAGTAACCACAAAGTATCATCTGCTCCCCAAATCCCCCCTTTACAATGTGCAGTTTCTCCTGTGCCCTGTACATGCACCAGGAGCACAGGACAGGGTGAGTGGTGTCTCTTGAGCTCATTCCACCCCAACAACCCTATTTGTTTTATTCTTTGTGACAACCTTGAAAGCCTCGGAACCCTTCAAGAATACTCTCCGGAATAGCTGGCTTATTAAGTGACGGTGGAATATCGTGGAGTCTTACGGAGCCATTCATCATTGCAGTTAAGTCAACAGTAACAGAGAGTGAAAAATGACTTTGATAAGAGAAAGATGAATTAGCCACGAATGCGAAGATCACTTCGGTGTGACTTTATAAGCAAGGAAAGGGATACAGCAAAATAAAAATGATTGTGTTGGGCGGCTGCAACTATTTGTGATTTTTAAATTGCTGTTAGATTTCGTCCTAATATTGCTTTAAGAAAAGGGGACGATTTTAAGAAGAAAGCTAAAGGAGTTAAGCATGTATCCTACCATCCTGGAAAAGTACCGAGGCCGACAATGTCACACCCCTTACCTTTTTCCAGCGTTTTCAGGTCTATGTCTTCCAAATATTCCAGTGCCGCCTTCCGGGGCTTGGACAGAAATATGTCTGTGTTGGCCAGGAGCAGTGCCAAAGTGGCGGCCCCCACAGCTCCCACACCGATGGACCACATGAAGAAACTTGGGTCCTGGAGAAAAGACATGTCTGGAGATTGAGAAGAAGGAAGATGTTACTGTTCCCACAGGACAGCTGGAATCTGACCTCCTGCCCAAGGCCCCAGTGGGCAACTAGCCAGGGGGCCAGAGGAGGAGCGTCTGAAGCAAGGAGAGATGGGACTGCTCAGAGCTGCTCAGCTGCTTGTCTGAGCCCCATCTGAGAATTCGGGGAAAGCACAGACACACGAAGGTTTGTGTCCCAAGGAGCTCACTAGAGCCTGAGGAGTAATGAGAGAAATGGCAGCCGGCAGCCGGCTAAGGGGCTTTTCTTGCACCTCTGTTTCCCTGACCTGGGCTGCTTAGCTGGCTGCTTCCCTCTCATTCTCTTTCACATCAAGAGTGGCAAGTGGCTCAGCTATCACCTCCCTGGGTAGGGACAGCCTTCTCATCTGTGACCAGCGGATACTTGTTACCCTATCTGCTTTCCTCTGGAGTTTAAGAATCTCCCAGAAACAAAGCCAGAATTCTATTCATCAAAGCCCCAGCGACTGCCCAGCAGGGCCTCGCTCCCAGGAGACAGATAATCTTACTCAATTTCTGCTAGCTGAGAATAGCTTTCTCACTCATTATAAAATGAAATAGGCTTCCATTAAAAACAAAAGCAAAACCAAGAAAAAAAACAACAACAACAACAACAAAAACCAGTTTCAACAGAGCCAATAAATCAATACATAAAACCACACCTGACAAGAAAGCAGATACTGTCTGAAGTATCTAGAATTGGCCATTGTTAAACACCAGTATTTTAAGAGGACAGTGCTTCTGTCTGTTAGCCCTCATTACATCATAAGCTCTCACCCATCCTGGTTCCTCCCTCTAACCCAGCTGAATACTCGGGTCACTGGGGACAGGACACTGACAGGAACAAGGACAGGAGTAAACCAACTAAGACACTTAATTCCACCTGACAGGATTTGACCTGAAAGTTTCTCCAAAGACTGAGCGGAGGCTGGGAAATCCACATCACTGCTGGGACAGTGGGCTCTGAGGAGGGAGGAAGCGACCTATGGGGGTGACACCAAGACTGAAGCCAGCTTAGGAAGCTCAAATGTGAGTTAGGCAATAAAAGAGAGGCCATGTCTAGTGGCACAGGTCTGTACTTCAGCTTCTCAGCAGGATGAGACAAGAGGAGCCTATGAAGTTCAAAGACATTCTGGCCGATTTATTGAGTCACTGTCCCAATGTAAAAAGAGAGACTGGGGATCAAGTTTTATGGTAGATAACTTTGTAGCAGTATTGTTAAAGTTAAATTAATCAGCCATTTAATTAAAAGCAAACTCCAGGAAAGGGATGGTCAAATAAATACAACACACACAGAAAGAAGGAAGGAAGGAAGGAAGGAAGGAAGGAAGGAAGGAAGGAAGGAAGGAAGGAAGGAAGGAAAAAAAGGAGAAGATTCTAGAACTACTTCACTTGGAGAAAGGAGGAGCTGGCATATATGTTGAAAAGTGTGGTGCCTGCTACTGCTACTATATCTCTGATTTTATCTGAGAGGGAAGAGGGAAGACTTAGAACCACACCAAGAGGTTCTATGGGCAATGGCTCACCACACACAAGTGCTGAAATGAATTCAATACAGTTGAGTGATGAACATTACTCCTACACAATCGAGGTCTCGGGTTCAGCAGGAAAGAACGTTCCACAGGCCTGCTTCCAATTTTTCTTTGGCAAAGTTACTCATAACTGGATTACAGTTCACAGGACGATTGGGAGAGAAAATCACAGCTCCCAGACACCTGCTGTAAACAGGAGCGTTTGCACAGCCTGCAAACAATGTTGGGACCATTATACGGTCTACAAGAGTCTGAATTATGGCAGGTCTACATAATTTAGGAGGCCATGAGTACGGTCATCTGGTCACAAATGTGTAAGCATTTCTGTAAGAGATCAGCTTACAGCAATCCTACCAGTAAAACCAGCAGAGCATTGGGGAGTCTCAGGACCTCCTTCCTACCTGACCAACATATCCCCTACTACACTCTTAGAGGCACACGGATCCATTTCCCTACCACTGAATGGCAAGTATTTGGCTTGTGTGCTCATGATCCCATCAAGGAATTCAACTCAACTAGACTGAACATTTATTTTCATGATTTATTTACAATCAACCTAAGTAGTGATTTTGGAGAACCTAGTATGAGTAAGACACACGATCCTTAAGGAGACAGAGGCTCGGTTCACACAGTATCATAAAAGTAAGTAGAAAGGTTAGGCAGCTTGCACTTGGGTTGTGGTGTCACAAGGAAGGGAGCCAGTCCAGGCAACCACATAATTAGAGGAAGTGGTTTTGGAATTGGTGTGGGACACCGTTAGCAACATGAAAGCTTGCCTGGGCACAGAAAGATCGAGCCTAGCGTGGAACAGACTGGGAGCCTCAGGGAGAGGTGACAGCAATAGGGGCTTCATCCAGCCCATTTTCTGACGGCCACTTGAAGCATCTGGGTTTCCTCATGGCTCTCATTCCTCTAGGATCTCAAGTATTCTCAGGCCTCGCTTCATTCTGTGTTTAAATCACTGGGGAAAACAGACTCAACTCTTCTCTGCAGAATTTGACCGTGTGCTCAAGGTGCCCTAAGAACTCAAGTTCACATGGCCCAGAGACTCCCATCTCCTTACCTCAAGTTCAAGAAGCCTGGATTCAAGATGTGAGCTTCAAAGCTACCCTGAGAGATGATGTTGTCCACCCTTGCCCTAACCCCTACAGTGTTCCAAAAGTAAATAAGTATTTAAAAAAAAAAAAGGGGTGGAGTCACTCCTCTGGGGAGAACACCCTAGCAGGCTCTGCACCCAGGATTTATCAGCAGTACTGGTGGAGGCAGACTTCTCAGTGAACAGGCTCACACTGCCCATCCTAGCAGGTGGCTTGTGTGGTGGTGACAGGCATGGAGAACTAAACACCACAAGTACCAAGCTTCCAGGACTCAAAGCAACTCCTGGCAGATCTCGGAACAGACACCGCCACAACATTCGGCACAGTTTCAGCAGACCCTGAATCACCTATTCCCACTCCCACAGGGGACAAGGAGATAGGTTTTAATAACTAGACAGAACTAGTGTTTTTCCACACGGACCTCCAAGACCACTGACCAGAGAAACAGGAAGGCCAGTAACCCCAAATCTTCTAAATGTCACCTGGCATATTTGGCTTAAGTTTACACTCTCAACTGCCTTGTGAAGCAGAGGACATTCTCCTTGCAGGGGAAACATTAAGGTTCTGAGTTCAGGACCTTCCCTTGTGTCACAGGGCCAGCAGGTAGCAATCCTGCCATCGGTAGTCAATGTGAACGGCGCTCCAAAGCTTAGAGTCTTTCTGATGTCACACTTGGCCTTGCCACACATTCAGAAGAGGGTCCGTGGAGGCCAAGGACATGACCCTCCACCTTCAGAATTTCAAGCAGGAAACGCAGCTCCACTACGTCTGCTTTAAAGGAAATTTACCATAGACCAGCTGTCCCTCTTCTTCTCTCCCCCTCTCTTCCCTTCCTTTAGAAGAGACCCAGGCTCTCCAGAAGAGAACTGCAAGGCTGTTTACAGAAGAGCCAGCCCCCACCTGACAGCCATATTACTCAGCTCCCCACGGGGAGCCTTATCTGATCCCCGTGGCTCCCAGAAAGTGAAGCTGGATAAGACTGTAAATAAACATCGGCTCTAGGAGCTCAGAGTGGCAGCTTTGGTCTGGAGGGAGCTGGGGTGGGTAGAGAAAAGCCAGCTGGAGCCCCAAAGCCAAACTGCTGCCATCTTCAGCTGAACTCCAAAATGACAGAGTGACACAGCCCCTTAGACGGCATGGACACCTTCTGATAGCAACACTAACGGCTTACTTTGGAGTCCCAACATTCTTCTTCATTAACCCCACTTCGGCCCACCTGCTAGCTCATGCTTCATCCAGCTAGGTACCCTTCCCCTAAATATCCATCCTTAAGCAGGCCAAACCTGGGAACAGCACTTACCATGTACCGTGTCCACACCTCTGCTTCTACTGACAAAGGACTCTGACCCACAGGCTGTGTGGGCAGGATGACCAGGCACAGGGAGGGCTGGAGGTGGAGCTCTGGAGTCTCGCCTGGGCCCCTAAGCTTCCCCACTCCACAGGCAGGACTGGGCCACACAGAAACCCTGGGGCTCCTTCAGCTGCCAATGGTTAATCTCCAGAAAGCATCAGAGGTGGCCAGCTGCCAAGGCCCCCTAGCTCTTCAAAAAACTGAGCAAAGTTTTGAGTCATTTGCAATTTGCAGTCATGCAGACTGTGACATTTCTTAAGTGCCAGCAGACTCCCCTTTGCTATGGGTGCATACTAAACCAGGCCCTTAACACAGCCCACATGTCACACTCAGCATCAAAGGGACAGGTCCTTTTGTTCAAGGCTCTTTGCCCAGCCTGCTCTGTTCCATTTCTTTACCCTACACCCAGGAAGTCAACTGGGCTGCCAAGGATCCTTACGTGGTATCTATTCACCATCTCCTTTTCCCTCCACAGTGTGCAAAGGTGTAAGTGTGTTCTCTTAGGCATGGGTCCTGTGCTCAGATAGAGCCTTCAGGTGGTAATGCTTTTAGGAAAGGGTTTGAGCAGAAAGTACCGCTTATTCTGGATCAAAAGGCAGGCATTTGCCTAGTTGGCATGTAAGGGCTGTGAGAACTCAGAGTGTCAGAGTGAGGGAACTCTGGGTAAAAGAATGGCTTAAGTGAATAGTGTATTCTTGAAAGTAGAGTGGTTGGGCTGGAGAGATGGCTCCGTGGTTAAGAACACTGACTGCTCTTCCAGAGGTCCTGAGTTCAAATCCCAACAACCACATGGTGGCTCACAACCATTATGGTAACCTCTTCTGGTGTGTTTCTGGTGTGTCTGAAGACAGCTACAGTGTACTTATAAATAATAAATAAATAAATCTTTAAAAAAAAGAAAGTAGAGTAGTTAGAGAGGGTGCTGTAGTGGCCAGCGATAAAAATTAGGCCCTGTCAGCTCTGGTGAGATAGATGCTCATTGTACAAGAAGCTGAAATAAAGGGTTTGGAGTGATAGGATCATCCTGGCTTGGGACTAGAGAGATGGCTCAGCAGTTAAGAGCACTTGTGAGGCTTCCAAAGGCCTGAGTTCGAGTCCCAGCACCTATATGGCAGCTCATAACCACCTGAAATGCCTCACTGGCACCAGGCAGGCACGCACATGGTACACAGACATACATGCAGGCAAACCTACACGTGAATAAAATAATAAATAAAATTCACTCTGGCTACAGCATGGAGGGTCAAGTGGACCAAGATAGAACCTGGTCAAGTTCCTTTGGCTCTGGGCAGTTCAGAGTAATGGGCCCCTGGGCTTAGACTGCGGCAGTCAGGCAGGAAGAGGCTGGGTAGGAGACTCATGAGATGGTCAGAACTTTGACTGGTAAAGTGTAGGCCAAAGAAAGGAAAATCAACTCTAGGTTCCTGTCTTGAGCACGAGTGTTGCTCACTGAATAGGGAGCTCTAGAAGAGAAGCAGTTTTGGATATAAGACCTACTACCCGGACACTCTGAGTCAGAAGCAGGAACGGGGCTTGGAGGGCATTGCCAATGGCTGAACTGGCACCCAGGAAGGATGTATAGGTTCAGAGAAGCCACCTGAGTGGCAAACCCTTCTTTCTTTAAAGCATTGCCAACTAAAGGCTCTACCTGATTAGAGGGCCCATGCATATGTGAACGTATGCACATCTCTGCACCTTGTGAAAAACAGTCCTCATTTGCTGTGTTTTGGTTGTCTGACTTTGAGGTACAGAAAGGGCGAGGGGAGTGCATCCCTACACCAACAGAACTTGCCAAGGATCTGCTATATGTAATGTAGGTAATGTAATGTACATGTTATGTGTCAAAGCACGGACCAAGGGATTTGCACGTTATTCCTCAAAGTTCACAGCAGAGCAAAGTTAGAAGTACCTGTGGCTGCCTAATTTTACCTCTGCGAGAAAGCTCATTCTGGACACTGCTAGCCTGGCTTTGAAAGAGATTACCCAAGCTTGGGACTTGACCTTGCTGAGAGTTCCAGCTTTGCTACCCACCGGCAAGGTGAACTAATGTAGCTGAAGCCCAGTGCACTCACTGAATAACAAGAACTCGAACCCCCTGTCCCCACTCTCACACTCAGGCTCTGCAGCACCCAATGACTACACCTGCAGGGAGGGACAGCCTTAGGAGCACCCAGCACGACTGAGCTCCTTCTGTGCGAGCACACGCTCACAGGCACACACATGGAAGTCAGACGCTCATTCAGAGAGCTGCCTCTGGGCAGGAACCGATAAAGTCTTAGCAAAACAAAAGCCTCAGCAGTGGGTGGGTTAACTCCTGTCTGAAACATGTAGGGACAGCAAAATATTCTAAACATCAAGGGAACACCTGCCCTGCCCAGCCTCACCCAGGGACTCTTCCCACCTCAGAAAAGGCTGGCCCGAGGCAGACCCAGGGGATGGAAGAAAGGAAAAGGAGGGAAAGCAAAGGGAAGAGGCACAGAACTTTCTTGGCTCAGGCCTTCAGTGAATAGACTAGAAGCATGGTTCCCCGCCTCTCCTCCCCCATCCCCTGTTCTTAATGTCCTCTGTTCTTAAATCTCTACTTCAGTAACTCCTTCATTGAGCTAAGACCCAGAGAAGCTGGCTAGCCTTAAGTCCCATGGGTAAAAAGGGCATCAGTGTCTATGCGGGGACTCAGGTATGGGTCTCTTAACTCCCATTCCATAGCAGCTCACCCTGCTTTGGATTCCCAAGGTCATACACAACCCTCCGTGGCACCTAAAGCTAGGACAGTATGCACATACATGGACGTCACATACTGACAGTGCTGAAACCTGATTATTAGCCTTGAACAAGCTGAGGGTGAGATTCCTACTGAATGGGGTCTGGTGTCTGGAGAGAGCCCCAGTCTCTCCCAGGCCCAATCCTTGGCAAGCAGCTCACGAACCCATGCCAAATGTTTTCTTAAGGACCATTCTGCCCATTCTCTGTTGAGAAGCTGGTCTGCATTTTCCCCTATATACAAGGCCCTGTTCGTTCTGGATGCCATAAAAAAAAAAAAAAAAGCCAGCTTAGCGGTAACAGTCGCAGTGAGAGACAGCAGAGAATTCCCACAAGCACCTATGGAAATGGCCACTGCAGTGACCTACAGTCGTCCGCCACAGTCGTTTTTGTTGTCTGGGGTGAGTGCCTGCCTCTATCCCACCCTCCACTGAGACACTAAGAGTCAGATTGTGAACATATGATCAGAGGAGAGTAAGATGACACACTCAGAGACTGAGGAAACAGAGGCACGACTGAGAGGAAGAGGTAGAGCGGGCTGGGAAGTTCTTTCCCCACCCTGAGAAGTGGTTCCCTCTCAAGATCAGGGCATTCTGCTGACTTTCAGCCTCTTGCCTTGGCTCAGAAAACTTGTTCTCTCAAGACATATGAATAGGGAGGGACAGGAAGATGAGGACAAACCTCAGTTGGGTTCCTGTAACCAAATCCTAACTCTCATTCTGGGCCCCCCAGAGACCATTTTCTTGCTTATCACCTTGGGATCTTCTGAAAAACAAGCTGTATCTGGTGGTGGCACATGTTTGCGAAGAACCTGAAACACAGCAGCACTCTAGTTAACCGAAAAGGCTTTGCTATGGTTTTTGTTTTCTTATTATTTTTCCTTTTTGTAAAAAAACAACGTCGTACCATCCACAGAACTTATGAAGCTCAAAGAGAAGGAAGGCCAGAAAGTGGATGCCTCAGTCTTTCTTAGGAAGAAGAACAAAACATTCATGGGAGGAAATAAAGGGACAAATAGAGGAGCAGAGATTGGAGAAACGATCATCCAGAGACTGCCTCACCTGGGAATACACTCCACATGCACCCAATAAACTCAAGCACTATTGTTGATGCCAAGAAGTGCTTACTGGCAAGAACCTGATATGGATGCCCCCTCAGAGGTTCTGTCAGAGCCATACTGATACAGATGAGGATGCTTGCAGCTAACCATCAGACTGAACACGGGGACCCCAATGAAGGAGCTAGAGAAAAGACTGAAGGAGCTGAAAGGGTCTGCAACCCCAAGGGAAGAACAACATTATCAACTATCCAAACCCACCACAGCTCTCAGGAGCTAAAACACCAACCAATGAGTTCACATGGAGAGACCCATGACTCCAGTTGCATAAGCAGCAGAGGATAGCACTGTCTGGCATCAATGGGAGAAGAGGCCTTTGATCCAGTGAAGGCAAGTTTTCCCAGTGTAGAGGAACACCAAGGTGCTGATGTGGGAGAGGATGGTTGGGAGAGGGAGCACCTTCATGGAGGCAATGGGAGGGAAGGGGGAGGGATGGGATTGTGGGAAAGGTATAAGATCTGAAATGTAAATGCACAGAATTTCCAATTTAAAAAATAAAATAAAATAAAAAGAAAGCAAGCTGAGCAAGCCAGGGGAAGCAAGCCAGTAAGCAACATCCTTCCATGGCCTCTGCATCAGCTCCTGCTTCCTGACCTGCTTGGGTTCCAGCTCTGACTTCCTTTGGTGATGAACAGTGATATGGAAGGAAGTATAAGCTGAATATTAATCACCGTCTACAGAGATAAATCACGGAAGATGCTATAAGCTCTTCACAAAGACTGCCAGAGATGTTAAAATCTCACTTATTCCTGGATTAGTCAATGGTCACCCCAAATATTTGAAACAAAGAATTTTCTGATAAATATCTTCTGAGGACCTAGGGTATACAGTGTGAACCCCAGTTTTGTCTCCAAGGATGGGGAGAAGCAAGAGCACGTAAGACTCTATTAGAATGCTCCATGGCAATGCTTTTCGAAATAAAAATCCAAGAAGTAAGTATTTTCTTGTCCAATAAAGCACTTACCAAGCTCCAAGGGGGGGAAAAGTTGAAGTAAAAATAAAACCAAAACAACTAGGTAACAGGGCTGTGGAAAGATAGGAGGCAGGATGTCTGCGGGACTCTGGGAATATGCCCTCCCCAGGCAACCTTAACTTTCTTTGGCCTCCTTTGGGCCATTTTCACCAACTCCAACAACCCAGCAATTCGGAGCATTGGAGATCTGATCTCATTACCACACCTCAACAACATTATGAAATTTACTACTGAGCTTTCTAAGTCAAAGGTTTGTAACCTTTGGAAGAGAAGGAGGAACAGGTATCTCAGAGACTTCCTGACAGGACACCCAAACACAGAAACTGGATAGCCACGGCCATCCCGGCAGCCCTCGGCCCACATTGGGTAGATGCCCCCTCCCTGCGAGGTGGGCGAGCATTATTTTCAGTGCTCTGTCCCAACAACTCAAAGATCTGGGTGCGAGGTGGACAAGAGCTTTTCTGTCCTCTGTCCCAACAATTCAGACAGCTGGGTGTCACCAGCACCATTCCGAGACGGGAGGGGGGGAAAGCTGAGGGGCTGTCTCTGGGCCCCAAACGTGGAGTTTGACCGGATCGCTGTGGTGGGCAGAGGGCACGTCGGAGAGCGGCAGCCGGAGAGGATCGAGCCGCATCCTCCATCCGGTTTCCACTCTCCGCGGCCCCTGGCCTGCCTAGATCCTCACCTGCGCCCCAAGGACCCCGCCTCCGTGGACCTCACTGGCCCCCTGAGCTGCGCCAGCGGACGCAGGTGCCTCCTCCGTTGTAGCGCAGCATTGAGGACCCGTGGGACCAAGACTTCCCCGCGCCTGCGCAGTTCACCGCCTACGCCACCGCGCCACTTTCACGTGACAGACACGCCCCCTTAGCTCCGGACCGGAGACTGGGTAGAACTGGGGTTGCCTTTGGGCAGTTCTTTGCTTGCTGATTTCCACAGCGCTAGTGTGTGATTTCTGGCGAGCTCTGTGGGGGTGCTGTGCTGTCATATCACACACGTGTGTGTGTGTGTGTGTGTGTGTGTGTGTGTGTGTGTGTGTGTGTGTCAGTTTCCCAGGAGCTGGGATTACAGATGTGACACCACCATGCCTGGCTTTCACCAATTTTTCTCAGTAAGTGCTCATTACTGTCATATAAAGGCCGTAGTCGTCAGAATAGTTTCAAAGAGAGGATTAATTGACTCACACAAAAGAATTAAATACGGGGTTGGGGAGACAGATACAGAGAGATATCACAGAGCAGTTTGCAAAGAATGTGTTGCAGCAGACAGACAGGCACACTGGTCAGAAATGGTCATCTGTCCTGTGTGTGTGTTGGGAGTGTCCACATGTGTGGGCCTGAACACCTAGCCAGAGAACTAGGCTGTCCTTCCTCTCATGTTTCTCACTGTAAGAAGCAATACTTTTACTATTTAATAACACACTGAAGAGACTAGGGAAGGGAAGGCAGTTTTTATTTTACTATCTTGTAGAACTGGGTGTTACCCAAGACAAAAGGTTAAAAATAAAAAAGGCTGGCCTGCCAATTTGGTGGCAAGCCATATGTGCTTTGTACAGTCCTGATCATGAATATTCTTGTCCTCTCGTCCCCATCAGTGTGGTGCTTTGGAGAGTTACAATCATTCCTACTCAAGAGCATCACCCCTTCCTCCTAGAGCTGGAGAACCTGCCCCACTTTCCTGATATGTAGCTTAATCAGTTGCTGCCCTTAATATTAGGATGAAATACCATAAGCGAAAGCAAGTTGGGTAGGAAAGGGTTTATTTGGCTTATACTTCTACAACATAGCCTATCTCTGAAGGAAGTCAGGGTGGGAAACCAAACAGGGCAGAAACTCTGGAGACAGAGCTGATTAACAGACTGTGGAGGGGTGTTTGGTGGCTTGCCTACATTCTGATTTTATGAAGGCTTTTTTTCAATTGGTCCTCCCTCCTCTCCAGACTCTAGCTTGTGTCAGGTTGACACACAATTAGCCATCCCAGGAGCGAACTAACTCTCCACCCTAAGATAAACAGAACACTTGGACAAATGGGTGTTATCTGACAGTTGGGAGAGAGCAGAGTCCTTGTGCCTCCTGATAGATTGGAATGATGTATTTCTTATACTCCGAACCTGGAGCTAAGCTGGTAGCCAGCAAGCTGCAGTGAGCCTTCTCTTTCTGCCCACCACGGCACTGAGAGTCCAAGCCAGTACTCTTATAATCACATCTGGGTTTTTGCTGATACCAAGGGTTTGAGATCAGGTTCTCAGGCTTGAGCAGAAAATGCTATTACCTGCTCAGCCATATTCCAAACCCAGAAGCTGGTTGTCTCCCGGCAGTGTCCCCCTACTCTAGTTCACCTTGGAAGCAACTAACTATGTACAATATCCAAAGGCTTTCTAGATTTGCCTCCCAAGTTTGTAGTCAACCTTCCATTCCATATAAATGTACGGCAATATTCAACCCAGAGAGTCTTTCAGGGAGCTCTCCTGAGCCATATTATGAGTATCTTTGTTTCACTGCTGGGATCCCAGAGCTTGGTCCTACAATAGCATCCAGATGTACCTGGGAGGTTTATGAAAGAAAAAAAGGTCTAAATTGAGAATGGTCATTTGCCTGAGAGATCTGACCTTTCACGGGAAAGGTTTAGTATAATTTGGTACAGTGCGAGTGTATTTATAAAATGCCAATTCACCACTACTCCCAGAAGACTTTTCTCACATGCACCTCATTTCTTACTATGTATCTGGCCTGAAATAGGAACTTTGGCTAAAGGTGAGGAACATTCCCAGGGGCTGCTACTGTGATTAAAACAAGAAGCCAGTTCTTGGAGACATGGGCACTCAGAACTTGATGGTTAATGATTATGGTTAATCCCATCTGGTTAACAACAGTAGAATTCTAGGGTCGGGGATACTAAGAGTCTGATGTGATATACAGACTACTCAAATGTAAGATGACATGCTTATATTCATGTTTCTTTAACATCCCAAATCTCTGGACCTCAGAAGAGAAGACTGGGTCTGAGAGCTAATTAACATGCTCCCAATATCTCAAGTTTCTCTTTGTTCAAAAAGGCACAGGCTGAACTCATTAAACTGCCAGCAGACCAGAAAAATAAGTTATGGGAAAGCCAACACAGGAAAACTTAGTTATAAAGCTCAGCAGATTTTAAAAGATCAAACCAAAACCCTTGAATAATAGGCTGGGCGTGTAGCTATTTTGTAGATTGCATGAAGTCTTAGGTTCAGGTTCGATTCCCAGCACAGGGTCAACTTTGTAAGTAGTACATGCTTGCAATTCCAGGAATTGGAACTTGGCAGATAGAGGCAGATGGATAAGAAGTCCAAGCTAATTTTGGGTGCATTGAAATCTTGTCTCAAAAGAAAAACAAAACAACAACAGCAGTAAAGCCCTAAGCCCAAAATAATTCCCATCACCAAAATCCACATAACCTGAAAGATTTAAAGAGAAAAGCAATTGTAGACATATAAAGATCACAGATAGATTTTTGTTTTTTTTTGTTTGTTTGTTTGTTTGTTTTGTTTTGGAGCAGGGTGTTGCTATGTTGCCGGTGCTCCCTCAAACTTGTAATCCTCCTGCCTCAGTTCCTGAGTGCTGGGATTTGTCATTTGTCTAAGCTAGCCTTAGAATTTGAACCTTAAGAGTAAAAGTTAAAGCTGCCTGGAAGCCTTGGAACAGCTCAGTTAACACTGATGTTACCATCTCAATGGATTGGGATACATTTTTATACCACCAGTGTGTTGTGGTAAAAATACAATAACCTTTTATCCCATGCTAGTGCCCGCACCCTCAGGACCAAATGTCACGTGGGGACCTGGCTGCTACTCTGTCCCACGATCTGCAAGCTGCCCTCTCCACAAGGTTCCCTTTCCAGAAGGTCCACTTCACCCTCCTAGCTACTTCTGTCTTGGGTGATCCACAACCACCCCAGCATGTTGTTTTCACTCACTTTCCCCTGACATGTTGTTGCCAAGTCTTGCACACACACATCCCAACTCCATGGCGGTCTTTGTGTGTCCCGCCACTACACCCTCGTTGACCTCAATCAAGTCACCACATCAAAGAACAAACCAAAATGCTCTGAATCAATTGGTATGCTATAATTTGCCCACCTGGACAAGTCAAATGATCCTGTACAATTCCATCCCTTATAAAATATTCATAACAACCTTTATCCATATAGTGATGTGACAAAAGAAACATCTACATCTGCATCCATGTTGCCCCTCTTGAATCTCCTGCTCTCCTTTCTCTTCTGCCTTACCGAAACTTTGTTCCCGCCCCACTCTCTACTGTCCAATCATGTATCATCATGACATCAGCCTACACCAGTGTCAGTAGAGTAGATAGCAAACAGTAAAATCAGGAGACAGAGCTGGGTAAAGCTCATCATTTAGTGGACAGCATCTTTAGACTCAGCTGTCTTCATCTGTTTGCTCCACAGTGTCCCAAGTGGGCTTCATGACATGCTCCTCTAAGCCCTACAGCATTTTGGCTCACGGGGGAATAATTCAAGAAGGAACTAGTGCAAAGTGTAAAAAAATGGTACCTGGTTTTATTGCTACAAGTCAGTATTCCTATCCTGTATATGCATAAAAAGTCAAATTAAGACCAAGAACTACCTATGAGCCACAAAAATGAGTGGGTACTGATGAGTTACACAGCTCTTCCTGACTTGTCAATATTCTTAACTCGGCTCTTTGGTTCTCACATTCTTGTACTTCAGCCTGCACCTACTGGGTGCTGGGATGACCACTGCGCAAATGTGTCTGGGTTTTTCCTTACTTTTTGAAGCAAAAGGGTGCCATTCTTCCACAGGGCACCTCGCAGAAAAGTCAGTAGAGCCCTTTCTAGAGCCTTCCCGGTGTATTATCAGATAAACTAGTGAGTGATTGGAGGTTGAGTAGCAGGATTATTCTCTCCAAATTGAAGGAAAAGGGCCTTTATAGTGTCCTTTCTGTTACCCTATTAACCAGGCCTGCATTTAGTTGGGAAGGTTTTATTTACACATAATAGAAAAAAAAAAACACCCCAAAGTGTGTGGAAGTGACTAGTTCATTTGTTTCCTTGCTTTGTTAGTCACATGTTGGTATCAGGCTAAGGCTGATTCTGCTATTCATTATAGAGAGGAGAACATCTATACACTAAGAAATGAATGATCCAAGCTTTCCTGTGATGTCTGGTCCTGTGGCCTGAGTAAAGTACTCTGATTGGCCCTAGTATCACTGTGGATCTAGAAGAAAAAACAGAAATGAGACAAACACATTAGGGCATACCTTACATTTCTTAGCAACCAAAGCTATCTCTGCTATTTTTACACTCACCAATGTCTGGATTTGCACACAGTATTATCAGCTGGCTAACAAAAAATTAGTTACTAAGCACATTCTCTTCTTGGTGTGTCTGCTTTGCTTGTTTGGGATTTTGTTTTATGAGCCCCAAATTACTCTATATACCACAGGCTAGCATGAAACTTGTAGTCTGAATGCTGTGGTTGCAACCTGCAGCACTAGCCCAGCTGACACAGTACCTCTTAAGGGATGCTCTGGCTGTGGATAACATTCTGTTGAAGTTGTGGGATTATTGACACAAAATAACAAGAAAACTAACAAAAATATAAAAAGTAAAACACAATACATGTTTATCGTAACCCCTCATTCTTTGGGATTTCTTACGCATTCTAAAAGATTCAGCAACTTTGACAGTATACTACAGCTCTTTGCTGTGTCTCAATTCTCAAACACAATGATCATAAAAGATTTCTTTTAAGTGTGCATTGTTCTTTTCTTCTTCAATACTGTAAGTCTTTCATCTATTTGGAAGAGAATAAGGAAATCAAATCAACATTGATGACAAAACTTATTTTAGTTATGGTAGTTTGAATATGCTTGGCCCATGGGAAGTGATACTATTAGGAGGTGTGGCCTTGTTGAAGGATGTGTGTCACTGTGGAGGTGGGTTTTGAGACCCTTTTCCTAGCTGCTCAGGAGACAGTCTTCTTCTGGCCACCTATAAATCAAGATATAGAACTCTCAGCTCCTTCTCCAGCTCCATGGTTTCAGCCATGCTGGCACCTTGAAGATAATGGACTGAACCTCTGAACCTACAAGCCAGGCCTGATTAAACGTTGTCCTTAATAAGAGTTGCCTTGATCATGGTTATCTCTTCACAGCAATTAAACCCTCATGAAGACAATTGTTATCAAATTTATGTTTGCTGACTCAGGTTACATGAAGGGGAAAGACCTTTTCAGATAATTACCAGTATAATACTTTAGGATTTACACAGTAATGAAATATAACTCCCACCATATAAAAATGTACATAGGGCCTGGAGAAAGTATTCTGTGGCTAAGAGTATGTTCTGCTCTTACAGAGGATCTGGGTTCAGTTCCTAGCACCAACATTAAACAGATTGCAACTACCTGCAATTATAGCTCCATGGGGGCTCATGGCCCCTTATGGACTCTGTAGGCACCAGTCCTCACATTGAAAGGACAACAAAAATCTCATTTGTCTCCATATAAGGACCAGGCCTGATTTCGCAAAGACCATAAACACTAGCTCCAGGAACAGATCATAAATCCCAGAAACTAGGCCATAAGGCACCAGCTCCAGGAATAGACCATAAACAAGGTCATAAAACCCCCTCCCAAAGAACAGCCTAGGGATAACCACAAAATGGAGAAATATCTGAGGATGGACTGGCTGTGCTGGACAGCCCTGTCTCATCCTATGGCTAGATAAATGTTCACAACCTAAGAATGCAGACCACATAGCAGCTACTAATAAAATTTTTGATTACCTAATCTTTCTGGAGTGTTCCTCTGGTTTCCAAAAAGGCCTATATGCCTTTGTCTGGGGTTGCCATTTCAAAAACCTGGCTGACCCCTGCATGCTATGGTTTCTGCAAAATAAACTGTATAATAGAGGAAAAGGTGAGTGAAGACCAAGTATGTGTGCAGTTCCACGTTTTCTGCTCTTGACTGAAGATATGACTAGCTGTTCGTGCCACTCCTGCTTCCCTAAATGGTGCACTGTGTGTCACTTAGAATGTGAGCCAGGGAAGCCCTTCCTTCTTTAAGATGTTTCCCCGCTTAGGGTATTTTATTCTGGCAGCAGGAAACAAAACAAGAACAAGAACTACAATAGAACGGAACCTGACAATGAACCTGACAATGCAAGCATTAGTTAGTTACATCTTTCAGTCTAATGCAACAAACCTGCTTATCTCTGTTACTAGATGCCAAGAGATTTAGTAAAATAAATAAATAAATAAATAATCAATCACACCTTTTCCCCAATACCGTCTTTAAGATAAACAAGAACAAATCAATTTAATTAAATAAAAACTTTTTTTGAGGAAAGGATCTTAAATATCCTAGACTGGCCTAATGCCCATTGAGTAGCCAAGCATGACCTTGAACTTCCTGTCCTCTTGTCTCTACCTCCTGTGTGCTGTGGTTACAGCTGTATACACCAGCTTTGTAGGATGCTGGGGATCATACCTAGGGCTTTCTTATCCCTAGGTCCTAATCAAGACCCATATCTAGGTCCTAAAAAGAGGTTCTTTACCAAGATCTGAATCCAAATATTATAAATAGAATGATGCAAAATTTAATTAAACAAACAGCTAACAATGTGCCTCCATAATAGTAGAAGATAAATTCAATAAAAGCAAATGATGACTGTACACTTTGGGCAAGAACACTACCTCTTTTTACTAATACAATGACTGTATCCTTAGATAACTCGAGATATTCTATTTTAAAAATGATTGGAATTAATTAACTGGCTTGGGACTTAGTTTAGTGATAAAAAGTTTCCCTGCATGGGGAAGACCCTGGCTTCCATCCCCAGCACCATGAAAACAAGATGTTATTTTACAATCATAGTACATCTGAATATATAATTCAGTATGTACCAAGTACTGTCTAAGTCTTTATATGTGATGCTTAATTAAATCTTTGTAACAGCCTCTACAGGTATCATTACATATTCTGCAGACAAGGAAGTTGACTAGGAGTAGTAACTTGACTGAATCACTGTCCTTGTTAGTTTTCTGTCAACTTAACACAAGCTAGGGTTATTTGGGAAGAAGAACTTCAATTAATAAAATGCCTCTATCTTAAAAAAAAAAAAGAAAGAAAGAAAGAAAGAAAAAAGAAAAGAAAATTCCTCCATCTGAGTGTCACAGGCAAATTTGTGGGACATTGATTAATAATTGATTGATAGAGTTCCCACTCAATTAGTGCAGTGCTAGTAACTAGAAGGTGGTTCTGGGGTGTATATAAACTGGGCTGAGTAAGCCCTGGGGAGCAAGCTAGTTAGCAGCATTCCTCTATGGTCTTTGCTTCTGTTCTGTCTCCAGGTTTCCACTTTAAGTTTTGTCTTGGTTTCCATTGATGATGTAAGATGAAATGAACCCTTTATTACTCAAGTTGTTTTGGTCATGGTATTTTATCATAGAAATAGAAACCCAAACAAAGACAGTAGCACAGATAGAAACTGGGTTGAGAGTGGCTCTCATAAGGTTAGATATCATGTTGTTAAATGTTGGGAAGAATTTTTGATCATGACATACTATAGAAAAGTGGCAGGGCACGAGGGATTTGTGCCTACAAGTGATTTTAAACAGTGGGAAATATTCCATTAGCCATTTACACAAACATTCTAAAATATTTATGGGATTTATATTGAACCAGAAAAATGCAAGAGTTATATTAAGGATACCCAAAATGTTA
The DNA here is from genome assembly GCF_963924665.1 of Micromys minutus. Lineage (NCBI taxonomy): Eukaryota > Metazoa > Chordata > Mammalia > Rodentia > Muridae > Micromys > Micromys minutus. Next base: position 19,829,524 of record NC_137981.1, on the reverse strand, counting down.
TTAAAATTCTTAAAACAGGCTCCAGATAGACAGGGATTCATATTAGTTCTTGATGAAAAATATTATGAAAATATTAAACCTTTTAAATGAATTTATTTAATGTGTCTTCAAATAAAAGCCTTTAAAGCATTATCTCTCTCTCTTAAAAGAATGGAATATTTTTTGATGTAAAGATGTAGCAGAAACTACTGCCTACTTACTTTTGTTCCCTATTAATTTCTATCAAACAGAACCACAGATGGGTTTGGCAGTTATAGATAGGACTTGTCTTCAGAGAGGGTTGGCTCTTACCTCATTCCAGTGACTTATAATTATTTGCTATGACAACCATATACTCTCTCTTCTTCCAGTGATTTTTTTTTCCAAGAATGATAGCTCACTAGTTAAGAACATGTACTGTTTATGCAGAGGATCTAAGTTTGGGTTCCCAGCATCTACATTGGGTGGCTCACAATTATCTGTAACTAAAGATCCACAGAATCCAATGCCTCTAAGGGCATCTGCATTTACAAGCACATTTAACATTCAAACACACCACATATAATTTAAAAGGAAACACACCTTTTAAACAGGGCTATCAGTGGCTGGAGAGAAGTCTCAGTGGTTAGGAGCACTAGGGACTACTGCAAAGTACCCAGCTTTTTTTGTCCCAGCACCACAAGGCAGGTCACACTACCTGTAATTCTAGTTCCAGGAGATCTAATGCTTTCTTCTGGCCTCCGTTGGTGCAATGTCCATTCAGTGCACATACATAACACAGGCAAAACCCTCGTATACATAAAAATAAGTTGTTTTTAATTTTTTTTTACCAAGGAAAAAAAAAGATTTTTATCCTCTGGTGCTCAAATCTGTACAGACATGTAATGACAAGAAGGCAAATGAGCAGCACTTGTTCTTAACAAGCTGAGGGTGTGTGGGTCCATGTTCTGCCCACCTCATGGCACAACTACTCATGAAACACAGGGAGTTTGATTGTGCTTTTCCACACCATCACTGGGATGGGTGGGGGTCGGGGAGGGTGCCAAACTATAGGGAAGCAAGAGACACCACGCCAGGGTGGGAAAGCCAGACCTGCGACAAGGCCAGAGCCATGGAATTATCTGACTCTTGGACATCCAGGCTCTTCTGGGAGTCGAAAATGAGCTGAACAGAGTTGGGGGTGGGACTGGGCTGGGGACAGTGTCTAGCCCAGGGCCAGGGTAAAGGGAAGCTCTGGCTTGTTTCTGTGGTGATTGTTCTTAGAGACAGCTCATGTTTCTAAACTGTTTATTGACTGTTAATGGTGGAAAATGGTTACATACCTATACTGTACACACTTCTCAGGGTGGACCTGAGATTAAATACCTTTTGAAGTGAGGAATGTCTGGGAAGGGAAGTTTATTGGCTAAACACTCAAGGCCTCTAGGTACCTCATTAGCATGGATAACTGTTCTGGGCCTACGTGACCACAGGTCACATTTCCTTATGTAAGGAGTGTGGTGCATGTTCCAGAACAGGAATCTGGCAGGAAGCTAGGAGTGGCCAAAGCCTCAGGTGTGTGCCCACCACCGGTCTCCACCTAGTCTACCTTACCAAGCTTCCTGGCATGGTTTTGTATCTCATAAAGGTGGGGAGGCAGAAGGAATCTTTATTTTTTATCTAATCTAGGACAGCCTACTCAAAAGCATCTTGTACACAGTAAAAGTTTATATTGCTTAACCAGCATTAAGCGATTTTCTGTTACTTATATGTAAATGTGCTATAACCAATAGAATATTGAAATTTTAAAAAGAAGCATAAATGCTAGAGAGTGTCATCACCATTCTCACCAGCAGTGCTTGAGATTTCCAGTTGACACTCTTGCCAACACTCAGTACATCAACCTTCTTGCATATGTTCCCCACTGAAAGCACACCAGCTACTGGACCATTGGAGGAAGGTACATTATGGCTTAATTTATTTGGCTTGTAGTGGTTTAAATGAGAAATCTCCCTCATGGGCTCATGTATTTGAATACCTGGTTACCAGTTGGTAGCACTACTTGGGAGAAGTTGTAGAGTTTGTAGAAATTGGAGGCTTGCTGGAGGAATTATATCACTAGAAGTGAGTTTGATGGTTTATAGACTTACCCCAATTCCAGTTCTTACTTTCTCTGTGTCTGTGCTATAGATGAAAGATGTGATCGTCTGGCTCCCTGCCACCTGCTTCCATCTCTTCCTGCCACATGGGCTCTAGTGCTCTGAAACTATATGCTTAAATGGACTTTCTTACTTAAGTTTCTTCTGGCCATGGTATTTTTTTAAATACCAACCTCCTGCCTTATCATTCCTGGATGTGTTTATTATTGTCTCTCTGAAGAGCTGGGTTCTGGTTCTTAATATCTCCAGTGATATTAAGTCTTATAAATGTCTGTTTATATCAGACTTGCACTCCTGCATGAGCTTCCTGGGCTGGAGACTTAACTCTGGACAAGTAGGCTATCAACAGTGAAGATGCACTCAGCTAGAAATAACACTTATGTTCAGATTCCTTTCTACAGGGTGGAATAGCAATATGCCCTGTTCATTCCTTCCATTCTTTATAATAACTACTAAACTTATTAACTTTGCTTCACTCTGACTTGATCTAAAATCCTTTTCTGTGCCATAGTCAAGAAGAATCCATCTTCCCTTGAGTGGCAGTCTCTAAAGAGAAAGGAAACTCCTACAACTACTGTTGGTGTTGTTGGCTTCTGGCTCCCTGCCACTCCTCATGGGAAGTATGCATTGATTCTCTCTATGTCCGCTAAGATTGAATATACATAGAAAATTCAGAAAGGAACATTACCTGTTGGTAACAATGGTTTTGGTGAGAAAGAAGTACAGGGGTAAGAGATGAGACAGACAGACACACACACACACACACACACACACACACACACACACAGAGAGAGAGAGAGAGAGAGAGAGAGAGAGAGAGAGAGAGAGAGAGAGCTTATAAACATGGTGTTATTGGAAATCTTAAATCGAAATAATTAAAAATAAAGTACTGACAAAAGCAAAAGTGTCCTCACACTTCATATCCCGAGTACCTGGGCTCTGGAAGATGGCTTTCTCCATCTCCCGTTTAACCATGAGTTGTTATGTGAAAATCATCTGTACTGTCATTGAGATTAGAGAGGATTGATGCTCCAAGAAGAAGAGATGCCTTGTCTGGAAAGACCAGCCATTCTATTCACAAGATGGGCACTCTTGTGTTTAGTCTAGAGATGCTTAAAAGAAAGAGCCTTGTAGAGGCTGCTTGTCCCCTCCTCTCTCTCTTGCTCTCTTGCTCTTACCTTCCTGCCTCCTCTCTCTCCTCATTCCCTTACCCCCTCTTTCTCCTCGCACTCTACTCCTTTACTTCTCTACGTCTCTATTGCTCTCTCTCTGTCTCTCCCCCCATTTTCTCTACTACCCTTTTAACTTCCTTCCCCATGCCCTGAATAAACTCTATTCTATGCTTTAAAAAAGGGAAAGAGCCTTGGAGAAAAAGTCTGCAGATGTAGTCCTTTCCCTAGCATCCTGTTCAATGTGACGTGTGTCTAGACAAAAGTCTTAGTTGGGATGATGAAATGCTCTGCCTCTCAGGCTATAGTTTGCTTTGAGTAGTGTTGCAGTAAATATTAAATTTGGAATAGGTTATCTCTTTTTCAGCCCCCATGGCCTCACTCCACAGACGCTGCTTTTAGTACGGAGCTGTGCCTATGAACTCTGTCACTCAGTCTGCATGACGCCTTCTCCACACGGTTTCCTTCCCTGGCGATTCACCACCTACTCTACTGCCCCTGTCCCTGGTGGAATTACCGCCCTGAAATCTTCTCTCCTCCACCACTCATCACAAACATCACTTCAAAGGCAGGTAACTTTTCAAACAGGTTTATATAATAGATTCTCAATTCACAAACCCTCTACACAATAAGATTACATTGAATAGACAAAGATACAAACTGTCTTTCCATATGAGATAAAGACCTATAGAATCTCTTTAAATATTTATATCTACCTATGTCCAATCACAGCCACCAGGATCTAAGTTTGCTTTCCCTAGCTCCATCTTGATCTTTTTTCTTTTTTTCAATCCCTGTTCCTCTTCTGTTTTTCTACCTTTTCTCCGCCTACCTCCACTGTCCAATCACGTATTGACTTAACATAAATCTATATATCACTCCTTTTGTTTACTTAAATAAAACCAAAAGAACAAAAACCAAAAATAACTTTACCTTCAAATGTAAGCTATGTACAACTATTACCACTTGAAAATATTTTAAATGACTATGTTTTCTCAAAGTTAATTAGCTTGGGTAGGCTATAAAACTAAATTAGTCTTCAACTCTGTCAGAAATCTGAGAATGGCCAAATATCTAAAAACATAGGAAGCCTAACACAGTTTTCAGAGCTGAGAGAGGTTATTAAGACAAATCTCCACTAGCAGTCCTCTGTTAGCAACGTGTAAAAGTAAGTCTTCAGCCTTCTGGTCCAGGATTACTGACAGACTTTGGAGTGCAGGAATCTTGAAAGGCTAATAATTTTGGCTCTGCAAAGATTATCAGTCGACTATTCTGCACAAAGTGTCCTTTTCTGGACAGTATTAGTCTGTTGATGAATTTGGCAGTTTCTGCCCCGTGGCTGCTTAACCATAAGCTATACCTTACCTCGAGTTACAGATGCTCAGTTTCTTCATTGATTCCACCAAAGGAAAACTGTAAGGAGCAGATAAATTTATGGATTTCTGCCACCATCTCCTTCCTGTCTCCTTACTGGAGATCCTCTTTATTATATCCTAAAGTACTGTACTTCCTCATTGGCACAGGCACAGAAACCTCAGGAGCTGATCTGGTAGCAGAACACTGGTTTCTGTTTCTAAGGAATACCACGGGACTGTGAGTGCTGGTCCGACTCCGGCAAGTGTTGCTGTGCTCACTCCGCCCTCCCTTCACAAGACACCGGCTCAATGCTTTTGTCTAGCAGGTCTTGTCTTTGGTGATCTGGAATCCCTGTCACCCTGTCAGTTGCCACAGAACTGATCCCCATGGAACCTGCAAATAAGCTTCCTTTCCTTTGGAACCTACGGTGATAGCTCTGACTTCTCCCTGGCACCAAGGGAATGGCTCTAGCCAGGGACCCAGTTCAGAAGCACTCACACTTCACTAAGAGATCCTCACATGTCTCACTCAACACACAACCTCTTCAGCCACACTTTGGTTCTGCCTCAGACTCCCAGGTGTCTTGGCACACATGCCACCTTTCTCATTCTTGATGGCCCTTCCTCATGCTTATTTGCCTACGAAAGTCTTCATGCTTCAATGCTTAAGGAAGCTTCACTTTTCCCTTTACATTCTTTTTGGATTAGTCCCTTTCTTTGAGACTCCTAGAGTTGTTTCTTTCTTTTTATTTTTTTTAAATTAGTACTACCCTGTTACAACCTTTTCTACCTGAGTACCTCTATAAAAGGCAGAGACTTTGTACACCCTATCTGTTAGAACAGGATTGATTGAGGTGATATGAAATTAAAAGAGGAAATCAGCCTCTACAGAAGAGCATTCTCCTTTAATCAGAACAACAGAGGTCAGCCTGTCTTACCACAAGAGCAAGGGGTCTTATGGGGCAGAAAGTGGAAATTTTGGATGGGAAGGTTTTGTTCAAAGACTGATTTTTGGTGGAGGTCTGATTGTGTTGGCATGACTTCTAGTTCTCCTGACATTTTGACATTTTGTCAGGAGCCTTCTAGTCCCTAAGACATGGACAACTCTTCCTACAGGGAGTTTCTGAGACCATCTGAGGCTTTTAGGTTATTACTCTTTCACTGACCACATTCCAAGCAAGGAAATGTTGACTCTTAGGAAAAACCATTGGTTCTGCTCATAGTGACTTAGTCCTGCTACAGTATAACTTACCTTGCAAGAGAGGAGATTCTAAAATATATATCATCTGCCCTCCAAAAGTGTTGTTCTTTACAAGATGTACTAAAAATTGTATAAATCTAACAGAAGGTTAAGATGGCTAATAAAAATGTCTCTTGTGTAAAGAAAAAGGACAATTTCTTCTGTTTTGATGGTTTTTTTTTTTTTCCTGCTCTCTTCTCTCCTGGCTCCTGCACCCTACTAGGAAGGGAAGCCTTTTTAGTTTTTAATACATTTTTGCAATTATAAAAACTACTTATTGTGTATGATCCACATGTGAGCATGCTCATTCCATGCATGTACATGTGGAGGTCAGAGGACAGTGTTTTGGAGTCAGTTCTTGCCTTCCTTTGTGGTTTCCAAAGACCCGACTCAGGCCATCAGGCTTGTACAGAAGGGCTGTTTTTCAGCTGCCAAGCCATCTTGTTGGCCTTGGTTTCCATGCTCCTTTAAGAAGAACTGTTTGCTGTTGTACTTGGTAAGCACCGATGTCACAACTATAGGCTCCAGAATCCCCTACAAATAAGAAGCTACACTGAATACATACAACTTACTAAAAGACATAAGAGTATGCTGAAGTCTTCCATAAAAACAGATTTTATAGGTGTTAGTTACTGTTGACAGCAGAAAATATAGGGGGCAGAAGAGATTTGGATAAGAACATTTTATATTCTGTATTATAAGTCCACATATTCACTTCCTGTTGTGAAAAGGAATCTGCACATTCATCAATAGCCTAACACACAATTAGTAGCGTGTATTGAATTAACACTCTACACTTTAGATGGACCCATAGAAATACTCAGAAAATCTGAGAGGAGTATAATAATGAGAGAGACATAGACATTCATTTCATATCCCAGATATGTGGCTGATCACATGACTATAAAGACAAGCCTGAACTGTGAAATGATTGACTACCTTTATTCCTCCACCCCTGTGTAACCTGCTGGCTGGAGAGGAGATCTAAAACAGATTGGTTTCACGATACTCATTTGCAACCTTCTCTGACCACTGACTCACTACCGCAACATTTAGAGATTTGATTCTTGACTCTGCATATTGATATTTGTCCAGACAGGAGTCACAAACTCTGTCATTTCAGTTACAGTGGTGTCCCAAATGTAGCTGGCATTTGGATTATGGGCATGAAACCAGAGAGTGTCTGTGGATCGACTCAGTCTTTTCTATGGTCTCCTCTAAAGAAGGTTTTTGGTTAGTTGCTTCTGTATGTCAGTGAGCAGGCAGGCACACCTGTACTTAAACATCAATCATCTTAATCACTGGTCCACTCAGTCACCACACCAGATCCAGTCACTATCTGAGAGGCTTGACATTGTTATAACGTTGTAAAAACAAAACAAAACAAAACCAAAGTAGTAATGAAATGTGCGACTGAACTCATTTATCTTTTTCTTTGAAAACTGAAAAGTCAAGCCAGAATTTAAAGGGAAAAAACGAACAAAAAACCCCAAAACCATATTACACACTCAAGTTTGTAGCAATGCCACTCACAGCAGCCAAGAAGTAGAAGCCACTTAAGAATCCATCCACAGGTGAATGGACAAAATCTGAGATAGATTGGTCTACCAATCTCACATTCAGAGTGTAAGTGGATTGGCCCAGGGTTTTTTTTCTCCAAAGACAATTCTGCTATTAGTGATTAGTTATTTCTATACCCTGACTAGCAGGCACGCCTGTGCTCGAACACTGTCTACCCATCTGCTCAGTGTGCTGTGCTGTACTGAGTCCATCCCACTGTCTGTTATGTGGGGTGTATTCCAATATGGGTATTTGCTAGTTCAATACTATATGTAAATGCATATGTGCATTTGTATGCAAATATCCATCCTCTATCTATCTATCTATCTATCTATATCTATCTATCTGTCTGTCTGTCTGTCTCTTTCTTTCTTTCTTTCTTTCTTTCTTTCTGTCTGTCTGTATCTATCTATCTAGCTATCTATCTGCCTTCATTCCTAAAAAATGGAATTCTGACAAATGCTACAACATGGATGAGCCATGGAAACATTATCCTAAGTGAAGAAATGCAGTTATAAAATTACAAATATCACAACATTCCACTTTATGAAGTACATATGATGGTCAAATTCACAGATAGAAAGTTCAGTGGAGGTTGCAAGGTGAAGAGAAAAACAGGGAGTTATTTAATGAGGTTTGAGTTTCAATTCTTTCAGACAAACAGCTCTGGAAGTCTTGGATGCCAGTGCAAACACATACGTACTACTGAACTGTATAACTAGTCAAAATGTCAAATTAGATTAGGTCTGCTTTCTAGAAACCACAATAAAAAAGTTTAAGTAAACAAAACTCAGAAAACTCAGGATGGAGAGGTGGCTCAGAGTTTTATCTCAGAAGGCAGAAGCAGGTAGATCTTTGAGGCTAGCCTGGTCTACAGAGTTACAGGATAATCAGGGTTACATAGAGAAACACAGTTGGGAGAGGGGAGAAAGAGCACTTACTGCTGTTAGAGAATCAGAGTTCAGATACCATCACCTACATCAGGTAGCTTACAATGTCTGTAACTGTGGGTCCTCTTCTGAACTCTGTGGGCACATCCACACCCATACAAGTAGCTAGATCCACTGACTCACAAGTAGTTAAACAGATATATACATAGGGCTGTGAATAAACACACACACACACACACACACACACACACACACACACACCATGCATGTACATTTTCATCAGTCTTGTGGTTTTCTTTATTGTGTGTTGGGTTTTTATTGTACTAGAATGTGTATATGGAATAAACATCACCAGTGCCTTGGGTTCTGAAGATGGCAGAAGCCCAGGGTGTTGCCAATGAATGGCAGTATGGGCACACACAGACCCTGGGGGATTTCTGAGCCTGGCACAAGAAGTCTCAATCCCAGCAGACACCAGCTTACCTCGTAGCAGTTTTCTAGGCCTTCTACTTGGTCTGGATAAAGCTCCTAGCTCCTGCTTTTAGAGATTTGTTAGCTCAGAGTTTCTGAAACTCCTCTGCCTGCACAGCATGTGATGTCACCGAATACAGAATACTTGGAGGTTCCCTTCCTCGGCCCTAATTTACATTTCCAGTCATATCTTATTAGACCAACATTACACAGCTATCAAATTTCAGACATAGGGTCAGGGTTGAACTGTGTATGTGGAAGGCTTTATCTTTGTGAGCACAGACAGTCATTTATCTCACAACAGCTGTGCTTTCTCTGAAGAAAACAAGGTTAACAGTTTCTAGTCAGCATGGGGGCTGATGAGACATTGCATTCCAGGTCTCTCTTTCAAGCACCCTGCAAACAAAGCCAAGGTCACTACCGAGAGACCCTCTGCTACAGCAGAATGGGCTTATTCTCTTCACTGAGACATTGTCTTAGTTCAAACCTCTGCCTCTGCTCCTCTCACAATAAACATTTCTCCACCAAGGCCCAGACCTATACCCCCTTCTTCTCTTCCTGAAGGCTTTACAGACCCTTACGGGAAACACCAGGGTTGATTTATAATCGCTGGGAAATGATCACATCTCTGTACTGTTATGTAGCTGAAAGGTAACTGCTATAGATGGGTAGGTCTTGCTGAGTAACCGCAGAGATGCTTATGCCATTTGGGAGGCTCCAAGGTAGTTGCTTAGGCTTCTTCTGAGCATGCGGGAATATTCTCTTTGTAGACATCATCGCTCCTATCACCAAACTAAGTCTATGAAACCCCATTAGGTAAAGGGCATTAGTCTCATTAGCTGGTGCAAGCTTTGGCCAATAAAGGCGTGTGACTAAAAAAGGCTCTCTGAAGAATATCACCTAGGTCCTGATAGGTTGTCGGCTGTGCTTCAACTCTCCCAGTAAATAAAACTTTGGGCAGTGCAGCTGGTTTCCCTTTTGAGTCCATGGACCTAGTCTCTGTCCCTCATTTTCTGCCTGTGTTATATTTCAAAGTCCAGGACACTTCTCTGCCATCCACCAGAGACAGCATTCCTGCCTTGAATGCTCTCAGAATTTCAGGTGCCTGTCTTGAGGCACAGCTGCAGTATACCATATGTGGTTAATGCTCCGCTAGATGAGAGGATTAAGGCCAGGATTGCCTGTTGGACTGACTTCTTTTTCTCCCTGCCTTCCTTCCTTCCTTCCTTCCTTCCTTCCTTCATTCATTCATTCCTTCATTCCTTCCTCCCTCCTTCCCTCCCTCCCTCCCTCCCTCCCTTCCTTCCTTCCTTCCTTCCTTCCTTCCTTCATTCATTCCTTCATTCCTTCCTCCCTCCCTCCCTTCCTTCCTTCCTTCCTTCCTCCCTTCCTTTTTTTTTTTAAATTTAAATCTCACTGGCCTGGAACTGTATATGCAGACCAGCTGGGTCTTGAACTGTGGCAATACTGTTTTGTTGACTCCCGAGAGCCACATGTATGGGACCACACCACCACACCTGGCTCAAACTCTCTTTCTTTTACGTTTCTACAGAGGAAGGGTCTCACTATGTAGACCAGGCAGGTCTTCTTTTTTTTTTTTTTTTTAAAGATCTATTTATTTTATATATGTGAGTACACTGTCACTATCTTTAGACACACCAGAAGGTAGCATCTGATTTCAATTACAGATGGTTGTGAGCCACCAGCCCCAGGCTGGTCTTAAACAAACTGTGATCTACCTGTCTCAGCCTCCAAAGTGCCAGAATTACAAATGTATGCTCCTGTACTTGGCTCCAATTTCTCTTTGGCATGTGCTTTGGCATGTATGGCTCATGCTTTGGTATTTATTGGTTGGGTTCTTAACCGTTATGGGTTGATAGGATTATTTTAATAATTACATTAATTACAAGTTACCAGATGCTTGTTTTGTATCTGGCGTAGTGCTAATCCCTATATACACTGTCTCTGTTCTCAGTTCTCCCATATTGTATAAAACAGTGGGCTTTCAGACCCTGCCTTGCTGTGACGGACTCTATCTTATAAGCATCTTTTGACCTTGTTCTGAGGATGGAGAATGCTGATGTGTCTGGGTAGACATGTGAATGGTACCATCTGTCTGACACCACTGTGTGGCACAGACTGACCAACAGCTTAATCCTTGGAGTGATCAGTTCATCTCAGTGAATTGAGCAGGGACTGGAGGTAGGCACAGGGCATGTGGAAACTGCATCAGGAAAATCAGGTCCAAGAACTTCCTGGGCACAGCAGACCAAGGGAAGACTAGAATCCTGGATCCCATAAAGAGGTAGCACTGTCAGTGGGCTCCATCTACTTGGAGTTTGTCAAGAGACTGACAGGCAGAAAACTCTCACTAAGCCAAGGGCTTCAGCACAGGTTGGTCCTGGCTGCTGATGTAGGCTCCTTGACTATGTCATCATCCTCCATCTTCTCCTTTATCTGGCCATGGCCCTGCCCTCTCGTTACTGAAGCTGGGCCTGCTCCATCCTGTGGCTACTGGTGGCAGAGGGAATAGCTCTCCAGACAAATCTGCTGGTTCATTTATTTCAACCCTACAGAACCTTGCTTCCCAATTATTTCCTAGTTTTGGCTACTCGGGCTTCTTTAAAATTCCTCGTCTCGCCTTAAATCCTAGAGTTCAGAAGGCAGAGGCAGAAGATCTGTGAGATGAGGCCAGCTTGGTCTACAAAGTGAATTCCAGGACAGCAGGGGCTATGCAGAGAAACCAAACCACAACCCCCACTCCAAAAATGAAACAAAACCTACCAAACCAACCAAACAACAACCTAAACAAAACAACACAACAACAAAGATCACCAAAGACCAAAAACAAAACAACAGAAAAAAAAAAAGCCTTTGTCTCTTTAGGCTTTTACAGCTGTTCTAGAATACATGCACGCGCAAGCGCACACACACTCACATCAATAAATGGGCTATACAGCTGGAAGGCACAGACTTTTCAAGATCATACAGGGAAACCAAAAGGGAAGACAGAGAAACATAAGCATGGGGATAGCTGCCTGTCATACCAGCAGGACAGCACACACTAAACACACCCAACTCCTCCCGAAGAGAACAGCTCATACCGAAGGTCCACTTAGATTATCTTCTATTTGCCTGGCATAACACAGCTGTCCTTCTGCAATAAAAGTCACAATAGCTGCTAAATGGCAAGCAAAAGCCGAGTTTGAAATATGAAGCAGATGTGACACAGATATTAGGTGACAAGGACGCCAACATAATGATGATCGACATGCTGAAGTCCTGAGTGGGAAAAGGCGGAGGGAATGTAAGAACTGCTGGGTCGTGCAGAAAGGGAAATGCCAAAAATAATCCACATAAAAGTGCTCTGCCACAGAGAGTTCCCATTATGGAGTGGGGTAGCATCCAAGACCCCAGAATCACGGGGTGCTTCTCACCCGAACTCTTAGTCTAGGAAAATGCTTGAAACTATACCCTGGAAGAGCTTTAGTGAGACTATGGAACCTAGCAATGCCAGAAGGACAGAGTTGCCTGAGGCTTTCGAGTTCTACCCTAGGGTGATTGGGATGGGACAGACTCACTCTCCTCAAGCTTTATGGCTACTGTTAATTTCCTTGTTTAGTTTTTTTTTTTTTTTTTTCATTTATTTTGGACAGTAATTTATTTTCTCTTTGTCATTTCTCCCTTTCAAGAATGAGATGTCAATTATATACTTGCCTCATGGCTATGTTCTAGAAGCCATTTGTTAATCCCTTTTTTTCTTCCTCCTATCCTTTCTCCCACCCTTCTCTCTCCTTCCCTCCCCGCCTCTCTTTCCTTTGATCCTTCCTTTGTTCCTTCCTTCCTCTTTTTTTTTTTTTTTTTAACTTTTTTGAGACAGGGTGGCCTGGAACTCAAGATCTTCTGTCTGTGTCTCCTGAGTGTTAGGATTACAGGACTGTGCTCTGACACTGGCTAGTTGGTTCCTTTAATCAGCTCAGAGTTGGAGAGAACTTGCCCAAAAGGTGAGTATCACATTAGTCTCACAAGAGTTCATTCAGATGAAACTTTGTACTTTGAACTGCTCAGTTGGTGCTAGAAGTTTGGACTTCAGACCTATTTGTATAGATTGAATGCCTACAAGGAGAGTTTGGAAGGAGAGCTAGGATAGAAGACCATGGTTCCAAGCTACCTCCCCAAATTCATGTCAGAATGTTGCTGCTACATTTAGATGTTGAGATATATAAACTTACTTTAAAATTTTTTTGAAAATATGTCATTTCCCCTTCACTTTCTTCCCACCAGACCTTCCCATCCATGAACCCCTCCCCCAATGCTCTTCCAGATTCATGGTTGCTTTTTCTTTAATCAGTGTTATGGACATGTGTGTATGTGTATGTGTGTGTATGTGTGTGATATCTATTACACACATACATAATATATCTATGTATACATGCATACATACATACATACATACATGTCTTTTTAAATACAAAAATACAATCTGCTAGGTCAGTATACTATTACTTGTTTTCATGACTGACCATTTGGTAGATAACCAGTTTTCTGTCTGTAAGACTATTTCTCTGACTAAGATGTGATGAGATTCGAAAGGCTTAGCTCTCATAAAGGAACACTGTTATCAAGAGTAGCTTCAAGTAGCTTTGTCATTGCAGGAGTAGGCTCTAATAAAAAAAAAGTTTGCCTGACCCTCATCCCCTCCCCAGACACTCATTTTCTTGTTCTTTTGTTTTCACTAGGACATGAGACAGCAAGAGGGGTTTTACCAGATGCAGGTAGGCTCCTTGACCCTGAGCTTCTTAGACTTCAGAATTCTCAAAAATTACTCTTTGGCCTTCACAGATTATGCTATTTCAGGAATTCTACAAATATTACAATATGCAGAAAGATATTGCTAAAAGTAGAAAGAGAAACAGCCAGAGATAGAGTAAAGGAATTTAGCTTCTTTCTCTCTCAGTAACAACTCAAATAGGAGGAAGTCAGTACATTTACAATCACCAAAAAGTGCTACCAATCAATTAGATTTTTATTAATGTTTATAAAATATTTCACTGAATAACAATAAAAAGCATTCTTTTAAAAAATTCAGTCAGATTAAATTTGACCTAAAGCAGCCTCCATATGTATTGAACATTAGGAAAGAAACTGTAATGAACCACAACCAGGTTGTATTGTTATGACAGATAAGATGGTCTTGATCAACCATAACAGCCAAGCTTTCGCTGCTCAGACACATCCAAATGAGTTGAATGCTAAAATTAATCCAATTAGACTATCTGTGGGAATCTACAAGGTATAGGTGAAAGAAAGCAAAGACGATTTGGTTTGGTGGAAGCTCTTCTATGCTCACGGATTAGAAGACTCAATATGGCTAATATGCCAATTGTTTCTAAATCGAGTTATAGATTGAACAAAATTTCAGTAAAATTCAAGCAAGATATTTTGTAGTGGCCAACAAGTTCAACATAAAGTTTATATGAAATGTAAAACATTTAAATAACTAGTTTAGTAATAAGGGCTGATGTACTGTCAAAACTTTTTTTGAGATCCCATCTCAAAACTTCCTCTACATTTGCACTGCTTACAACTATAGCCCAACAGCTCTACCTACTCACAGCCCAGCCGCGCATGCGCACAGTCCAGTGGATCAGCAAACAGGCCAGAAATAGGCAAGAACAGACAACTGATCTTTGACGAACGCACAAAGGTGACTCATAGGAGAAAGGGCAGTCTTTCCAATGAATGGTGCCAGCATAATCAGATAAACATATGGAATAAAAAAGAATCTGGATACACACCTTGAATCTCCCACAAAAGCTGATTCAAAATGAATCATAGCCCACCCGGCCGTGGGCTGAATGCAGTCAGCTGCCTCATGGGTTATGTGCTGAAAACTCGGTCTTTAATGTAACAGTAGTGGGAGAAGGTAGGACCTTTAAGAGGTGGGAGGTGATCATCAGGTCATGAAAGTACCACCCCGAAAGGATTAATGGCTGCCACTAAGAAATAGGTTGGTAACCAAGAGAGCTGGCGCCATGACAATTTTCTCCTTGTGGGAGAGGGGGCTAGGTCATGTCTACATTCCTTTCTTCTAAGGTCTCAATGAGAAACCACAGCTGGACTTCACCAAACTTTCTTCTGGGAAGCCCGTGAGTTTATTGGGCTCCCTTAACAAGCAGGGGTGAGGGATTACTGACGGGAATCCCCTCTACTGCAGCCTCTCCCACGAGACCCAGAGGCCATATGCAATTAGGGCAGGTGACTGGGTATAGAGAGTCCAGATGGATAGCCAAGTGAGGCTCAGATGACTCTCCCATTCCCTCCTTCTGTGAGGGACAGTCGACAGCCTACAAACAGACACAGACGAACTTAGAGTTGGTGGCAGTTTGCACAGAGGACAGTGTCGTACAACAGTTGGCTAGTACAAAATACGTATTTTCTCTCTTTCTCTAGCTCAAATGCCTCCTCTCTGCATGTGCTGGTTTCCCCTTCTGCTTTTCAGCCATGTTGTAATACTTGAAGCACGATGCTCTTATCAGAAGCCAGGATCATGGTACTCTTTAACATCCATCTCTGCTTTCAAAATCCAACGCCAAAAAAACCAACCAACCAAATAAACAATAACAAAAACCTCTTTCCATAGATTATGCAGCCATATGCATTTTTATTATAGAAATAGAAAAGGGATCCAGACAGGACCAAGCATAAAATATTATGGCCCCTTCTTCATGGGTCTCTACTTCCTTTATAGTGTTTCTACTCTTACTACTGTCCTCTGCAGTTACAAAGAAAGCGCATTTTAAGGGGTAGCTGAACTTGGTGGGAGCTCAATAAACAATCACTACTATTTTTGAGTTGCTCATTGCTTAGCAGTCTTGCAAATGATTCAGACCTATTATATAAGCCAAAGTAGGGCATTTTTACAGGAAATTGTGTGCTAGCTAAATTCCCAAGAAAACACACACACACACACACACACAAAAGGAAACGTTTCATTTAGACCTTTAAAAGCATTTTATCCTTTGTGATTCATACACGCATACAATATATTCTGATCATATTTACCCTTTAATCCTCTAATCCTACTGCGACTCCTCTAAGCCCCATCCCACCGAGATTATCTACTTTTGTTTTGTTTTAATAGTCCCCTGAGTTCAGTTTCTGCTGCCCCTATACCCATGAGTGCGGGGCCATCCACTAAAGCACCTACCATGGGCCTTAGGCCTAAAGAAAGCTGACTCTCCTTTCCCTAGAAGTTTATGACTGTCAGGAGCACGTAGCTAGGGCTGAGTGCTCCTGAGACTCTTCCTCAATTCTGGAATGTAAATCGGCTTTATCTTGAACAAGCAACAGCAGTTGTGAACTCATAAACATAGCAGTCCTGTTCTGCCCAGAACACATGGGTTTCTCTTGATTTCTGGCTCTTACTGCTTTCTACCCTTTCTCTTAGGTAGAAAGATCCTTGGGCTGTGTGTGTGTGTGTGTGTGTGTGTGTGTGTGTGTGTGTCTGTGTGTGTGTGTGTGTCTGTGTGTGTGTGTGTATGTGTGTGTGTGGTGGTTTGGGAAGTAGTTAAAAGATACATTTCCATTAAATAGAAAGAATGAATTCAAAAGATCTGCTGTACAGCATGGAGACTATAGTCAATCAAGTATGCATGTAAGAAAATTACTTGCGGGCTGGAGAGATGGCTCAGTGGTTAAGAGCACTGACTGTTCTTCCAGAGGTCCTGAGTTCAATTCTCAGCAACCACATGGTGACTCACAAGCATCTGTATTGAGATCTGATGTTCTCTTCTGGTGTGTCTGAAGACAGCTACAGTGTACTCATGCGAATAAGATGAGTAAATAATTTTAAAAAAGAAAAGCACTAAGAAACTAGTGATTTTTAAGTGAGCTTACTTAAAAAAAAAAAAAAAAAAAAAAAAAAAAAAAAGACCAAGCAATAATGTATATGCTAATTATTTCTACATTTGGCCATTCCACATATGTACATATTTCAAATCATTATGTTGTACACTATAAATATATGTAGTTTTTGTTAAGTACACAAACCAAACAAAACAACAAAACTCAACCAACCAAAGAAAAGCCGCCATCACTACCAAAAAAATTCTTGGCTGGGTCAGAGACAAGTTAGAGTAATGAAGCACTGCTGCCACCCTGTGGTTGTATAAGGAAAAACAGCTGGTCTCTCATGCGCAGCGAGAGTTCTGGAAGCTGCATTGACCACTTGCAGCTACAAGAACTGGCTTAAAATTATATGAGTCCAGGAAAATACCAGTGCTGGAAAGACCACGGTATCACCAGAAGCTTGGGAATTCTTGGTGACTCAGGTATGTCCTTCTATGTGTTCTTCACAGAATAACTCACTTAAGTGTCAGAGAAGTGGAGGATAGGGGCATTTCAGTGTTTTCTTTCACTGTTAGGTGGGTAAGTTACCATATGAACTGGAGAACATGAGTGAGAATCACATCTCTCTCCCATGGCTTAGCTTTCCCATGACACTGTGGGTAAAACAACTTTAGAAAGCCCCCAAAGGAACGCCAAGACACTGAGGTGGAGAGGGTGGTTGGGAGAGGGAGCAAGGGGAGAAGGAGGGGAATGGGAATGGGAGTGGGGGGGAAGGGGTTTACATTTGAAATGTAAATACAGAGACCATCCAATAAAAAAGAAAGAAAGCTCCCAAAGGCCTACTGAATCTCAGATAAGAACCAGCAAGTTCAGAAGTCCAAAGAGTAGAAATCACACAGTGCAATAGTAATACATTGGCCCTGCTTCATGGAACAAGGAGTTCCCAGGACTAGCAGATCCCTCGTAATCCAAACAGCCAGAGAGCAAGACAGAAAGGGAAGCCATCAGGGAAGTTACTCCATGATTGTCAGGTGCTGGGGCTTTTTCTATTGTTATGAAGACAGACATACCGTGACCAAGGCAACTTACAGAAGAAAGAGTGTATTGGGGCTTTACAGTTGCAGAGGTAAGACCATGACAGTCAGAGCAGGGAGCACGGGGGCAGGTAGACTGCTGTGCCACTGTGGTAGTAGCTGAGAGTTCATATCTCATTCACAACTCTGAGACTGAAGGGGAAGGAGGAAGGGAGAAAGAGGGGAGAGAAGGAGGAAGAGAGGGAGAGGGAGAGAGAGGGAGGGAGGGAGGGAAGGAACGAGGGAGGGAGAGAGAGAGAGAGAGAGAGAAGGAGAGAGAGAGAGAGAGAGAGAGAGAGAGAGAGAGAGAGAGAGAGAGATTGAGCTTGGTGTGGGCTTCTGAAACCTCAAAGCCTGACCCCAGAGACTCACTTCCTTCAACAAGGCCATACCTGCAAATTCTTCCTAAATACTCCCGTCAGTTTGGGACTAAACATTCAAATATGTGATCATTCTCATCCAAAGTATCACACGATTCAAGATTCAAGCCACAAGAAAGCTAAACTGTAAATACAATTCCACCGCGGTGAAAATGAAGAAACAGCGCTCTTCATTGCCATACTAACAAGATTTGCTTTTGCTTAAAACTGCTTTCTGCAAATGAATGTTTTTGTGCAGACGCTTTGAGTTTTATAAAGGACTCGGGATCATGTCAGAGAACTTGAATGGACACAGAAAAGCATTATAAGGCACAAATTTAGTAGTAATCCTAACACTCAAATGGCCATCTTTCTAAACAGTTCTCCACACGTAAATATAGATGAGCACCTGTGTACACATCCAAGCATGCATACATAAGCAATAGAATGCATACATGCGCACACACACATGTTCACCCTTAGATGATGCATTTGTTAGGACAACTAACTCACTACATTATCACTCTCTCAACTACAGAACAGCCCCAGTAGGATGGCTCCAGAATGAATTCTGGTTCGTCTAATTATATACCTGAAATATTTAAGAAACATTAGTGCCATGTCAGAATAGTTTTATATAGTTCCTTCTCTAACTGTTCAGTCCACATTTATGCATTTTTAATTTTAATTTTAATTTCAGTGAGGTTGCTTAAGGAAATGTTCAGATCTTTCAAGAAAAGGCTTAGATGCTAAAGTGGATCTCTATATCAGAATCTAGTGTATAAAGTAAGATTATGGAGTTTAGTCTACTAGTTATGAAACCTGAAATGTCTACAGGAGATGGTCATCAGGCCTGTAGCACCTCCTCATTTGCCTCTCTTGGCTCTGTACTGCCCTTTTGTAGGGGAGAGAGGTGACCAAAGTTGTTCCTAGCAACTGCCAGTTAAACCTGTCTTTTCCTTCTCTCTTGGGTATTTGAAAGAAAACAAAAAAAGTTATAAAATGAGGAAGTGCTTCTTTTGTGACAAAACTTTCCCTGGAGAGATTCAACACACGTCTACTCACACCAGACAGGGATCAAACAACAGACCAAAGTACAGATAAGCACCAAAGTCCAGAACCAAGGAGTTTTACTGACATTAAGGAGTATGGGTGAGGGCTTTCTGACAGGAGCAGAAATGACTCAAAGACAGCTGCATCACCCAAGCCTACCCCAGCATGGGTGACAGCTCAAAAGCCTGAAATCCTGAGCACACCGCACAGCCCACAGGCAGCTCCACAGGTTGGAGCGTGTTCTTTCCAGGTAGCTCAGTGGGTCTAAATCTCTTCAAGGTGGCTCGGCTTGGTTCCGCTTTCCCCAGACAGCTGATAGGGTCTCGGTATGTTCTTTTCAGCTTGGTTTATCTGGGGGTCTTCTTTTGAAGCTCAGTTTCTGTTCATTTGAGAGGGCCTCTCAGTTTTTATTGCTTACCCTGGCAGAGAGGGGCCTGGCGAACTCAGTTTCATGGACTTCCTGAGCTATTTTCAGTCATTTACCTTCCCTTTTAAGGAGCTCCCCACCCACCCAATCTCAGAGAGAACTGATATACAACAGGGCTTTATTTAAATGCTGAACCTAATGAAACACAAATTTTTTGATTCTTACTGGCCGTTTATATAATCTGATTACCTGCCCCCCCCCCCCCAGTTCAAATAATGAAACTCAATCCTCAACGTTATAGCAAGAGATGGAGTCTTCTTCAGAAGGCAATTTGGGCATGAGGTTCTGCCCTGAATGTATTCGCTTTGTCTGCTTGAGGAAACTCAGAAGGCACCATCCATGAAGACTACATGTACTAGACACAAAATGTGACAGGTAATTAATTTTGGACCCCTTATAGATTACAAAACTATAATCAATAAGTGATTCCCTTCTGTAAATTTCCCAGACTCGGGGCATTTTGTCACAGAAGCCCACAGGAACCCAAACACTGTAGTTCTTGAGAATCTTCTTTAGATGAGCTTATCTGTAGAACTGATTTCCTATGATAATAAATCCTGCAAAGTCTAAACTTATGTTATTTGTAGCTCTGTAGCTCATTTCTTCAGACCATGATCTGGGCGTGTTTCAGGCCCACTAGGGGCTGAGAATATATTCTCTGTCGTGAATTTTGTTGTTGTTGGAATAGTTTCAGTTTGGCTGACTAGGGTGGATCATTAGGGCTGATGGCTCTTCACTAGTTTATACTTTCTGGGCATTGTATGAAGAGTCTTTTCTGATGTCTTTAAAACTTTTAAAAATTAAATTGTGTGTATGCACATATATCTGTGTAAGCATGTGCATGTGAGTACAGGTTCCTGTGGAGGTCGGGGATGTTGAATCCCCTGGAGTTAGAATTATAGGCAGTTGTAAGCTTACCAAGAACAGAACGTAGGACTACTGAAAGATCAGTATGGCCCAAAGCTGTCTCTATAGCCAGCTCTTTTTCTGATGTGCTTTTTTAAAAGATTTATTCATTTATTATATATGAGTACACTGTAGCTGTCTTCAGACACACCAGAGAAGGTGCCAGATCCCATTAGAGATGGTTGTGAGCCACTATGTGGTTGCTAGGAATTGAACTCAGGACCTCTGGAAGAGCAGTCAGTGCTCTTAGCTGCTGAGCCATCTCTCCAGCCTGGAAACTCTTACAGAGACTGTCTTTCTTTTGTAGCAAGTGTCTATTGTTGAAAGACACTGGAGGAACTTTTCTTTCTTAACAAATAGACTCAAATAGGAGAGCAGGGAGATCTAGAATTTTCTTTCACTTCATTTGGCCTGAGCTGTGACTTGTCAGCCAGCCATGCAGCAGGCCTCCAACACCTGACCATCCTTATACGTAGATCATGAATTTTCATAGTGCCCGGAAATTTTACCCATTTGCCTTCGTTAGCTGATAGGCGTCTTCCGATACCCAAACTTTTAATTGATTTAGACTGTCTCATTCTCCACTCATTTTATGTGATATGATAGGTTCTGATGTGGCCCAGGCTGTCTTCAAACCCAACTTGCTGTGCAGCCAAGGATGATACAGGGCTTTTGATTCTCCTATTTCCACCATTGGGGCAGAAGTGTTTCCATTCTTGACCACAGATCTTTGGGAGTAGTTTTTATCTATGTTGCTTAAAAAGAAGGCACTGTTGGGGGAAATAAACTTATTCAGATCTTCAATTTGTCCCTAATAAATGAAAGATGGGAGTCATTCTAGCTCTCTCTTACCACTGAGTCTGTCTTGCTAGCCTTTTCAAATCCAGACCGTCCCATGTGCCCCTGAGCCTCTAGGGTGGTTCTTCTAAGCATCCCCTACTTAGGTTCCAGTGAGTGCTCACTGCTGTTCCCTGTGCCCTTGCACATGCTGTGCTCTTTTCTTGAGATGTGGTGTGTTCCACCCGCCTGTTTATGGCATCTGTACCTCAGCACCAGGAATCTTGCAGCAGTCATCCGACACCTCCTGCTTGCTCAGGACGGAAGCTCTCCCTTCTTTGTCACAGCAGCCCTGAGGGGTAGGCGGCACGGGTGGTGAACTGGCAAGCCCAGGAGCAAGGTTGTGAGGAAACCAGTACAGTCTCTTCAGCTTACCTGTGAGAGCTAGGCAAGCCTGGCTGGAGCTATAATACATACTTGTATCATCCAAAGACAGAGGTGAAAAAGACTGTCCCGGTTCCCTTAGTATGCACCCTTTAGATGGAGAATTGACAATGGCAGCAAAGTACCTACCAACTGAAGGAGGCAGGAGCGTGGCCATTTTACTTTATGGTGTTCAGGTCCTGGGCAAGTAAAACTCTGGGACTGTTACAAATTATAGGGCTGTCCTGCCAGCACAACGTAAGTGCATAGTCAATAGTTGCCAAGGCATCTGGCTAAGGTTGTCCTATGAAACGTAAGAAAATAATAGATAAAAACCAACAAATACTCCATTTCTGGCCTTTAGCAGGGTGATGCCGACGCACTGAGAGACCCAGGCTTGGTGGGGTTTTAGTAGAAATGGTCCTATGTTGCTCGATGAACAGCATTCATTTTGATAAATCTATCACTGGGAAATTTGATCACTGGGCAGACATTTTAATTTATACCTACAAACCTAGAAGGAATAACTGTCCAAGCCACGTGGGACAGCCTATTGCTCCAGGCTACGAATTTGCACAGAATAATCAATTTTTTTAATATCTAAACATCTCTAAACACAGAGCATGTACAGTATGAATTTGTTATAAAAGATCAATAACTGGTACACCTATACAGGACTTTCCCCATCAGTGAAGCTTGCATGGCTGGACATTGCTTTGGCGGGGGTGGGGGGGCTCAGAGAGTGAGTACTCACTGACCATAAAGGCCTAGGCCATGGCATTGCAAACAGCTACATAAAAGGCTACATTAAGTTTGTTTGCTTTCTTTAGTAGTACATCTAGTTTAATGTAATTTTTTTTTTGCTTTATAGACTTCAAAAATGTATTAGATCTTTTATAGAAATGCTTAGCTTAAAATACAAAAACAAAACTTTTTCTTTTAATGAGAAGATTTTTTTTCCTGAGACTGGGTTTCTTGGCTGTCTTGGAACTTGCTCTGTAGATCATGCTGGTCTTGAACTCACATAAGTCTCCCTGCTTTTTACCTCCGAGGTGCTTCACTAAAGGTGTGCAGCTCCACTGTTGAGTCCTAAAGACTTACATGTTAACTGTGCCTAAGGATGTGTGAGGCTGTGCACGTGCATGTGGAAGCCAGAAGAGAATGTTGAAACTCTGGAAACTAGGGCTACACCTGATATGGATGCTGGGAACTGAACTTGGGTCCTCTGTAAGAGCAACAGATACTGTTACCCACTGAGCCATCTCTAGAAGCCCTTCTTTTGATATATTCTTATCCATATACTTGTCTGTTAAAATTTTTAATCTTGAAAGCTGAGGATCTAGCTCAATCAGCAGTGGGCTGGCCTAGCATGTACAAGGCCATGAGTTCAATACTCAGAACCAGAAAGAAAAATATTTCAAACCGGGCCTGATGCTGCAGGCCTGTAATCCAGACAACTCGGATGAGGTAGGAGGAGCACAAAGTTTACCTTTGTGCCTTTGTCGGTGGTCAACTCACTATGCCTATGTGGGGTTTTCTGGGCTCTTTATTATGCTCCAATGACTTACTTTTCTACTCTTTCACTAAGATCATCTTAATCACAGTAGCTTTACTGTAAGACTTGACTTTGGACAGCTGATATCTTCACAGCATTGAGCCTTCCTATCCATGAAACAGAACATTCCTTTCATTTTAGTTCTTTGATTTTAATCATTGGATCCCTGAATTTTTCTTCATAAATATTGTGTGTGTGTGTGTGTGTCTCAATCATTGGTGTAGGAACAAAGAGCAAAGAACAGAAGATTCTCCCTCCCTCTCCCTCTCCCTCCTTCCCTGTCCCTTTCCCTCTTCTCTCTCTCCCCCCTTCTCTCTCTCTCTCTCTCTCTCTCTCTCTCTCTCTCTCTCTCTCTCTCTCTCTCTCTGTTTGATTTATACCTAAGTATTTTTGAGGATGCCAATTTAAATATCATGGTGCTTTTTAGTTGTTTGTTTGTTTGCTTGCTTGTTTTTGAGACAGGATTTCTCTGTGTAGCCCTGGTTGTTCTGGAATTCACTTTGTAGACCAAAATGGCCTTAAACTTTGAGATCCATGTGCTTCTCTTTCTCAAGTACTGAGATTAAAGGTGTGTGCCACCACTGTCCAGCCTGGCCTTAAGTATTATGTGTTAATTTTGATTTTGTGTTAATTGCTGGCACTTAGGAATATGACAGCCTGTGCTGACCTTGCAGCCTGCAACTATCTGCAACCTACTTATCAGTTTCAAGAATTGTTTGTTCTTTGTTCCTTGTTCCTACATCAGCAGTTGGGACATCATGAAGAAAAACCATTTGAATTCATCCTTCCTACTGGTGTACTTTTCTGTTCTTTATTTGAAACAAGTCTCTCATATAAATACCACAGGCTGACAAATCACACAACTGAACTCTTGGACAGGGTCTATGTAGGTCAGGCTGGCTGGGAACTCACTTTATAACTCAGGCTGGCTTATAACTCATAACCCTTCTCCCTCAGCTTCTCAAGCACTGGAGTTACAGATGTACTTCAGTTTTACTATCTTGTCTTGCTGTATTAGCTATGATTGTGCAATGACATTGACAAGGTATGGTGAGAAGAAATATCATTACCTTGTTCATGATCTTAATAGAAAAACTACCATGTTTAACCATTAGCATTAGCTAAGCCAGTTGTGAAGCACTTTTGAGCGTGAGGCCCAGCCTGAACTATATAGATAAACTCTGTGAAAACACATGCAACTCACCCCCCCACACCAAAACCCTCCGTGACATCTTTTTATTATTATTATTGAAAGTAGAGGCAAGGGGAAGGGAATCATTTGGAGTTGGGGAATAAAAATGGGGTAATAGGAGGTGAATACAGTCAAAATATATTATGAAAATGTCATAATGAAATCCATTCTTGGAATAATTAGCATATGCTAACAAAATTTTTAAAAGGTCTCTGCATATCATTTCAAGTAACTCAAGACTTTAGTCTACAGAGGAGTACTGTGTGCTAGTTGATAGATATTTGGAAACATTACAAAATGAAAAGGTTATATTATGATCTCTAAGCCAGGGAATGTTTAGGTGATAGTTTTAACTTGGACACTTGGTTAATAAATAGTATGGGTTTGAAAAGTTAGTGATTATACTAGAAGCTCACAAGGTATGAGCACTTCTCAGTGAAAGACTTGCACTTCACAGTGGAAATTTATCTCTATTGACCTCAGACCAGGCTCTCCTCATTGTTTCCCAAGCAGCCCGAGCTGAGCGAGCTCCCAGTTTTCCCCAGTGTACGTATCTATTTCTTCTTTGTGAGTGGTTTTCCCAGGGTTCTCCACTGGTCCAATCTCCATCCATCCATCCATCCATCCTTCAGTCCTCTGGGTCACCAGTGATCATCGCTTAGTGAAGGCCCCTCCAGTGCATGCACCTCATTGACTCTGGAAACTGAATTCCTCATGTGCTATTTTACACTTGGTATAACCCTTTGTTTTCTGAAAAGCTTTTTGTTTAGTGCAGAGCTCCGAGATGGCCTTGGGGTTCTTACTCTTTGGTGTATGTCTGTGTTTAGTGTGTGTGTGTGTGTGTGTGTGTGTGTGTGTGTGTGTGTGTGTGTGTGTGTAGAGCTGATAAACAACATAGGATATCAGGGCCATGACTGAACTATAATCAATTGACTTTGGGTCCATTAAAAGTGAAATTGCCAGTGCGCTAGGGATGTAACTCGGTTGGTTGGCTTGTTTAGTATGCATGAGGCCTTAGGTTTGATTCCCCAACACTACAGAAACTGGTTATAGGTCTACAATCTAAGTTGTGAAAAGGTGGAAGCAAGAGTAAAAGAGTATATCGCACAGTGAGTTCAATTCCATCCTGGGATATATTGGATTCTATCTCAAACAGGAAAACATAAGTGTGAGAAGGGGGACCTCCAGTCTCTAGTAAAGATTCTTGCCACAGACAACACTATGGTTCAACCTCAAGACTTCATAAGCTGCTTGGTCCTATGACCCAAGAAACTAAGCTGATATGTAGTAGTGTTTGTTGCTCAGTGAGAGAAAATAAATATACCTAGTCTTCTATATTAAGATGGAAGACCTGTTCTAACTCCTGGATGTCCCAACATATGCCTGGTTCTTAGTCCTAGTGGTTGGACATACCTGCTAGGCCTTGAATGCTAGTTTCACAGGCAGCCTACTAATGGAAGGGGTCTTAGTTAGGTTCTCTATTGCTGTGATGAAACACTATGACCAAAGCAACTTTGGGGGAAAAGAGTTTATTTAGCATACATGTCCATATTACTGTTCATCACTGAAGGAAGTCAAGGCAGGGTAGGACAGGACTGTTAAGTAGAGAAGGAACCTAAGTGCTGGAGATGGTGCAGAGGGAATAGAGAGGTGCTGTTTACTGGTTTGATCACCCTGCTTTCTTTTAGAACCCAGGACCACCAGCCCCAGAATGGTGCTACCCACCATGAACTAAGTCTTCCCCACTAATCACTAATTCAAAAAACACCTTACAGCTGGATGTTATGGAGTCATTTTCTCAATTAAGGTTCCTTCCTTTCACATAACTGTAGCTTGGGTCAAGACATCACAAAACTATCAAGCACAGAAGGCATAGCTTGAAAATAATCACTTTAAAGAATAATCATAAGACCATTCTAACTCAAAGTTCACTTTGCACTACCACCCAAGCAGTACCATTTTGTTTGATTTTGCTTCCATCAGCATTAATGGTAAAACTAAAAAGCAAAATGTAATGTTTTTCTAAGATAATCTCCACTTGCAAGGTTAGAAACCATACAAACAGTGGTTAATGGAAATGAGTACTTTGAAGTAGAGCATATATATAGGATTTGAAGCTATTTGCAAAAAGATGCCACTCTGACTAGAATTCCATTATGCAATTCCAAAGTTAAAATTATCGAAGAATGGGACTGTGAGATGATTTAGCTTCCCAAGACAACATGACAACCCAAGTTCCATCCCCAGAACCCATGTGGTTCTCCTGAAAGTTGTCCTCTGACATCTACATGTGTGCTGTAGTATATGCACCCACACACATGCATCCAAGTACACACACACACACACACACACACACACACACACACACACACACCATATACATATATATGTAAGGGATGGGATGCCACGGTTCCCACGAGTGGAGCAGAGCTAGTAGGGCATGGGCCTCTATGAGTGTTGACAGATGCTAGGTGTAAGGCTTGTTTGTATGTTTTACTTTATGTTCCTCCTTCATGGGAATGTTTCTTCAGGAAAGGTTAACGACTCTATGACAATCAGAGACAGCAGGAGTCCATGAGGTGAGAGTGTGTTTAATGCCCTTAGCAAAATGGAAAACACTGTGACCTTCAAGGCAGGCCTTAAGGCTGTGGGAAAGAACACTGGAAACATGAGTTCAAGAATGTATAATTACTCAACTGTGCAAAATGTAAGGATGCAGTATGAATCATATGAGTGCTTTCATGAACCTAATAAAACAGAGGCAGCTGCACTATGAGCTAGCTTGTCAGAAAGATAAAGATAAGGAAGGAGATAAAAAGATTTGGGGAGTGGTGATTGCAGGGCAAGATCCCACCCAGCTGAGTTTATTGTTTGTGCTGACAAAAGCAGGCAGATTCCTGAATTCAAGATTATCCTGGGACAGGCCCAGGTATGATAGGAATGACAATGTCAGCACGAGATCCCAGCCAGATTGCTTACAAAGGCAGGAAGATCTCTGAATTCATTTGCCATGTTTAAAAAAAAAAAAAAAGTACCTGTTCTCTTTTTCTAATAATTAGTGGCTAAGGTAATAAAATGTTGATTCATGGAATAATCAAAAGGGAACCTGGAGTGGACAACTGAATTGATAATGTAAATAGAAGATGGGGCTTTGGTCTGCTAGAGCTGAGTTATCTGGATGAGCTGTCTGGAGATCTCCAGAGAGAACTGTCTTGAGCAGAACACAAGGCTGGGAGCTTGAACTCATGAATTGACATCAAGCCATTCTTTTCATTGCTCCCAAATACCCCTTCCTCAGGACTCTCAGTCAAGCCAAGGCTGGTCTTTGGCTTGTAATTATATTATCTCTCTCTCTCTCTTTTCTCTCTCTCTCTTCCTCCCCACCCCCACTATGGTCCTGGGGCCCACTTCAGATGAATAGAAAAATTGCCTCCTGATCTAGAATCTTACAGAAAACTCAGGCCTGGGCTTGAGTCTTTGGCTGTTTTGGGGTTAGGAGAGCAGTATCCCAGGGATGCTGTCTTTTGTGGAGTTCCCATGCTTGTCTCTTTCACAGGTACCATACACTCAGCACATCACATTTTTCTTCTGTCTTATACTGAGGGAAAAAAATACCTCTATCCACTCCTGGGATGCAGTCTAAAAACACAGCAATCGTCTTGGACAACCCTTATTTTCAGTCTCTTTATCCTGTCAGCAAATGAATCCCCTTCAGTTTCCTTCTTAATTATTTCTCACATCCACTAGGCAACATACTTCATGATTGAATGCTTCTATTCTATGCATTCCATATCAGGGGAGAATATTGATCAGCTTTAAGAAGAAAGGAAATTCTGATCCATGTTAAGTATGAGTGAACCCCGAGGATGTAGTATGCCAAATAAAAGCTTAAATCCTATCTACTAGAACACCAAGGATAGCTACAGAATGCTAATGAAATCACACATACACATGCACACACACACACACACACACACACACACACACATGTACCATACACATGCACTCCCCCTCCCTCACTACTATATGATTCCAATCGTATGAGATACTTGAAATAGTCAAAACAACCTAGACAAAGTTGATGAGTGTTTCTAGGGTGGGTGGGGGGGAATAGAGTTATTATATAATGGGACAGAGTTTCAGCTTTACAAGGTACATAAATAGTTTGAATGTTGGCTGATAGGGGGAGTTGTAGAATATGGGTGTGTTAATGTCACTGAACTATAAATTTTATGTCATGAGTTTTATCATAATAAGAAAATGGAAACATTGTTTTAAAGTGCTTACATGGAGTGAAGAGAACATCTGTTATTTGTGCCACTGGCTGCATTCAGGACACAGGCAAGGATTACCAGAGCCCTGACTGCAAAGCACAGCCAAAGTTGAGAGGAGTGCAGGAGAAGGGGTGCGCTCTCACACTGTCATGTCAGGAGATAAAGGCCTCACTGGTTTGATGACTTATTGTCTTTAATTCTTACTCAGAGTTCACTTTTCTCTAATAGCTCATTCAAAACTTCACGTGATCAAAGGTAGTTAAGGATAGCAGACCTAAGAATCTCTATACCCCGCCTTCTTAGAGGAGCACTCTTCTTGCAGGCCTTTTTTTTTTTTTTTTTTTTATGAGGGAATAGCCCGTTGAGGCATCTTAGAAATCACACTGGAGCTGCCTGGTCGAGATTCCTGAGTCTTCTCCTCAAGGGGTCCCGTGTCCTGCGGGGCTGGGGTCTTGTCTGAGGAAAGAGCTGTTGAGGGCAGTTCCTAAAGAGAAAACACAAAGGAAAGAGGTGCCTGTAAAGGTTAAAAATGAAAATAGCAAGCGTATAGAACTGTTATTTTTATGCTGGACACCGACAAAGAACAAAGCTAAAATCAATCTCCAAAGAATCATGAAATCAGTCTCACTGGGATCAAAGTGGTGTACCAGGGAGCCAACAGCCTGCAGGGATAAAACCTAACACAATATACTCTGGACTCCCTGCAAAACGTCAGCTGCATGAACATAGAAATTACTAGACAGAAGAGGAAGGAGGCAAACACGAGTTATTAACTTCAGTACATCACAGATGATAGGGATAACAGACAGGGACTTAGTCAGTCAATATTCTCAAAATTATCAGGGAGAAACACAGACATAATAAATGAAAATTAAGGAGGACAGTCAAGAAAATGGAGATAGAGGAACTCTAGAGTGGAAAACATATCTGCACTTTTTTAAAAAATCATAGAGGATTTTGGAGGGATCGTTCAACCAATAGATAAGTTCAAGCAAGAGGCCCTGAGTTTGATCTCCAAAATGAAGCAAAAATCAAAACAACAAAACAAAACAAAAATCAGGAATGGGGGCATGTGCTTATAATTCCAATGCTGGGAAAAACAGAACAGGCAGATCCCCGGGGGATCTTGAAACTTCCACATGTAGGCATGCATGCATAGCTACTCACACACAAAAGAAAACGGTTATCATAGAAATACCTAAATAGAATTCTAGCCCTGGGAGGGAAAAAGGCTTAACCTCGACAGCAAATCAATAGAAATAATTCAACCTGCAGTTGAAAAAAAAAAAAAGATGCTGAGAATAAGCGGCTTGATTGTTGTGATGCTCAGCCTAAAATGGAAGGACCATCGTTACCACTTCCTCAGTAATGCAGCAGAAAAGAAGGAGGTGCAGGGGAGTCCTGTCTTACCTTCTTATTTCTTTCTATTCACAAGAAAACAGTGTTGGAAAATGGTTTGCATGGACAGCAAGAAGTGAGAAATTTGCTTAATGTGCCTCCCCCCTTCCTTCTCAGTTGTTCAAAGAACGGACCCTGGAGGGCGCATTTTCTCTTATGTATGCCCAAACGTGGTCAACTACCAAGTTCCAGTTTGAAACCTACATGAGAGTTACACAAAAATATATTGCAATACATTCACTCAAATTCATAGCTACCTTGGAGTTGTACATGGATTGGACTCTTCTGATTGTCAAAAGTACTATCAAACTAATTTTCTGATAGGTATGGAAGCATGTAGCTGTTAGCACAATGAGTTCCTGTAAAAGCTCTCTCTCTCTCCCTCTCCTCTTCTCCCTTTCCCACTCCCTCCCCCTCCTTTCATTCTAGTGAATTGCCCCTAGCACTTGTACATACTAGCCAGCTCTCTAACACCGAAAGACAGTTTCAGCTCTTCTTTAAGATTTTTCTTTGTCAGGCTGGCCTTCCAACCCAGGCTTCCAAATTTAGTGTATCTTCTTTTAATTTATTGACAAGACATGAAAGCCTTACAAATAAACCTACTGATTATAAGAGCTTATTAGACTACTGAGTATCTTAGCATCAAATGTAAACAAGCTTAGTGTCCTCTAATTTGGCTTTGGGAACTAGCAAAGCTGGTGAACGTCAAGGACCACACTCAGGATACTGAGAGCATATTATTAAGACATCTTGTGTGGTGTGAGTCTCAATATTACAGTTGAGTGAGTTCTCTAACCAGGAACTGTGTAAAATGCCACAACTTTGAGGAGTTTGTAGAAAAGACTGTGGGACACTAAAGTTCTGATTATCAATCTGAAGGAGCCAGAGTTGCTTTCAAGTGTGTGGAGTTGGTAACTAATGTCTGTATTACATCACAGAGGGCACTGATGCTTGACACATAAGTAGTCATAATCCAAAGGTAAGATGCTAAGAATACTATATCAATTATATTAATTGAGAATTACATTAGTTCCTGAAAACCTTGAAATAGGGCTCTAAGGAACTTGAAAGAAAAAAAATATTTTAAATCTGAAGATTTCTTTTTGAATCTGAAATTCTTTTCTTTTAATCTGAAGTTACTTTTTTTAAAATCTGAAGTTACCTTTTTAAAATCTGAAGTTCTTAAAGTCAGCTATATTAATGACATTTTCTGAAATCTAAAATAAATGTGCCTTTTTACATTTATTCTCTTTTTCTATTTTAAGGATTTTGTGGACAAGATGTCAACGAGACTCACTTATTATGCCTAATGTGTGGCTTTGAGGGACAGACGGGCCCAGGGTAGCTTCAGTATGCTTTGGCCTGTGCTAGGCACCTTGAGGATTTCCTACAAACCCTGGCTGATAGAGGCTGAGCTGAATTTTTTGTTCCTCCTTCCTACCTGGTGACACTTTTCACACTTCTGCTGAATCTGATAGCCTTCTTCTTTCAGCATTTCTGTCTTCGCTTCCTCAGAGTTTCTGTCATCTGCTTCCTTAAGCTGTTGCTCCTCTTGCCTTTTCTGAGGTAATATGACAGGGACAAATCAGGTCATACCCCTTTGAAAGGATCTTTTCCTCATCTGACATAGGCCAAGGCTGACTGAACTTCCTATTGCAAACATTAACTAGCCAGTAGCTGCACCATCCCCGTAGTTCTCATACTTCAGAGATAGCTGGGACAAAGCAATCCTCAGAAGATAAATGATCCCGAAACTCTCCATGCCAGCTCAGGACTCTGACTTGTATTTCAAGTTGTTCTGAGCAAGCTGCGCCCCACCCCCAGGTAGGCCCAGTAAGCAACACACCTTTTCTTCGGCTTTAGTTATACTCCTATAATGGTAAAGCCAGTGAGCCAGGTACTCTATCGGGTCACTGGGCCGCACTCTTGCCACCTCTGCCAGTGCCTGGGTCAGGCTGTTTCCAAAGCACTTCTTCAGGTAGTCAGTTTCCATGCTGGGGGACCTGGGAAACACCAAAGCAGATACTCCATTTTACAAACACAATCTAAGTTTTAAAGTAGATCCATTCTAACAAGTTAGGTTTGCTCCAGAAAAAAAATCAGAAATATTTCTGGATCACACTTAGTGTTAGCTTTCCATTACTGTGACAAGACGCTTGATCTCATCAACTAAAGAAAGGGCACACTTTAGGAAAAGGATGGAAAGGAAGAAGGAAAGAGGAAGGGAAAAACATACACGCCCTACCCCTCCCTTACCACACACACACACACACACACACACACACACACACACACACATACACACACACACAGCAAGAAAGTCCTCTCCAGCCCAATGACCTCTCTTTCACTAGGCTTCCCATCTTAAGGACTCTGCCATTTCCCAGTATTGCCACATCCACAAACAAGCCTTTAGCATGTGACTATTTGGGAGATCTTTAAGATCTGAATCACAACATTCTGCTCCTGGCTCCCAAAGGTGAGCACTTACCTTACAATGAAAGATATACTCAGTATATCGTCAACAGTCTCTGGAGTCTTTTGTTGTTTTGTTTGTTTTTGTTGAATTTTTGAGACAGGGTTTCTTTGTGTTAGCCTTGGTTGTCCTGGAACTCACGCAGTAGACCAGGCTAGCCCCAGTCTCAGAGATCTGCCTACCTCTGCCCCCCGAGTGCTTGAGCTAAACGTGTTTGCTACCACCACCATCACACTTGGAGGTTTATTTCCTGGGACAGGTTTTTAGTGTGGCCCAAGCTGGCCTTGAACTTGCCATCCTCTTTCCTCAGCCTTCTAAGTAATGGGACTATGGCATGTGCAACTGTGCCTGATACTGAAGTCTTTAATAGTCCCAGCACTGTTCAAAATGCCAAGTCCTAAATCTCCTCTGACACTCAGGGGAAACTCTACAATATGAGCCTCCATGGCGGTCAAAACAATGGGGTGAGGTCGGTACTTGTCTGCAATCCTGGCCCTGGGGGGGAGCTGCGGCAAGAGGACCAAGAATTAGAGGAAGTACAAAAGCTTCTCAGTCCAGTGGGCAGTGGATAATACCTGGTGCAAGAGCTGAGAGTGCTTAACCTTAAATGGGACACATGTTATCAACCTCCATCCCAAAGTTCAAGGAAGATCCGAGAAGGGGGATAGAAAGAATGTAAGGAGGGTAGGAGCAGTGCTGTGAATGCTGTCCTCATGGTATGACACGGCATGATCTCACCGCAGCTATAGACACCTGGACAAGATCAGATCAGCACAGCCGATCAACAGTTCAATAGGCAGCAGTGCTAATTAGACTCAGCGTCGAGTTTCTAATCAGTGAGAGGAGAGAAGAGGCAAGAGGGCGATGTTGGAGGTAAATGTGAGGAGTTGGAGGAGGAATTTGGGCTGCATGTGACCAAAATGCATTGATTAGACGCTTGAAATGGTCAATGAACAAATAAGTGATATTTTGTTTAAAAAAGAATTTGAAGCCAAAGTGAACAACTTTAGTGAGACCCTGTCTCAAAAAAAGAAAAAAAATCAAAAGAGCAAGCTATCAATACTTACTTCTAACAAACAATGGAGGTCAATCCTGATGGCAAGGACCTAAATTTCTAGTTATTTAGGGGCCCAGTGCAAAATAATCAACAGCTCAAAGCCTTCCTAGGTGCAGGTCAACTTCAAGTCCTTTGGCATCTTAGTAAGATCCTGTTTCAAAATGAAACATTCTCAGAGGTATGATCCAGAGGTAGAGCACTTGGCTAGCATACACAATGTTCCGGTTTCATTCTCAATACTACAAGAGGAGGAGGAGAAAGAGGGAGAAGAGATAGAGAAAACTATACAGAGAAAACATTCTACTAAAGCGCAAAGCAGGGAAAGGAGAGATCTGAGCACCGCAAGACCGAAGCCCAGAAGGACAAACCTTAATCCTGAAACTCCCTGTCTATTAGCATAGTCGCATTATAAGAGCAGTTGTGCTGGACAGACGCTTGGTTATGCCAGCCTGGCTGCAGTTCATGTGGACTTTCTATGGGGCTAACTCTGCTGTCCATATTTTTGGCATCTCTACCTTTCTGGGTCCTCCTCAGGAGCTTTGGCTTCCCCCTCACAGCCTCAGATATTGCCCTCTCTGGAGTCACCTGCAGGGATTCTCTCTCATCACACACTGCCTGGTCTTCCAGGACCTCTTTTGAGTTTTCATGACCCTACAGCCCATCCATTCTGTCTGCCTGAAAGAACAATATAAGATGGACAAAAACCACGACCTGTTAACAGCCTGAGCTGCAGCCGGGTCCACCTGGATCAGAACTGCAGATGCTTTGGAATGCCTAGATGGCTAAATACCGGGAGACGAGTCCCAAGAAAGTGATTCCTTGGGCATCTCTGTGCTTCCAGAATCAAACTCCATGACTTTGTCAACCAGGCTTTAAAATCTGTGATAGATTGGGCACTGTTGGCTCTTGAGATGCCCTCAAGGGATCCTTTCAATTGTGCCGATGTGAGGTACCTAACCACTTCTTTTTCTTTGGGCTGAGGGTGGGGGACAGCTGAGACAGGGTCTATGTAGAAAAGCTGGCCTCAAATTCAATGATCCACTTGCCTCAGCCTCCCTAAGCCCTGAATGCTGCGAGTAAAGGCACGTCCACCACATTCAGGATGTGACTTCCTTGACAATTACCTCCTGCTTGGCTGTGACTGTAAAGATTCTCCTCCTCTGTTGTAGACTTGGTTTATTGATTATATTATGTTAACTGGGTTCCCAAATTATTTGGGAATTTCCACATCTGGTGTGTGTGTGTGAGAGAGAGAGAGAGACTCTGAGGGTCCCTGCCTACAGCTTGTTCTAATAGGTAAATAGAGTTGCCTGTGGCCAATGGCTGAGCAGGGGGACAGAGTCCGGACTTTAGATTTTCTGGGCAAGGGAATCATGGGAAGAAGAAGAATTGAGATTGCCATGCCAGGCAAGGAATTGGATGCAGGCTCTAGAACTACGAAAGACAGAGAATCAGCCATATAAGGGCCAGGGAAGAGCAACCCCAGGGGCCCCTCTCCACTGGGTCTGGGTAGCAAAGATAAAATATAGATTTTTAGTAAGTAAAGATAAAGTATAGATTTTTAGGAGTATTGGAGGGGAGGCATTAGCTACATGGAAGTTTGAGAGTGGCCCAACCATTGAGCTGTTTAAGGCATATTAAAATAAAAGGCTGCGTGCGTGCGTGCGCACGAGTGCGTCTTTCATTCCAGAGTCCAGAGCATTTTGGCAAGTGGCGAGGAGCTTGCTCCACAGCCTCTGGCAGGACGATTTGAGTAGCATTAGCAATTAAAGCAATACTCCTTCAACTGCAAGTTTTTCAAATCCTCCTTCCTTACCTTTCAGTCTCATATCTCATGATAAATGTGGCAGCCAGCAGTACTTTACCTGAACGTTGTACTATCTAGAAACTTCTGCCCCGTTAGTCCTACATTCAAACCCAGTCTCCTGTAGAATCTCAGTGCATGAACAGACACAGACAAAAACTTTGCCAGAATACAACACGAAGGGTCTCTAGTCCAGTTTTCAATTGAACGCTCCTCTCTATCTGAAATCTCGGGAGCCTGTCTATTGGCGCCACATTGTCTTCATATTCTTATTGCTAGATCCAAAGGAAACTCCATGTCCCCAAATTCCAAAAGGCAGATGGGACAAATAGCTACCCAAGGTTTCTGTTAACATACCAAAGCTGGCCCCCAGCCTCCCTCAGCATCACAAGCACCTGTTACACATGTCAGCTCCTCCCCTACCTGAACTCCCTCAGCTCACAGGTTTCCTCCCCCGTCCTAGGTACTCATTCTTCTGATAACTCTGCTTTTGCAGCTGTGTGCTCTCTCTGTCTCCTGCCTCCCTCCTCGCTCATGTTATTATTCATCACCGTCTCTCTTTTTTTTCCTCAGTCTTTCTTCCCCCGTCTCTCTCTATCCCCACCTCTCTCCTTTTCTTATCTCTCTGCTCCTCCTTCTCCCATGGCCAGATCCAGTCCACTGGCCATGTTCAGCCTCCTTCTTCCTCTCTCTGCTCTGGACTCTCTCTCCCATCTACAATAAGCCCCTCCCCTTAACCACATCATCAGTCAGTCATATCGTCAGTTTATGTACCTATTGATACTCTGGTCTTCCAAGCCCTTGGCAGAACGGCCTATCAAGTTCTGCTTATAGCTTTGTAGGCCAGCTTCCGAAATTTTCAAATTCCAAAGATTTCTGAAGAACATTAGTAAGTCATCAAAGCAATGAGCCTGACTTCTTCGTGGCAATTTTCTGTATTAGTAAACATTCTCTTCCTATCACAGAATGGCGTCGATAATCAACTAAGAAGGCAAGCTCTACTTTTGCCCAAGGCTTCGTATGTTTCAGGTCACAGTCACTTATCTTCATTGATTTGGGGCCAGTGAGAAGCAGAGAAAGCCTCAGGGTACAGAGCACCACATGAGAACAAAGCTGCTCGCCCCAGGAAAGTGAGGAGAGAGAGAATAAGGTGTCAGAATCCTGCAGTTCTCTTTCAGGGCATGCCCTGCTGATGCACCTTCCTTCAGTAGACCCTACCCATTAAAGATTCCATCAGCCTCCTACAATGACGTGTACAAACTGACAACATGGCTGCTCCATGGTATGGTGAAGGGAAGGCTCTTATGGTAGACATGAGAGAGAACAGCCAGAGGTGTCCAGAAATGTCAAGAGCAGAGGGTTGGGGGAGGGACAGAGAAAGAAGTACACTGAACATGGCCAGTAGACTGGACCTAGCCAGGAAGGAAACAGGAGCAAGGCATGGGAGGGGAGGACACAATGGGGCAGGAAATTCAAGTTAGCAGGGTGATAAAGAGAATGAGTATGGGGAGGAAAGCCCATGATGGAGGGACTTTAGGGTAGGAGAGACGGTAAGAAGACCTTGGATGCTAGCATGAACTTTGGAACAGGTACTTGTGATGCTGAGGAGCCTATTGGCCAGTTTGCACTTTGGGATGCTAATAGGCACCAGATTCTGCCAGTGATAAGAAAAAATACTTCTTTTGGTAAAGATGAATTGGCTCTGGTTTCACAAGTTCCTGAGGCATGCTGGCTCTTATCAGCCTCCAGAAATCCTTCTATAGTTCAAGTAGAGCCCATCTCAGGATACTTGGACTGCCTTTTGGAGTTCGAGGAACTATAACATTTGGAGCTAACACTACAGACTGGCAACCAAGACTTTAGTGTGTGGATTTGGGAGTCATTAAAGATCCAAATCATAACATTACCTTTCTTAGAAGATCCAAGCAAATTGCACTTGCCAATAGCTGTTACATTCAGGCAGACTTCTTTCTTATGGCTTTTCAGCTGGAATGTGTCAGACCAGGAGTCCCACTGGTCATCATTCTTGATGGTTTGAGAGGATCTGGCTCATTATTAGTCAAGGGTAGTGAGAGCTTTTAACCAACCCACACCTATTTACTCTTAAGTACAAAGAAAATAAAGTTCTGGAGAGAAACTCTGGCTATACAGCAAGCTGTGCTATTGTGAGGTTGGAAGCTTGTCTATGACATAGGGCAACATAAGCTCATTTACTTTACAGTGAGAGAGAAGGAAGAAAATGGTAGGCCAGGGAACCCTTTGCTGATACACCATCCCACAGCATCGCTTTAGGGGGAGCTGATGATCCTCAATTCCTAATAGGTGTCAGGAGTGGCAGATAATGTGGTCTGAGACAGAAGTTTCAGTGACTCACAGCAGAGCCACAGCAGCACAGACACCTGCACCAGACGGACCACGTCTGGTGTTGCCACTTACAGCTGTGTGAGCTTCAGCAAGTTGCTTGGTGTCTCAGAGTCTTGGTGCCCTTTAGAAAACGGAAGTAACAGAACATTTCATCCTAAAACAAAAGAATACACCTTCTTCTCAGCACCTCATGGCACCTTTTCCAAAATTGATCATATAGTCAGTCACAAAACAAGCCTCAATAGATATAAGAAGATTGAAATACTCCCATGCATTCTATCAGATCACCATGGACTAAGGTTGGTCTTTAATAACAACAAAGACAACAAAAAGCCCATATACACATGGAAGCTGGAAAACAAGCTACTCAACGATAGCATAGTCAAAGAAGAAATAAAGAAAGAAATTAAGGTTTTTCTAGAATTTAATGAAAATGAAAGGACAACATACCCAAACCTATGGGATGCAATGAAAGCAGTACTAAGAGGAAAACTCATAGCTCTGAGTGCCTCCAAAAAGACACTGGAGAGAGCATACACTAGCAACTTGACAGCACAAAACAAGCAGATACACCCAAAAGTAGACGGAAGGAAATAACCAAACTCAGAGCAGAAATTAACCAAGTAGAAACAAAAAGAACCATTCAAAGACTCAACAAAACCAGGAGCTGGTTCTTTTAGAAAATTAACAAGATTGATAACCCCTTAGCCAGAATAACTAGAGGGCAAAGAGGAGTATCCAAATTAACAAAACAGGAAATGAAAAGGGAGACATAACTAAAATTGAGGACATCATCAGATCCTACTACAAAAACCTATACTCAACAAAACTGGAAAATCTGGAGGAAATGGATAAATTTCTAGATAGATGCCAGATACCAAAGTTAAATCAGGAACAGATAAACCATCTAAACAATCCCATAACACCTAAAGAAATAGAAGCAGTCATCAAAAGCCTCCCAACCAAAAAAAGCCCAGGACCAGATGGGTTCAGCGCAGAATTCTATCAGACATTTATTGACAACCTAATACCAACTATTCCACAAAATAGACTCAGATGGAACACTACCCAACTCATTTTTCGAGGCCACAATAACTTTTATTCCTAAACCACACAAAGACCCTACAAGAAAAGAGAACTTCAGACCAATCTCCTTTAAGATCATTGATACAAAAATACTCAATAAAATTCTTGTAAACCAAATGCAAGAACACATCAAAATGATCATTCACTATGATCAAGTAGGCTTCATCCCTGGGATGCAGGGATGGTTTAATATAAAGAAATCCATCAACGTAATCCACCATATAAACAAACTCAAAGAACAAAATCACATGATCATCTCACTAGATGCTGAGAAAGCATTTGACAAAATTCAACACCACTTCATGTTAAACATCTTGGAAAGAGTAGGAATCCAAGGCCCATACCTAAACATAATAAAAGCAATATACAGCAAACAAATAGCCAACATCAGACTTAACGGTGAGAAACTTGAAACAATCCCACTAAAATCAGGGACTAGACAAGCTGCCCACTCTCCTCCTACCTATTCAACATGGTAGTGGAAGTCATGGCTGGAGCAATTAGACAGCAAAAGGAAATCAAAGGGATACAAATTGGAAAGAAAGAAGTAAAAGTATCACTATTTGCAGATGACATGATAGTATACTTAAGTGACCCAAAAATTCCACCAGAGAACTTCTACAGCTGATAAACAGGTTCAGCAAAGTGGCTGTATAAATATGTAACTCAAGCAAATCAGTAGCCTTCTTCTACTCAAAGAACAAACATGCTGAGAAAGAAATTAGGGAAAAGACACCCTTCACTATAGTTACAAATGATATGAAATACCTTGGTGTGACTCTAACTAAGCAAGTGAAGAACCTGTATGACAAGAACTTCAAATCTCTAAAGAAGGAAATTGAAGAAGATCTCAGAAGATGGAAAGATCTCCCATGCTCATGGATTGGAAGGATCAACATTGTAAAAATGGCCATCTTACCAAAAGCAATCTAAAGATTCAATGCAATCCCCATCAAAATTCCAACTCAATTCTTCATAGAGTTGAAAAGAGCAATTTGCAAATTCATCTGGAATAACAAAAAACCTATAATATCAAAATCTATCCTCAACAACAAGAAAACATATGTGGGAATCACCATCCCTGACCTCAAGCTATATTACAAGGCAATTGTGTTTAAAAAAACGCATGGTACTGGCACAGAGATAGGCAGGTAGATCAATGGAACAGAATAGAAGATCCAGAGATGAACTCTCACACATATGGTCACTTGATTTTTGACAAGAGAGCTGAAAAAATTCAATTGAAAAAGAACAGCCTCTTCAACAAATGATGTTGGTTCAACTGGCAATCAGCATGCAGAAGAATGAAAATAGACCCTTTTTTATCTCCTTGTACAAAGTTCAAGTGCAAGGGGATCAAAGATCTCCACATAAAACCAGGTACACTTAAACTATTAGAAGAGAAAGTGGGGAAAACCTTAAAACACATAGGCACAGGGGAAATTTTCCTGAACAGAACACCAATGGCTTGTGCTCTAAGATCAAGGATCAATAAATGGGACTTAATGAGATTGCAAAGTTTCTGTAAGGCTAAAAACACTGTCAAGAAAACAAAATGGCAGCCAACAGATTGGGAAAAGATCTTTACAAATCCCACATCTGATAGAGTTCTAATATCCAATATATACAAAGAACTCAAAAAGTTAGACTCCAGAGAATCAAACAATCCTATTTAAAAATGGGGCACAGAGCTAAACAAAGAACTCTCAATTGAGGAATGTTGAATAGCTGAGAAGCATTTAAGGAAGTGCTCAACATCCCTAGTCATCATGGAAATGCAAATCAAAACAACCCTGAGATTCCACCTCACACCAGTCAGAATGGCTAAGATCAAAAACTCAGATGACAGCAGATGCTGGCAAGAATTCAGAGAAAGAGAAACATTCCCCCACTGTTGGTGGGGTTGTAAACTGATACAACCACTCTGGAAATCAGTTTGGCGATTTCTCAGAAAATTGGACATAGTCTTACCTAAAGACCCAGTTATTCCACTTCTGGGCATATACCCCAAAACTGCTCCAACATACAATAAGGACACATGTTCAACCATGTTCATAGCAGCCTTATTTATAATAGCCAGAAGCTGGAAAGAACCCAGATGTCCTTCAGTAGATGAATGGATACAAAAACTTGGTATATTTACACAATGGAGTATTACTCAGCTATTAGAAACAATGACTTTATGAAATTCCTAGGAAAATGAATGTATCTAGAGGATATCATCCTGAGTGAGGTACCAAACACAAAAGAACAGACATAATATGCAGTCACTGATAATTGGATACTAGCCCCAGAAAGCTCTGAATACTGAAGAAACAACTCAGAACATATGAAGCTCTAAAAAAGAAAGGCCAAAAAGTCGAAACCTCAGTCCTTCTTAGAAAAAAAAAAGTGTATAGCACCCACTCAGAGTGGGGAACACCTAGACCTTAAATCATTAATAACTCAAAAGCTAAGAAGATAGCCTTGTGGCAATTTTTTGGTATTTTTTTAATAAAAAAAATTTTATTTACTTAGAAGCATTCAGAATGTCAACAAAACAGCCGCAAATTTTTTTTTCTTTTTGCAATTACAGAGTGGTATTCAGTTAACAGAAAAATTATCTTCTTATAAGCTGCATCAGAGACAACTGAAGATGAAAAAAAAAAAAAACCCAAAATAAAACCAAAAGAAAAAAAAAAACCAGAAAAAAACAAAAAACAAAAAAAACCCAAACTACTGTCCCCATATATAACTAATTTGTGCTGTGCACCAACAAGAACCTGCTTTAAATTTCCATGCCAATTTACAACCCCCAGACTGTACCAGGCAAGGTTTGTGGCTATTGAAATTACCACCAGGACAGGGCTATCTAAAGACACATTTGGTAGTGTGTTAACTATACAAAAAAAGACACTGTACAGTTTAAAAACAAATCTTACACAGCCTTACATTTCAATTTTTTTCTTTAAAAGGAGTGAGTTGTGTACAGGGGGGTTAAATGCTTTATAGACAAGAAAAAAATTCGCTAGAACCAACTTATTCATCATCATCTTCTTCATCTTTGTCTTCCTCTTCTTCCTCCTCTTCCTCATCCTCTTCATCCTCCTCATCATCTTCCCCTTCCTTCTTTTCCTTGCTCTTTTCAGCCTTGACCACCCCCTTTTTCGTTGCATCAGGTTTTCCTTTAGCTCTGTAGGCAGCAATATCCTTCTCGTACTTCTTCAACTTGGCGGCCTTCTTCTCATAGGGCTGCTTGTCATCCGTGGCAGTGTTGTTCCTCATCTCCCCTAGTTTCTTTGCGACATCACCAATGGATAAGCCAGGATGCTCACCTTTGATTTTGGGGGGGTACAAAGAACAGAACAAGAAGAAGGCCGAAAGAGGCCTCTTGGGTGCATTAGGGTCCTTGAACTTCTTTTTGGTCTCCCCTTTTGGGGGGATGTAGGTTTTCATTTCTCTTTCATAACGAGCCTTGTCAGCCTTTGCCATATCTTCAAATTTCCCCTTTTCTTTAGCAGACATGGGCTTCCACCGCTCTGAGCACTTCTTGGAGAACTCTCAGAAGTTGACAGAAGCATCCGGGTGCTTCTTCTTGTGCTCCTCCCGGCAGGTTTGCACAAAGAATGCATATGAGGACATCTTGCCTCTTGGCTTCTTAGGATCTTCTTTGCCCATGTTTAGTTGATTTTTCTCAGAGGCACAGAGTCGCCCAGTGCCCGTCTAGCTCTCGCTTGCCCCGGCGCTGTCTCTATCAATTTTTGGTATTTAAAAATCATTGTTTAATTTATACGCACCAAAAAACCTTGACTATTTCCATGTTACATTTTGTTTTACATGTACTTTATGCTTGTAGTAACTAGTAAGATTTTAATGCATACTATCAAACCTTTAAAAAAAAGTCAAGAATTGACAAAAATATATTCATATAGTTTTGTGCCAAAATGCTTTCAAAAATCTGTACATGTATCTCTCTTTAAAAAAAATAAAGTTGTAAGGAAAAAAAGAAAACAGAAGTAACATACATACCTCATAATGTGGAGGGCACAAACTGAGCTACTAATCACACGGAAGGCACTGAGCCTGGCACACAGCAAGAATGTAAGAAAAATGAGCTATTTTGGACAAGATTTTGTCAACATTTTCTCCCAGCACCTAGCCACTATAGTCCCAGTTTTTCAGCTGAGTAATGAACAATTGGAGATTGATATAGAAAATATAAACACATTCTATCCCTCTCCAATATCAGAGTCTAGAAACCCAAACATTTCAGAAGCAGTGAATGCTGTGAGCACTTTGTTTTAATGAGACAGAGTTTACACTATGCCCAGACTAGCCTGCAACTCCCTAGGTAGCCTAGGCTAGCCTGCAAC
Source organism: Micromys minutus (assembly GCF_963924665.1). Taxonomy (NCBI): domain Eukaryota; kingdom Metazoa; phylum Chordata; class Mammalia; order Rodentia; family Muridae; genus Micromys; species Micromys minutus. The sequence continues at coordinate 19,786,295 of NC_137981.1, read as the reverse complement.
TCCCTAGTAGCCTAGGGTGGTTAAACTTGTGCTTCTTCTTGCCTATTTCTTACCTGTGGTAGATGAGAGGTGTGCTCCACTAGACCCAGCTTCAAAGGGGAATTAAATATCATTCATTAATTAAGAAATCATAGATCTTTAAAGAAAAGTTTGGTTCTAGGGTTGGGGCAAAATAATATAACCAGCCAGAGACAATCTATTACGCCAGGAAATAAGGAGACTCTATGTATGTAGACACAGGAGCCATCTTGAAGGCTTGCTCCAATACTTCATTTTTGCTTCCAAAGGTGCCCATACTCTCAAACCTGGAACTTGTGAATGTTACTTTATGTGATAGAGGAAGCTTTGCAGACTTGATTAAGGATCTTGAAATAGGGAGTATATTATACAAGCAGGGTGTCTTAGTCACTTTTCTATTGATGTGAAGAGATACCATGATCAAGACAATTTATAAAAGAAAGCATTTGATTTGAAGTTTTACAGTTTTAGAGGGTGAGTCTTGGGATGGGAGCATGGCAGCAGGCAGGAAGGCATAGGGCTGGAGCAGTTTTTAGAAGCTTGTATCTTATTTGCAAGGTGGAGGCAGGGGCAGACAGACTGAGTCTGCTGTGGGCTTTTGAAATCTCAAAGTCCACCCCCAGTGACACACCTCTTCCAACAAGGCATCTCCTAAGCCTTTCCAAAACAGTTGCAGCAACTGCCAACCAAGCTTTCAAATCTGTGAGCCTATACAGATGAATCTCACTGAAAGCACCACCCAGGCATAGCTGTGGTTGCCAGAGTTGTCAGTAAGACCAGACGTGGGACACGGCATAGTGACAAAACACATGAAAAGAAGCAGCACAAGAGCCAAGATCATGTGCAAACATAGCTTCTAGAAGTCAGAAGACAGGAAATGGAACACACAGAGGGTTAGCCCCGGATACATTTGTATTTAAAGCCAAAGTTTGAGATAGGTATGCAGGCTAGGGGGTTGGGGCAAGTCATCCTCTATTTGTGCCAGAATGTGGATAAACAGTCTTCCACATCTTTGCTGCTCTATGTGATCTGATGGTGAATTGTTGGTGGGCTTGGTGGAGTGCAACTTCCAACATTTCAGACTCAATACAAGTGTGCCTTGACAAAATTCCCTACACAACCCCCGGCTACTGACCCCCTCTCCTTATAGAACCCCAGCACAGAGTCCTCTGCATTCCCAGAACATCTTTCCATGCCTAGGTTCCTGAGTGGCTGCTACACTGCTTAAATGTGACAAGCCCTGGCACTTGTCACACTCTAAGTACAGAGCGAATATGTCAGCGCTCTGATGTTAAGGGTGGGTGGATAAAGGAAGGGCTCACACTTGGTGGACCCATCATTCCCTTTTTGCATTTATAAAAGCCTCTACCACTGAGCAATGCCATGCCCATGGTTTGCTTTTTGTTGCTCTGATAAACACCAAGACCTAAAAGCAAATTGGGGGAGAAAAGGATTTGTCTGATTTACAGATTACAGTCAGTCTGTCATCAAGGGAAGCCAAGCCAGGAACTCAATGCAAGAGGATGAAACAGTCACCATGAATGGAATGCTGCTTACTGGCTTGCTTTCCCTGGCTGACTCAGACACCTGTCTTACACAGCCCAAGCCCACCTTCTCAGGGATGGGCACCGCCCATAGTGGGCATATGCCCATAATTAGCAATCAAGAAAATGCCCGCAAGTCAATCTGATGGAGGCAATTCTTCATTTGAGATTTCCTCCTTCCAGGTATATCTAGGTTTGTGTCACGTTACAAAAACTAACCAAGCACATCAGGAGAAAGTGCATACTAAGGCGTGGTGGAGAGTTCCTGAAGAAGCTTGCATTTGTGTTAATTCGCCCTGAAAAGTGTGGAGTCTTAAAATTACCAAGCCATCAAACCTGCCTTTTTAATCCCCAGGGATCAAAAACGTCTCCCCCGACTTTCAGAGATCTGCTGGTTCACAGGACTCCTATCTAAGGGTCCCCGTGCCTGACAGGTTTCAAGGCTCTGTCCCCCTGTTTTCTACAGTGCTTCCTCTCCATAAATCCAGTTCTCCCATCTGCGTGGCCCATTTCCTACAGTGCGCATTCCTGGCTCCGTCCTGAGTGCGCCCGCCCTCCCTCTGTTGCCAGGCAACAGGACGCAACTCACTGGCAGGTGGCCAGAACGTGCATCAGTTGCGTGCACCAAGGAGGCTGGACCGTTTTTCTTTCGAACCGGTGCTCTGGTGTCTCTGCAGAAGCAGTTTTCAAATTTTCACCTTTCGAGTCAAGTAGGTCTCACCTTGAGGTCAAGGGAGAGTTAGTTCCTTGTAGGAGCCTGTGGAGGATCAGGATTTCTCCTCCCTCCTCTCTTCCGGCTGGGCCTCTTTCTCTTCCTCCTCCTTTCCCCGCCCCCTAGCCACCCAATAGGAAACAAACCTAAGTGTCTAGGTTGGTAGCTACCTGATTGAAATTTATTTTTAGACAAACGGGTTACTTTCTGGCACAAATGTACTGTAAGACAATTATTCATTGTTTCTCAGAAATTCAGGTTGAATTAGGTCGGCCGTAGTTGCAGGTGCCAAATCCAGCACCTTTCCCAGACCCTGGCAGAGGACCTTCTTCAGTGGCAGCTGCTCCAATATGGAGGCAGGAGTTTGTGTGGGAAGGGACTTTCTTCTGTGGAGCTGGATGAATACTGGTGTTTGTTGGGAAATAACATTTCTTAGTACAGAAGAGAAGGCTCTTAGTTTCTTCACATGACCAGGAAATGGATGTTACAGAAATGACAGAAGGATCTCATGAAAGCCCCACTGAGAATTCTAAGCACCTGCCCCAAACCCCAGACAGACCCTGGCCAACTTCTAGATCAGAGATATCCCGCCCCCCGCCCCGCAACGACCACTGTCCCTTTCCCAGGTTCTATGTTTTTGGAGCAGCAGAAAGAGTGTCTTTCATGTTTTATGTAGCCGAACTTCAAATGACATCGGATACACCCATGTGGTGATTTTATCTCTACAGGAATTTTCACTGAAGAAGCACCGTGGACACACAGCCATATTTTTCTCTATGTGTTCAGGACACCAGCACAAACCTAGTTGGAAAGCAGCTTATCTGTGCTAGCTCCAGTCTTTCTCAGGGCGACACTTACACATACACGTTACACATACACGTGTATATTACTTTGGTAGCAGAAGCGATTTCTCTATCACCCTTTCCTCCTGCATCCCTTATCATGACTCACCAGGAAACCACTCCCTAATTTAAAGAGCATCTCCATTCCCTTATACTGTTGCCGAATTCCATGGTATTGTATATAATTGACCCTCTACCTGTACATTCAGATGGCATTTTCAGTCTGACTGACATATATGTACAATACAATCCAATGTGCTATACATCATAATGTGCAGATACCATCTTCCCATGTTACTACAGTCTTGAGTCTGCACCTCTGAGATGAGAGTTGAGAACTGCAATGGAGAACGTATTCTGATATTTTAATCTCATTGGGTCACAATTCTGGCCTTGGGTGGAATCATTTGTTTGGTCTGTTATTGTCCATCTGTGAATCCTATATGAGGTAAATAGAAATAGTCAACCCCCCAAAAACTCATGTATCTGGGAAACAGCTGGGAGTGCACACATACTTGCTTACTTACCATGAAGAGACAGAGGTGCACACACACACACACACACACACACACACACAACAAACATGCAAGCACACACGTATTCACATTCTCTTATACATTTCTTAGGCAGCATGACAAGGGTTGTAGGAGCTACTTGAAGTAGGAGAAAGTCCCTTGTACTTCTTGACAAAACTCTCGGGCCACAAATGATCTGTGGCTTAAAGGCAGAGGTATGTTCCAAGAGTAGAGAAAGGAGAGGATTATTGAGACAGGAAAGTACAGAGTATGGTGTGCCAGATATACCGAATGCCAGATCTTCAGTGGAGAGATCAGATATCAGCTATTCAGTGGAGTAAGAGCCCAAGGATATATGATGACAGGGAAGTGCTTGAGGTGAGCCTAAAGGAAAGTTGTGGTGTTTGACTATACTTGATCCACACCAGGGAGTGGCACTTTTAGGAGGTGTGGCCTTGTTGGAAGAACTGTGTTACTGTAGGAGTGGACTTTGAGAACTTCCCCCTAGCTGCCTGAGGATGCCAGTCTTCTCCTTGGAAGCCTTCAGATTAAGATGTAGAACTCTCAGTTCCTCCCTTGTAATGTCTGCCTGGGAGCTTCCATGTTCCTGCCATGATTAAAACAGACTGAACCTCTGAAAATGTACACCAACCCCAGCCAAATACTGTCCTTTATAAGAGTTGCCTTGGTCATGGTGTCTGTTCACAGCAATAGAAACCCTGACTAATACAGAGGTTTATGGACAGATTTTGAGTAACCTCATGTTGTTTATTGGAATTTGAGTTGATATTCTCTGGCTTTGACAATACATGATTTTAAATAAGAGATGGACAATTAGTGTTTTATTGACATGATTAGGAGAAGCATCTTAGAGTCTCTAGAATTAAGGTTCTGAGGTCAAGAAGTGAGTACAAACCCTACATTAATCTGCCATCCAAGTGCTCACGGCTGTTCAGGTAAGTTCTCTGAGTCTGTCTCCTTATCTACCAGTTGCCTTGGATGTTGTTGGCATAAGCTGGTACCAGCATTACATGGCACAATGCTATTAATAATGCTAGTGTCTAATTCTGGTTTTAGGGCTAAGCTTGAGAGCCTTTGGAATGCAGAAGCTAATTTAGCTATGACTACTGCTGAGTTCTTTTGTAGACAATTTGAAGTTTCCTGAGGCCACCTTGCTTATACCATGCCCAAAAAGAAGCACCATGACTGCTGGCTTGGTGGAATGTTCAGGTAGCATCCCCCGACTTTACTCTTTGTTTTGGTTCTTCAAGACAGGGTTCCTCTGTGTTGTTCTGTAGAGCAGGCTGGCCATGCCTCTGTCTCTTTAGTGCAGGGATCAAAGATGTTTGACATCACTGACTGCCCAGCTTCACTTGACTTTTAACTGTGCCTACTGAGAACACATTCGGCTCTAATGAAAAACTTCTATGGCTGGTTTTACTTAGGAGTTAGAAATGGAGTCAAGATATCTTCAAAAGTACCTGGGAACATGCCTAACTCAAGGCCTTGCAGAAGTTGCAAGAGTTCGCCCGTTGGATCCAATTGAATATTTAGCCTTGTGGATTTATAAGTACAAAGAAAACATGAATATGGAGCAATTGGTAAATATGGATCTCCTTTTAGAAGAGCACGGCCATTGTCTCTTCTTGCCTATATTTTTGTATTCAATCTGTTGTTTATTACAATACATAAAAGTAAAGAAGAGAGAAAACTGAAAGTTTCTGTTCTGATTTTAAATATTTTCTTCTCTGTGTTGCTTTTTTTTCTGTTGCATTTAAATATGTTAAATATGTTGACACATTTTTTTCTGTATATTTTCTTTTTCTTCTTTTGAATTTATATTTATGGTACAATCTTAATTTTGTGTTCTTTGTTCAGCTAAAACCCAAAACTCCTCCAATCATTGCATAGTTTCCAAATTAATCTACCATCATTTGCTTAACCTGCTTTCTAGTGCTTGTAACTGAGATGCTTCTGAGATTGCATTTACAGACTGCTGGATCTCTAATTGTTGCTTTTGTATCAATTGCTAGAGACAGAAAGAAATGATTGCGTTGGAGCATGAGAGAGAGTTAGCTATGATGGAAAAGGAAATGCTGGAGCGACTCAAAGCAGAAGAACTTTTATTTCAGCAGGTGAGACAAAAGGGAAGATGTGGCTGAAGTGAACATCACCGTCAGTGTGTGCACCCACATCCTGAAATACTGACCATCTCTGGACACTGAGAAATGGCTCTCTAGTATTCCTGTTTTTCTTTTTGGAAAAGTCCATAGCCTGAGATAATAGAACAACCCAGAGAATGTGTTGTGGTGGAAGCCAAGGCAACAGTGAAGCCAAGGAACAGCAGTCAACATCCCCACTGCTGAGCTGGTTCTCATTCCAAGCCCAGTCATTCTGTCTAGGAAGTGTGCACAGGGTGGGGTGCAGTAGGTCAGGAGGGAGATGGTGAGTGAGCCTAATGCCTTTAATGGAGCTTGTGAGGGGCAAGCAATGGGTTTCATTTTGATTTAGGAACACAGAGAGTACAATGAGTAACATTAGAAAATGGAAAAAAAAAAAAACAGTCTAGAGCATTCTGTCCACAGGAATTAAGAGAAAACGGGTCTGGGAAACAAGTGGATGAGTACTTCTTATTGTAGTTCAAAGACAGAGAACGGGTGGCCTCCCTTTAGGTGGGTGTGTCAACTGGTGACAATCGAAAGCAGACTTTAGGCAGCTGTCTCTCTTGTCTTTACAAAGCACGAACCATGAGTACACATGAGCGAAGGGTTGAGGCTGGAGGGAGAAAGGAATGGCGATGGCCTGGAACAATACTGTAGAGGACGGAAGAGTGGGTTGACCAAGCTTTGTGTTGAACGTCTCTAAGCTGAAAAAAAAAATCCCAAAACTGTTCCTAAATATGAAACTTTTTTGTGCTTACATGATGCCAAAAAGTGGGAAATTCCACACTGTTAATCTCTATTTCACACAAAAATTGTTAAAATATGGCATACAATTATTTTAAGATAGAAGATAAAACATAACTGAATTTTATGTTTAGGCTTGGGTTCCATAACTAAGGCATCTTTCTGTTTTGATTTATATATTAAAGATATGTAAATATGTCAAAATTAAGAGATCTGGAGCAAATTTAGTCTGAAGCATCAATGAAACAAGCTCCCCAACCCGTATGGTGCCATGTTTGGAGACCAATATTCATCATAGTGCTATCCACTTGGGCTAGTCCTCCTCCGACAGCTTCTGCTGCTAGTCTGTCTCCTTCTGAGCAGAAGCAGGAAGTCTCAGCAGTTCTCCTTCTCTGGGACAATGAGTTCACTAGGAAAGATACTCCACTTTCTTTTACTCATCTCTTTTATCCTTCTTGAATAAACTTTAGCAACACTAGAAAGTAAGCACCTTCCTAGCCAACAAAGCTAATCTGCTGTGTGTTGAACCGAAAGCATTTCATTTGCCAGGCATGTGGAAAGTATGGTGGCGTTCTATCAGAGGATGTTACGATTGGTTACAGAAGTTGGTTTGGTGAGCAGAAGCAGCCGAGGACGGCTGAACCAGCAGAGAAGGCTTAGCAGGGAGTGGTCTGAGATGAAAAGCAGAGAGTTCTCTCTTGTTCCCTGAAGCTCATGAGTAGGGGATGAGGATTTGACTTCTTCCTTGAGGTCATTTCCAGTTTCAGTTCACCTTGGGAACATCTTCTCTTAAACAAAAGTCAAAAAAAAAAAAAAAAAAAAAAAAAGAACCTGAGCGTGGTGGTACATTCCTATAATCCTGGCACTGCTAAGGCAGAAGAAAGAGAATCTTAAGTGCCAGGCCAGCCTGGGTTACATAATGAGACTCTGTCAAAAATAAATAAATAAATAAAGCAAGCAAAAAAAAAAAATCAACAAAGGCTGAGAGAAAATACTTAGAAACCTTTGACTTGTTAATTGACAGATAGTGCTCCCAGTGTGAACAAATTAAGCAGTGAATAAAAAAGAGGAAAGGAAAAGAAAAAGAAAAAAAGAAAAAGACAAAAGGAAGGACGTAATGCTAGGTATGACGGAGGAGAAAGTTTCTTGTAGATAAAAGGGAGAACACAGTCACATCTGGGAGAGTCCAGAGTGAACACCCTGAGGTAGAGCGAGGAGAGAGGAAAAGAGTAGGGAAAAGAGAGACTCAGGTGTCTAAGGGTAGACAAGGAGGGCTTAATAACAAAGTGTCTACATTATATAGAACATGCTAGCTGGAAAAAGGGCAGCCCAGCCCCAGGGCTGAAAAGTTTAGAATAGGGAGTGGGCTACACCAACCATACCCTATAAGAGGTAGGGACTGAGGGATTCTGGTAGAACCTGGCAGCTATGCTAAATAGTCACCCCAGGTAGCCATTTGTCCTGGGTTTGATACCTAACATTCAGCTTTCTCACCAAAAGTCTAATAATGCAAACAAACTAATTTTGCAGGGGACACATTTATTTGGATGTGGAAATCAACGTTGTTTAAATTAACTCACACTGGCAAATGTCATTCTTGCTTTGACAACAAATAAATTACCCAGATACTTAATACTTTTTGCAGGCTTGTTTTAAGTTTTATGAAGAAATTTTGCTGTGATAAGAGGAATCAATCTTAAATTTTCTTTCTTTCTTCTTCCTTCCTTTTGTTTTTCTTTTTCTTTTCTTTCTTTCTTTCTCTCTTTCTTTCTTTTTTGAGTTAGAGGTTCACTGTGTAGCCTTGGCAGTTCTGGAACTCACTCTGTAGACCAGGGTGAGCTCAAACTCACAGAAATCAGCTTGCCTCTGCCTCCCAAGTACTGGGACTGAAGGCATTTCTATTTTTTCAACATTTGCTTTCTTTTCAAAATTAAAATATATATATATATTGTGTGTGTGTGTGTGTGTGTGTGTGTGAGAGAGAGAGAGAGAGAGAGAGAGAGAGAGATTTATGCAGGGGCAGGAACAGAACACATGTACACTATGATCTATGTGTGGAGGTCAGAAGGCCACATTATAAAGTTGCTTCTGTTCTTCCCCCTTCAGATTGGTTATGGGGACTGAATTCAGGTCAGCAGGCTTGCTGACAGTGCTTTGACCCACTTAGCTGTCTGATGACCTTTGACCTTTGCTTTCTTGTGAGTCGAGACTGTTGATGGGTACTTCATCTGTGAATGATGGTTCATTGGGTTGTTTTAGGGCAGAGTTATTATAGTAAAGAAAACAAATTGTGGTTTGCTATTGAGGTAAGAGAACAACACATGTCTCATTACACCTTCATACTGTGCCACTCAACATCCTGGTCCTCTTGTATCGTCTGCTTGCTTGTCACAGTGTCTCATTGCATCAGTCCAAATGGGCCTCTGATTTCAGATCCTGTTTTAAGCTCCTAAAAGCTGGGATTATGAGTGTGTGTCATTGCACCTAGCTCCTTCGTGTGATTGGATGGCATCATCATTTTATGTTTTTAAAATAATGCTGGAGCATAGTGACATCCCAAATTTTCAAACATGGTTAGTGAGCTGTGTCATCTCTGACCTGTAGCTCCACAATGGTGCCACAGGTGACCTTCACCATGGCTGCTTTGCTCTTCTGTTGTCAGTGAAAAGCAGCCACAGACAAGTCACAAGTCAGCGGGCCCAGCTACACTTCGACAAAACCTTATTTGCAGATTCTGGACCTTGCATGTTATATAATTTTCATGTATTTTGTACCATTATATTTTCCCTTAGCCATCACAGAATATACACAGTATGCTTGGCTTCCAGGCTGCATTCAAATGGGAGCTGCATCCCATTTGGTCCAAAGGCATTATTGCCGACATCTGTCTAGTATAATGTGATGTTCCATTAGGACCAAGCACACTGTTAGTCAGTCCTGCTTACAGACACAGTTTCGTGTTTATCAGATTGTTCTCTCTCATTGTCACGCATTCAAGATGTAGTTTTCTCCCAGCAGTACTTTTAACGATCTCATCTCAGAACAATCACTTTAGTCCTGTTTGTAGGTTTAAGAGCCAATGAGACATAACATGACTCTGCACGCGCTGCTTCCTGCTTTCAGCAATTAAAGAAGTGTCTTAAGGAAATCAATCATGGTAGAAGCTGAGTATTATTTGACTACTATAATTTCTAATTTCCTGAAATTTAGTTGGGGAGTTAAAAGTGAGCCATAAGCAACCGTGGTAGTTCCAGTAATGTCAGCACTAGTGTGGAAGAGGCGAGAGAATTGTTAGGAGTTAGAATCCAACCTTGGGCTGGAGAGATGGCTCAGTGGTTAAGAGCACTGACTGTTCTTCCAGAGGTCCTGAGTTCAAATCCCAGTAACCGCATGGTGGCTCACAACCATCTGTAAGGGTATCTGATGCCCTCTTCTGGTGTGTTTGAGGACAGCCACAGTGTACTTATATATGATAAATATATCTTTAAAAGAAAGACCTGCTAAAACAAAGAAGCAGCAAGCAGTAGAGCTAATTCACCTGCTGTAACTGCCGTATGATTCCAATGCTTGTGACTCTTCAACAGCAGCTGGCATTCCAGTTGGAGTTGGAAATGCAACAAAAAGAGAAACAGAAGACAGAAGACTTCAAGACAGGGCAAGAAAAACCAAGTAAGGTAATCCGAAGCTTTGTTACATGTCTGCTCGTTAGAAGCTTCTAGACTCTTCAGGCTCTTTCTTCCAGCCATGCCAGCAGAAAGACTATATAGCATGCAGCATCCAGACTCTCCTTCTCGTCAGTGGTGGGATCAAGCCCCAGACTTTCTGTCTGCTCTTCTGTTTCACAACAGTGGTTGTAGCACAGGACCATAGGCATCCCTCGGGAAGCCAGTCCAGCCACATGCATGCATGCCTTTGTGAGCCACAAGGCCCCCTAGAGGGACTCTGCCAATGGCTTTGTCAGGATACAGCTGCTGTCAATCATGGTGGCTGATCTGAAGGCGCTTGAGAGATGAGATAGCCATATGCCACTTTTCTTCAGGTGACATTTATCAAAAAATCATTTACATCTAAAAAAATCTGGGTTGATTTGCATGTCTCTTGCGAAAATAAACAATGAAGTGAGTTAATTAAAAAAATCTATTTTATTAGTAATAATTCCTGATATCCAGAAAATGTGTACCATATAGGCCAGAGTTCTGAATGACTGTCTGTGATGACTGTCTTCACTGTCCGACTGAAACTCTTTACTGAACCCTCACTTAACACTGAAATCAGAATGTATCTGATATGTTTATTAATATATTAAATGAGAAAAACAAAGCCCATCATTTGAAACTGTTTTTTATTTTTCTTTGAGACAGGATTTCTCTGTGTAGCCCTGGTTTTCCTAAAGCTTACTCTGTAGACCAGGCTGGCCTGGTACTGAGAGATCTCAGCGATCACGCTTCTGCCTCCTGAGTCCTGGGATTAAAGGTGGGGTGGACATTTCTTTAAAAACACACAGGGTGGTGAATTGAGTAAAACAGGTGAGATGTTGAAGGATGAATCCCAAGTATCTGCATAGTTTTGATATCCAGATGCTGGTCTGTTTGTTAGCTTGGGCAACAAGCTTGGGCAACAGAAACGTTTTTGGGATATGCTATATACTATATACTAACACACCAGCCAGGCACACCAGCCGGTCACATGAATGGCTGCATTAATTAAGCCTGTGTGACCAGAGCCAACACAACTTTAATACTTTGTGTCCATATTGGCTTAATGACATTCATCTCCACTTTGGAAACAGTCACTGCTCAGAGTCCTTTCATGTCCCTTGTTGGGGCCTATAGGCACACAATATAAAAACTGTCATTCTCAAAGGTATAAGCACTCCTGAGTTGAAGCGAGGCCAGTCAGGAATGCTTGCCTCTGACCCTGGGGAGCAGAAATAAAGAGCTAACAGGAATGTCTCCCCTGCTGCACTCTGATGTTGACTTTAGCCTCTCTCCTGATGCTCTGGTTTGTGGCACAGGATGAGGGCCTTGGAATTGATCTGGTTCCAGAGAGTCGTATGTTGAAACTCCTGCCATTGCAGGGGAATGGATTCATTTTTATGGTTTAGTTAAAAAAAAAAAAAAAAACCCAGGGAAAAGCTAGTGTCAAATAGTCATCCTTATGGTTGAAGGGTAGAAGTCTTGTAAACATATAAAAAGACTGGGGCTACTGTGTGGACAGAAGGTAATAGCCTAGAAAACTTCAGGTATAGTGGTCCACACTTTTGATCCTAGCACACAGTGAGGCAGAGGAATCTCTGAGTTCAAGACCAGCCTGGTTCACATAGCAAGCTCCAGGACAGCCAGGACTACATGGAGAAACCCCATCTCAAAAACGGTCAAAATTAAATAAATAAAAACTTCCTGGGAAAAAATTGCAAAATAGAACCACATATATCTCTATAGTTGGGGTGGCCATATGTACAGACACAAATTGACTACTCTTCCAAATGTCAAAATGCCTTATCCTACGGAGAGTCATTCGACCTTGCTGAAGGTCATAGTGATGAAAAGAGGGATGCCATAGTAGGTTGGCTTGGTTAGAAGAAAGCCTTTTCATTCAGAAGTGGCCTCCCATGCTGGGCAAACATTTCCACTGAAGAGTGTAAGTGTTGCTAAGGACCTATAGAGACCACTTGGTGTGGCACAGAAGCTTGAACAGGGTTAATTCATTTAGAAATATGTATTCCTTTCTTCCTTTATATAAAACCCAACTTCAAGTTCTCTTTAAACATCTCATTCTAAAATGTTATTTTAATATTATTGCTTTTCATAGTTGTTGAAATGTTTGATTTAGTTTTAATGTTTCAGCCCATCTTTAGAATTCATTCTATTCATTAAGTTTTAGAAAATTTCATACAATGTATCTTTTTTATACATTTCCCTTTTATTTTTAAGATTAAAATATAATTACCTCATGTCTCTATTTTCTTTCATCCCACAAAACCCTCCCATAACTTCTCCTTATTTTCTTTTAAGTTCATTGCCTTTTCCCACTAGTTAATCATTTCCCATTAATAATTAATTGTTATTAATAATTTTCATACACACACATTTATATTCCTAAATAGAACATGCTCTGATTGTATAATGTAACTTTTGTATATGTTTTCAGGGCTGAACATTTGGCATTGGATAACTAATTAGTGTGCTTTTCTCTGGAAGACTATTTTTTCTATTCCCAATATTCCTTATTTGCCTGTAGTTCTTTGCATAGGGTTAAGGTCTCATTGGCTTTCCCCGTCCCCTTTGGCTATTGTTGTCCTTGTTAAGTTTGTATTTATGCAGTCATGGTGATGAGACTTCATGTATGTAGCTCATGTATGTAGCTTCTGACATTACTAGGAGACATAGTCTCATAGCAAACTCCCTGATCCTCTGGTTCTTACCGTGTCTTTGCCCCTTCCTTTGTCAATGTTCCCTGAGCCTTAGGTGCATGGGTTGGTTTGTAGATGTATTCACTGGAACTAGACCCCTCAATTCTGCATTTTATTTAATGAAGATTTATATTAATTTAATTTTAATGTCGTTTCAACTTAATTTAACGTGGTTTTCTGTAATAGTCTCTGCCTGTTGCTCAGAGAAGTTTAATGAGTTTCCTTAGATGAACCCAAACATTGACATATGGGTTCAAGGACAAATATTTAGGGTGTTGTTAGGAATTATGTTGGTTTAGTAAAATGGCAGTTGTAGGTTCTCATGTAAGATCTGTGAATTCACTCAGCCTGACTAGTTAGCTTGATCCCAGGACCAAGCAGGATGTCCCTCTTATTGATTGGATCTCAAGTCCAATCAGAAAGCTCTTGGTTCCCACTGAGATATGTATGCCACTACTAGACCATTTGGGTTATCTTGCCATACTGGTCACTGTGGTTCATAGGCATAATAGTTGTTTCTCCTTTCCTTTGGAAGCTTGCATGGTGTTTTCTGGTATAAAAACTGGTCACAGGTTCCCAGGATAAAAGGTACTTAGGACTCTTTCAGCCCAGGATCTTGTGTCTGAAGATCATGGTACCCTTAGCAATTGAGATTTACCTTTTACCTCTGGTCTGCTCATTACAAAAATTATTCAGTTATAAATGGTTATCTCCTCTTAGTATATATTAATACATGAAACTGTAATTTATTGTTTTGTGTGTACTGTATTCTGATGAGTCCTTGGAAAGTGGAATAGCTTTTGCTGTTAAATGGATCATATTACTTTATGAAAATAAAACTTAAAAAGCCAAACATGGAATGGGAATGAACAGGATCCACTATTTTTTGACTTTTTATGCAGGACATGATGAACACAGACAGCACGGCCAGGGGTGAGGAGACCATGCAGTCAGAGGTGAGAGGGAGGGAGACCTACTGTGTCTGAAATGAACACCTGTCTTAGAACAGAAACCTTTTCTATCAGTGGTGTCTTAGGGCTTTACTGCAGTGAACAGACACTGTGACCAAGGCTCTTATAAGGACAACATTCAATTGGGGCTGGCTTAAAGGTTATCATCCAGGCAGGCATGGTGCAGGAAGAGCTGAGAGTTCTACATCTTCATCTGAAGGCTGCCAGCAGAACACTGGTTTCCAGACAGCCAGGATGAAGATCTAAAAACCCACACCCACAGCGACACACCTACTCCAACAAGGCCACACCTTCTAATAGTGCCACTCCCCAGGCTGAGCATATCCAATCCATCACAGGTGGCTAAAGTTTTAATAAAGGAACTGTCAATACCAGGGTGGGTGGGCATGGTGGCATACACATGTGATAACAGTGCCTGAGACTGGAGAGCTGTGATTCCTTCCAGGAGTGGCTAAAGCTTTGTAGTAAGTCCCTTAATAAAAAACAAAAGCAACACCAAAAAACCCCAGGAAAGTGACAGTCCAGACGGATGTTTCAGCAGTAAGTCACAGGTGTGCAGTGCCTTGAAACAAATCTCAAAGTGAATATAATTTGAACATTCTGTATGGACTGGTATATTTTAAAGCTACAATGTCCTGTTATGTTGCCCTTAGAACTGCTTACAAATTATATAGTTTGAAATTCCAAACGGATTTGAAAGTAATGTTTAGTGCTTCTTACTAGAATTCTCATACCACGAGCAAGCAGTGGTAGATGTGAGCTCGACCAATTAAAAGTGTTGAGTCTAAGGGCTTAACTCAGAAATTTTAGTTAAAAATTAAAAGAAAAGGGGGCGTGTTCATTTCGAAGCTCCGTGAAAGTAGAAACTGGATTTTATGACTGTAGGAATTGATGGTGGACTCGGGAAAAACCCTGGCGGAAATCAGCGACCGGTATGGAGCACCTAACCTGAGCAGGGTGGAAGAGCTGGACGAGCCAATGCTGTCGGACGTGAGTACCAACGCGTCATCCCAGGACAGTCTCCCACGCTCATAAAGTCTACCGTATACACATGCAGTGCCAGTGAAGGCCAGAAGAGGGTGCCAGATCTCCTGGGAGAAGATCTTGAGACCTCTCTAAGGTCTCGAGTACTCCTAACTGCTGAGCCACTCCCCCAGCCCCACCGAACCAAACTCTTAACTGGTGCTCTGCCTGTGAAGGAGGCACCGCTGGCATATTTTATTTACATGTATATCTCCATATCTATCTATGCTCCTGTCAATAAGCAATAATCTATCAACATAGTTTACGGTTCGATTTTGAAAACATCAAAACCTCGTAGAAGTTCATGTGTAAGGGAGTGGGGGAGAGGGCAATGGCTGAAATGTAAATTTAAAAAATAATAATAAAACTACACAAAGAAAAGAAATAACACGTGTAAAATAATTTTGTGAAATATGCAATCCTTAAATTCAACAGGGAAGGAACCATTTTGGTTCTCCGGCACAAACTCTGCAAACACGTAAATAGTTTAGTGTGAACAAGTGTTTTTACAGCATGTAAGTGAGCATGTTTGTTTATCAAGCATACTGTAATGTTCACGACAGGCGTTCCTCCCGATGTAGTGGTGAATAAGGCAGTTTTTACCTGCTGCACTTTCCTGTTTAGAGGAGAAACACAATCTGAACAGCATTAGGTGTTCATCATGAGAGTGACCAGGGAATCTACCATGCATACTAGTGTGGTTTATTGCTGAAGGAAAGGCCTATGAATAACTGAGTCAGATCATCAGGGGACTGTCCTGCCAGGACCAACACTGGGATGGCTAATCTTGGTTGTCAATTCGGCATACCTGGAACTGAATTTGAATTTCTTCCACCAGATCCACCTGTGGGGGCATTTTCTTGAATGCTAATTGATGTAGGAGAGCTACCGTGGGCTTGGGCTAAATAAGCAAAAAGGAAAGTGAGGGAACCAGCCAGCAAGTAGTGGTCTTGTTAGGGTCTGAGAACTGCTGAAGGAAGACCCTGGGCTCAAACAGCCTGCAAAGAGCAAGAATGCTTATTCTCCAGAAATAACCAGTATGTGGGGGTCAACCACTCATCAAAATGGCCACCCCAGAGGAGCTCCCAGCCCTTTTTAACACAGAGCTAGAGAAATTTTCCAGAAGGTATGTGATTGGTAGGGACCAAAGTGGTGGCATTAGTAGAATTTTGATTGGCTGCTATGTTCTGTATTTGGTGAGACCCTAGAGTGTTGGTTAGGTGATCTAAAATTCCACTGGTGGGTGATGGGATGCTAAGTGGGTTTGTTCCTTATAGGCTTGTGGCAGGTGGTCTGTGGCCTGCATCTCTATGTCGTGAACATTTAACCACAGGCTGAGATACCCAAACTATACAAGGCTGCCCAGCATAGATGTCCAGTCCTGAGATTTCCTCATTCTCGTAGCTCCTGGCTGTTCTTTGGATGGGGGTTTTTGTGGAGCTGGTGACTTATGACCTAGTTCCTGAGATGGATGTCTTTCCTTTTGAACTCGGGCCTGGTTCTGAAGTGGAGGTGATGATGTCCTCTCAGTCTGGCCTGGTCCAGTCATCCACGGCTTTTCCTTCAGTGCTTGCCCCAGCCTCACTCAGTGATGAACTATGACTTGGAAGTATAAGCAGACTGCCCCCTCCTACCATGATGAATTGGCTGTGATGTTTGTCACAGCAACCGAAAAAAAGCAAACTAGGACAAGCACATCTTGTCACGTCGTTCTGTGGCTACTGAGAGTGTGGGAGACAACGAGGGTGGAGCAAGGAAAATGGGAGGGTTATTCTGGAAAAAAGTTAGGGAAGGGGATTCTGAGGAAGAATTACAGGCGGAATACACAAGAGGGGTAAAGACCCAGGGAGGGCAGAGTAAAGAGCAAAGGTCAGGAGACAGCAGGGGTCAAAGGACTTGTAATTCCTACTCATGGTCCCCCTCTGATGTTAACCTGTAAGCAGTTCAGGGAGCTGCCCTTTGGAAAGAGCTGGTAGCTATAGTGTGGGAGGGGAAAGAGCCAAATGAGCTAAGGGAGGGAGCAAGGCAAGCGCACAGAGTAAGAAGGCCTGCAGGTTGGGGTGGGGACCATTGGGAGTTGCAACATTTAATAGTGCCTATGGGAAGCAGGAGAAAAAGCTGTTTTCTAGAGCTATTCAGAAAGCAGGGCTAGAATGACTTGGTGACAGACACCAGGGAGCTAGAACCAATAAACAATTGTTTCCCTTTGACTGAGAAAGGGCTATAAGAGACCAGGCAAAGAGACTTGGAACTAGAGGCAGCAAGAAGCTGCCAAACAGCCCAGTGTTTCAGCTCAGAGTCACAGAGCTGGGAGAGAGATAAGATTTAAAGGCAGGAGGTGGAAAAGCCAGATCACATGGGGTTTGTGCATGTTGGTGTGGGACAATGGACCTTGCCAGAAAACTTGGTATAGAGCAGGTCTGAGTCCCTGGAAAATCAGGCTACACATCTGAGATGACAGGTGGCTTCTTGGTCCCTGCCAGATTCCTGGCTTGGAACACGTGCCACACTTCCCACATAAGGAAACGTGACTTGTAGTGATATATGCCCAGAACAGAGTTCTCCAAAGGACTGCCTGCAAGCTAAGGACAATATTTGCTGAGCTAAACTGGAGCTCCTAGCCCCGGCCCCAGGCTAGACACCATCCTCAGCCCATGGGCTCCATTTTGTGGATAGTGGACCCCTGAATCTTTGTTTCTGATTCCTCAGTATAGCTGTCTAGGGTCAACGAGATTCCCAGGGGTCAGGGAATACCACCAAAGTCTCCCACATCTCAGACTGCATTTTTCTACCCCCAAAACAGTGTCATGGTGCTTCCCTGAAGCCTGATGGCAGCACATTTATAACCAGAGTAGACTTATGTTTGGCTCAAGAGATGGGGGAGAGGGAGCCAAGAAGGAAACCCAGCCCTTCTTCCTGAACAGCTAAGCTGTGTTATCATTGGATAAGTTGGTGGACAGACATAAGAAAAGGAAGTAGGGCTTTTGTGCAGGGAAGCTTTAGTCACGGAGATGTTGAATTTCAGGTGATAATGAGATGTACACACGACCAAAAACTACTTTAGGTATGGTATAGCTCCGGTAGGGACAGGAGGGTCATACGGAAGATTCAGATTCAGTAGCCAAGGGTATGTGTGTTAACGGAGAGAGGAGAGAAAGCACAGTGCTGAGGACAGTGCAGTGTGTGAAGGCCTGAGGTCTAGCTAGGAAGAAGCCATTAGATACTCCAGACCCTTAAAGGCCAGGACTCACCATCAACAGGACAAGGCTTCTGTTCCCAGTAGGGGTGGCTCTGGAAAGGGTGTGCCTCTTGAGAAGGATGAGAAAGGTGTGGATCAGACATTGTTTCCGGACATCATTTGTAATTATATATTACTTTGGTACTCTTTGAAATCACTGAAACTCAAACAGCTACCTTTACAGGCTCATACTGACATTATTTAAGCTTGAGTTTCTTTGTCTTGTGTCTTTTCGTTGTAGTAAAGTTTATTTGCCTTGTATTTTGCTTTTAGGTTGCATTAAACATTGATCAAGATTTGTAGGACCAACCAACTGAAAAGAAATATTTTCTACCTGTTTCAAACTTCAGATCACAAGGGCCCTAATATATATTTTTCTCCTTCCAAACTTGAACTCTGATCCTGATTCACCCATTAACTATATAAATGGCTTTAAGGGTAGCCTTAAAATAAAGTTTAGATATCTCAGTACAAATTGATTACTTGTGACACGTTGAGGCAGTATGACAGAATTTGTTGAAGCAACAAAAAGAGGCAGGAGATGAGCCGAAAGAATGAATGTACATCTCTGCAAAGAACACAGTTGCCTGGAAGAAAAGATCTAGAAACGACTGCTGTACAAAGGATGGAGGTCTCAAGAGTTTCTACAAGCCTCCAACATGGCCTCTCCTTTGAGACTGAACCGCAAAGCGTTTTCCAGGTTGCTGGCAGGTGGAAGCTCATAGAACATTCAACCAAACTTCCATGATGTAGCCAGGATTGGAGGGAGTATTTTCCCCATTGCTCTGAGATGTGTGATCTCGAGTTTGGCTCAGCTCTCCCTACTGGGGAACAGATGTGGAGGGTTCCTCTTCTTCATTCTGTGCAGTTGGGTAGCAAGGTCCTGTTTGTCTTTTCAGGGTTTGTGAACATAGGGTTGTTGGGATGCGTGCTCACGCAGAGGCAGTGGAGCGGGAAACAGTCTTGGAGAACCTAGAAAATTATTTTTCTTGATCAGCTAGTAGGCACAGGCACCAGGGCACTCTGGTCAGACAGATTTTGGGTACCTATAAAGTTTCAGTATGCACCCAGAGCTCTTGGGAGAACTTCCTTTACAGAATTCTTCTAAATCCAAGATTATGGTGTGAGTTTTTGGTTCTTAAAGACATGGGTATAGGGGCTGGAGAGATATGGCTCAGCGGTTAAGGGCACTGACTGCTCTTCCTAGATGACAGGCATTCAAATACCAGCATCCATGTGGCAGGTCACTGCTGTCGGTAACCCTGAGAGCTGACACTCTCACATAGACACACATGCAGGCAAAATGCCAGTGCACAGAAAAACAGAGGTAAGTAAATAAACAAGTGACAGCGTTATAAAAGCACAAATGCTAGAAAGAAACCATTTGCTTTTAAATATGCTTTTGTTCATAGCATCCTTTTTCTAAGTAAGTAGAGACTTTTTTCTGAATTTAAAAAAATTTGTGTGTGTGTGTGTGTGTGTGTGTGTAGGGCAGATACATGTGCACCATGGTGCACACATAGAGGTCAGCACAATATTGGGAAGTTGTTTCTTTCTTCCACATTGTTAGGCAGGGTCTCTCTGGTTTTTTTTTTCCCCTGTGCTGCATATTCCAAGCCGGCTGACTATGAGACATTGTGTAATCCCCCTGTCTCCACCTCCTACTGCACAGTACTAGGAGTGCTGTGAGACACACACCAGCACATCTAGCTGTTTATCCGGCTCCTATGGCAAGCACTTTTATCCACCGAGCTTTCTCCCTTACCTTAATTTTTTTAATTGATGTTCATTAACTATGGATTTATGGTATTTGACTGATCTGATATTCCTCGGTTTATGTTACTATGATGGTGCTGTGTACGTGTATGCTTGTAGAATTTAGAAGTTGGCTTTGGGATATTCCTTTTCCTCTAGTTTTTATTTTTTGAAACATATTCTCTTCAATGAACTTGGAGCTCACCTCTTAGCTAGACTGGCTGTTCAGAGAGCCTTCAAGATCCAGTGGGGTTCCAGGCTTTTGTGTTCGAGTTTGACTTTTAGGTGGGTGTTGATGTATTTAAATGCAGGTCTTCGCGTTTGTGCTGAGAGCAGTTTACCCACTGAACCATTTCTGTAGCTCCAATATTATTTTAAAACTGTTGGAGCTGGAGAGATGGCTCAACAACCGTTAAGAATGCAGATTGCTCTTGCAGAGGACCCAGGTTTGGTACCAGCACACAAATCAAGAGCTTGGAGTTTCTTTTGTTGCCCTCTCTGACCTGGAGAGTGGACAGGAGGTGGTGACAGGAACGTTGGAAATGATAGAATGGTTACATTTGCCAGGAGGCTCACAGCTAAACCACATAACTCATGTGTACACGGCACACCGTCCCAAAGTGCCACACACATTAAAAAGACAAATATATCTGTGTACGGAAGCAGTGACTAAAAAGTGAAAGCAGAAACTTTTGAAAAATCCAGGAACCCAGATATTAAGAATTCATTCAAGTGTACTTGTTTCTGGTTGTGTTGATTGTAATACTTCTTGTGACCACTAGATGTCACAATGATTCAATTCAACCAGAGATGCTTCTAGAGTGGCCTTACAGCTCAACAAATTGACTTTGAGTATGGCCGTCCTGTCAACCATTATAATTCAGCCTATCCCAACTTGAACATGCTGGGGAGACTTACTTTAAGTCTATAGTTAGACAAAATCATTTTAAGCCAGAGTTACAGTAAGTATTTAATACTCGGGAGGTTTGTTGCATGCTGTATGGGAAGTGAACAGATTTAAGCCAGTGTTACGGTAAGTATTTAATACTCAGGAGGTTTGTTGCATGCTGTATGGGAAGTGAACAGAGTAGGTGAGCAGGGTTCCTAACCTGAAGATCTGAAGGTATATGTGGTCTTGAGGGTGCTTAAAGCATCTCACTAAAATCGCCTGCAGTAGCTATGATGACATCATCATGAATCTGTCCCTGTCCTGATGAGACTCAGGGACAGGAAGCAGAAGTACAGGGCGTTGACTCCTGCTGGCTTAGCAGGTACAGTATCTGCCGGTAAGATGCCAAGCATTGGCTACACCATTTGTTTCTTCTTTTGATGTTGTTTCTTCGTGGTAATCAGGAGCATTCTGCATCTGCCTGTACGTACCATCCTGTAAAGCTGTGCTGTTCCCCTCTTCTAACTTTTGTGCCCTTTGATGACAATGCCCTGTACCTCTGCCAGTCCCCTTGCTGTGAGATTTCTTGCTGCCTCTGTCCCCGAGCTGTGGATTCTGTCTGCATCCAGTTCCCTAAGGAGTCAGTGGGCAGCAGCTCTTTCGCCTCTGTGCCAAGAGGGCTTATCAAGATCTTTATCAACGCCCAATTCTGGATGTCTCCTGCCTGAGTGTCAGACAGCCTAGGTCACACATTCTCTGTCACATGGCACAGGCAACATAGTCATTGAACACATTTCCTCGCACCACAAGCCTCCCCTCCCCCCAGAAACCTTTAAGATGAGAAACGTTGCCAGACAAAGGCGGGACTGATGCTTCTTATTTCAAACTTCTGCCACACTGCTTGCTAAGGCACTGGTACATTTCTTGCCTTGAGGACAATCCTAACCTTTGAGGATGTTTTAAAATTGCTTTTTCAAATGCTGCTGGTGAGTCTGTCGTGACTTCATCTACAAGCATTTCGGACAGCAGAATATTAATACTTTCCAAAAACTCTGGCAGCTGTCATTTAGATTTGATCATGTCCAATGGCCTGGACAACCATTTGTTGTAAATAGGATGCTTTGAAGAAAGCTCCTGCACCTTGGTTCACGGGTTGAATGAATGCTGTCACAGGTGGTGGTGAACACAGCCTTTACATTTGTCCTTAGTGTGGATGGTGCCTGTATACTTTGGATACCCACAAGATCAAAAGACACTTGAATGTCATGCTATTTTAGTGTATAGACTGCTCTTGCCTGTGGACTAAAATAGTCCAAAGACCGGTCTTCAGACAATGCTGCTATTGTTCTAGTGATAATAAATGGAGAATGTGTGCTCGCCCGAAGTTTTGAGTATTTCAGGCTTGTTTAGCTGTTGGCAAGGAAGGGCTTTCATTTGATCCGTGCAACATCTCCACCCCAAAGCAGCATCTCCGAGTCTTAGAACACTTAGGCTTTATGCTTCCAAGATAG
Organism: Micromys minutus; assembly: GCF_963924665.1. NCBI lineage: Eukaryota > Metazoa > Chordata > Mammalia > Rodentia > Muridae > Micromys > Micromys minutus. The sequence continues at coordinate 19,763,959 of NC_137981.1, read as the reverse complement.
GCTCCTTTCATCAATATTAAGCAGTTCTTACATTTTTTTTCTCAACTATAGAAACCCCTTGCAGCTCTTCCTCCTGGGTCAGTGCTGGCCCTACTACTGACTTCAGATTTAAAAACTACTGTGTTCCAACTCCCACTCAGCAAGTCTGGGCAGGGGTTGAAAAAACCTACACTCTTTTCTGCTTCTCCTTTATTTCACTTGTTTATTTAGGAAGGGTCTCATGGAGCCTTGAACTCCCAATTCTCTGTCTACCATCACACCCTGATTGAGAATTAGTATTGCTACTAAATTTCCAGGCACTCTAGGGTACACAAGAAAAACTTGTGAAAGCCTTGGACATAGGTTGAGTCTATTTCCAAGATCCTAGAGATTGTTCGTTAGTCACATTGCTTTCCAAAGTAGACATGTGACTTCACTGTTCTCTCAGCTGGGCATGGGAGTCCCTCTTGTGGTCTTTCTTCTACCCTCCCCCACCAGAGAAGCATACCTCACAGTTTCCTTGTGGTTTCATTTGCATTTTCTTCTATTGCTAGTAAGATGTTGTCTTTCTTGTGTTTCCTGCTGATTGATGTGCTCCTCCTGGAACTGCATACTCAGTATTTGCTTACACACGGTATCGATTTGTTTGTCTCTGTCTTATTGATTTTCCTTGTTGAATGTATGTTGGGAAACCACTCAGGTGGTAGGCTGACTTCACCTTCCTTACCATGCTTCCTGCTTGGAAAAAGCATTTAGTCTTATATTATTTAAGTATTCCATTCATGTTCTTAGCCATTTCATAAACTAACCAACTATTTTCAAATCTTCTAGGATAGGTCACTTGGCCAAAGGGTTACCATTTCAAATTTATTCTATTCCAAGCTGACTAGTAATCAAACTTAAAATATAAAAGTATGGTAAAGTGCACTGTTAGCTGAACAAAAGGATTCTGATTCCTGATTTGAATGGTGGCAAATAGCATTTGAGGTGCTGAAGTCAAGCCTGTCTGCTGCATGTCAACCTATTCCAAGACTTCTTGAATCCCAAAGTACAAGTTAGTGTGGGAGGGTCCCCAGCTGGGAGGCACACAGACAGACTTTCCAAGCTGTGAGACTGACCATGGTTGGTGGATGGAGTTTATGAATCACAAGAAATGTTCACAATGCTCCAAAATAACTCTCATGTGACCATTCTGCCCAACTACATTTTATTTATGTGCGTCAATCCTATTTTGAAATTCGGTTACCTCCGGTATTATGGTTCATTCCTTTAAAAGGAAGAAAACATGTACTATGATCCAGACATGATGCAAGACTAGCTGGATTCTGTTTAGCTTCAATAGTATCTGCATTTTATAGAGGCAAGTCCAGATAGCACAGACTGGAGAGAAAAGGAAAGGAGTTTGGCAGACGTGGCCTGCTGGAGACTTCTGAGGAAGGCATAGAAGGGCTGCCTCTGGTGGGAAAGTAGGTGACAGACACAATGCTAGCTGACCTCTGTCCCACAGTGCAGGTCTGAATCCAGTCTAAGGGCTGCTATCACTTTACCCTTTCTGATGTTACAAGTGGTCATTATTAATCAGAAGCCACAGCCCCAACACTCAGGACACAAATGAAAGAGAACCAGGCATTCAAAGTCATCTTTGGCTACATAGAGGTTTGGGACCAAAGGTACATAAGACACTTGGGTGGAAACAAAAAGATGGCAGCCAGTAAAGGTACTGACTGCCAAGTCAGATGGACTGAGTTGGATCTTCTGAACTCAAGTGGTGAAGGAGAAACTCATTTAATTCCAGCAGAGGAGGCCAAGGCCAGAGGTTCCTTGGGTCTTGGTAATCAGCCAGGTTAGCTGAATGAGTAAGCCTCAGTCAGGCTTGAAAGAAAAGTCATCTCACAATGAGAAAACAAGGTACACAGCTCCTGAAGACAGTACAGGCTGTCTTCTCCTCTCCATTCAAGTGTACACACATGCATGCATATACAACCACACATACATGCATATACAGCCATATACATACACATGTACACACATTCATATACAGCCATACATACACATGTACACACATGCATATACAGCCATACATACACGTGTACACACACAATGAGAGAGGTACAGAGAGACAGAAAGTATGAGGATTGAAGACATGACTCAGCAGGTAAGAACACTGCTGCTCCTGCAGAGCTTTGTAGTTTTGTTCCCAGAACTCATTTCTCTACCTTCAGTTTCAAGAAATCTGACATCCTTCATTGGCAACTCCCCTTGTGTGTGTGTGTTTGTGTGTGTGTGTGTGTGTGTGTGTGTGTGTAGACATATAAAGAAAAATAAAATAAATCTTATAAGATTTTTCTAAAGCACAAAAGATAATAAAAAAAATCAAGATCTTTCTCATTTTCTTTCCTCCAGCATTTCTGTCTTTGAAGTGTTGTAAACCCCTGCTTTATTGATGTAATGGTGATTTGTTTAATGGAGGAGTTGTTTTGGGAAAAAGATGAGCTAGCAGTGACTTTGTCACAGCTCTTGGTAATATTACACAACTTTAGGCTGATGACCTAATATCAGCTAGGGAAGGATATCTAACTGAGGTCATTCAGTTTGGGCAATGTGTTTTTTCTAGTTTCTCTATTTTTTGTTGTTGAATTTTGATGAGTTAACTTAGGACATACTTGAGATTTCTATAAATTTAATGTTTCCTGAGACCATTTTGAAAACAAGACTACTTTACATTAAATAGCTACGGCCATGCTGAACTTATTCTAAAGTGGCTTCGGGGATGCCTCCAGATGTATACACAATTCTCAACACATCCGAGCAATGCTATAAATAGAAAGATTTAGAATGGAGCCGCAACATCTGATTCCTTGGTATAAAATTTAATATATTAATAGCTGCAAACTGATTTGAAGATTTGGCCTAGTAACCTTTTGAAAGTATTGAAAACTCTTCTCGAATAACTGGAGAGTCCTCAGTAGCCCTCATAATTCTTGATACTCTCATACTGGGAGCATCGTGCTCCTTCTTCCTCCCCTTACTTTGGTTGCGTTGGTTGGGAGATGAACTGGCCAATCCTACCCTGTTCTTCCATCCCACCCAACTTTGTGGTGTGTTTTCCTCTGAAATTATTGGCTAATTTTGAACATACCCATGCTCGTTTTAGCTTTGACACTGCTGGAATATTTATCTTGGTGAGCGTGTTTGCTTATGCAAGGCGAGTTTTATTGACTTAGTGATACCAACAGGCTTCAGAATATTGCGTAGTTAATAGAGTCATATGACTCTACAGGACTTGTAAAATGGTCCCTTTTTGGCAGAGTTTCGTACTTTAACGTTTTTTCATCCATGAAAAAGTTTTACTTCACACTTCTGAGATTCTTGTTAAATAAATCCACTGAGCAAGATGTCCAGTTACTTATACTGGGGAATTATACAGTGTTCGCACAGTAGAAAGACCAAGCAAGGTCCCTAAGAGTAGCCCCTCTCACCCAGAGCACCAGCACCTCAAGGATATGCTGGACAGAGTATTTGCATCTGTTGCGGTTGTTATATCTTATGGATTGTTGCGTATTTACTCAGGCCAGAAAGTTGGAAGTCAGCCCTGGATTCTCCTATTCCCCTGCTTACCATACTCAGTGAAGTATCAGACAGACCATACTTTTACTTTCTGACTACAGCAGTCAATTAGCTCCCCCAGGGCAGTCTTGGCTACTCCAGTGGCCAGCAACACATTTATAAACAATCATATCTCATTACATTTCAGGTCAACTGACATAGTTTGCTCAATACCCTTCATGCATTCATCTCTGTCATCAAGACTAAACTCCTTATAGAATTCAGTTCTTTTTGGTGTGGCTTCTGCCTCCTTTCCTGATACTCTCTGGCTGTTTACTAGACTACACTCCATGCCCCAGTCTCACGGCACACCTGAAGTGTCCCTAAACTTCTATGCATTTCTGATTCATGGGCTTTCTTTCTTTCTTCCTGTTGCATCAGGTTCTTTTACTGTAGAGAGCCTGCCATGGGGTTGGTCTATGGTAGGTGTTTAAATCACATTCAGAGAATATATTGAATGGAAGGGCGATGGCTGAATCGATGTCTCCGTGGCCAATTCAGAGACAGGTTTCCAGCAAACCTGGAGGACTTCTATTTAAATCTTGACCCCCAGCACTGATGTGGCTTAGAAAGGTCAAGGCTCTCTGACATAACTCTAGACTCAGAATAATAACATTTGGTTGCCTCAGTGGCACTCTGAGATTATGATTCAAGATCTAGGACTAGTTCATTTTGAACTGTTCATGCTTGGAGTACTATGTGGACACTGCGTCTAAGTTCTGTTTGCCACCCCAGTATACAGCCAAGCTTCCTTGGAATTATGTTGCAGCCGCCTCTGTGAGCCTCTGTGTTCTGACTCTGGGAAAACGCTTTCCCAGACAGCTGTTTTTGACGTGGGAAACTCTTTGCAGTGGAATTCTCAGTTTAGGTTCTCCCCCCAAATACATATTTGCTTTCACAACTTAGAGCTTTCTTTTGGTGATATCTGGTGGCCCCTACCTACTTGTAGTTATGCAGAACACTGGGTGTTTATTAATGGTGCAAATCTCTCTAACAATTATAACTGCTTTCAAACTTGTCTTATCTGCATATCTATCTATCTATAGATAGATATAGATATAGATATAGATAGATATAGATTAGATATAGATAGATATAGATACAAATATAGATATAGATACAGATACAGATATAGATATAAATATAGATATAGATGATATAGATAGAGATAGAGATAGAGATAGATTTATTCTACATATTTTGCTACCTGTCTTTGCAGATCTGGATAAGCACAGTGAACATTAATTATGACACAGCCTGCATGATATCTGATCTTGAAATTTCCTATGCTAAATAAGTTAATCCATTTAAAAAATTGTAGCCTTACTCAAATATTCAGGACACAGGAAGATTGCAGCCAGGTTATTTTCCAGAATATAATATTATGGCTTCAGCTCCCGGTAGAGTTCTTATTCACCAAAACCTCAGAAGCTAACCCTCCAAGGGCCTTGTATATACGTCAGTATTCTGGTCTCTCAAACCCACTGCAATGGCCCACTAACCTCTGCTTATAGCAGTCTAGGGTTAAAGTTCCAAACTTACCCACACTCCTCTTGAAAACACTTTCCAAAGGCCTATAGCCACTCATCTAAACTTATCACAGGAATACTTCCATTCCTGGTACCGACTTTTTGCATTAGTTGCTTTTCTTGTTTTTATGATAAAACACCTGACAAAAGCAGCTTCAGGAAGGAAATGGTTACGTTGGCTCACAGTTGGAAAGTATCATCCGGCATAGCAGGGCAGATATGGCAGTGAGAGTGTGCAGTAGCTGGTTAGATTACATCCATAGTCATGAAGCAGAAGGCAGTGAGTTCTGGTATGAAACTCGTGGGTTCTTTTGTTGTTTGTTTGTTTTTCGAAACAAGGCTTCTCTATGTAGCCATGGATGTCCTGGGACTCAATATGTCCTGGCCTCAAACTCAGAGATCTGCCTGCCTCTGCCTCCCAAGTGCTGGGAGTAAAGGCATGTGCCACCACCATCCAGATGGAATTCCCTTTTATCTTCTCTGTTTAAAATCCAGTTCAGGACTTCGGCGTATCTAGGGTGGAATTTCTTCACCCCAATTAACATAGTCTAGAAACTCCCTCATAGACATATTCGGATGTTTGTTTTCATGGTGACTCAACATCCTGCTGAATTGACAATCAAGCTTAACCAGAACCGTAGAAAGGTATCTAGGAATTTGTTCATTTCTTCTAGTATTTATAGTATTTTAGAACATAACTTTTCAAAATATTTTCTACTGCTCCTCTTGAATTCACTGGTATCTATGTGTCTTAACATCATTTTTAGTTTTACAGTGTATTATCTTGAGTATCTTTTTTTCCTTTACTTATTTGGCTGTTTGCCTTATTTAACTTTACGAAGAATTAACTCAGCCACCAGCTGCGACCACTTGTATTATTCTTTTTATGTCTATTTCATTAACTCCCATCTTGATCTTTATTATTTATTTCCATCTCCATATTTCAAGTTTGGCTTGTTTCTGAGACCTGGAGGCAAATAATTAGAGTATTGATTTGAGAGCAGCCTCATTGTCTAGACACTCATAAAGTTCCCTCTGAGAACGACAATCAGTCAGTGGTTTTCAGAGCAGAAGGGTTGCTACACGGACATGAGGTCAAATCTGAGACTTTGATATGTTGAACTTAGGTTATCAGTGGTGGGAAGAGGACAATTCGTGCATAAGGGAGACCAGGACAGTCTGTGCACAAGAAAGAGTCAATTTACATTTAGTTGGCCATTTAGAGCTATGAAGTCTTTATGGGTTTGGCTTGTAGAGTAATTGTACCTCTGCCAAGATCTGTTTGTTACTTCTGAAGAAGACTGAAGCTACTATTTTAATTCTTAGGTAGATTGGTGTTTATTTAACTAATAACACGTATTATGGATGCTAATCTTTATCTGCTTCAGCATTGCTAAATCCTGCCTTTGTTTGTGTTTGGAAACATCATTTTGCTGTGAATCCAAAACTGGCCTCCAACCTATAATCCTCTTGCCTCAGCCTCCTGAATACTCCAGTTTACTGGTGAAAACAGCCAAATCTATTTCCGTTTCATATTTCACCAAAACATGCTTAATGATGAATGAATTTGTGACATTAATATAAATGGAAAAGTAAAAATATTCAGGCCCCAGGGAATGAGCAGCTGAATAATATATAGTACATTGCTACTGTGGGATACTGTTCGGGTTCTAAAAGAAATATCTATCTGTATGTCATATATAGATGTGGGAAAACTGCACATATGTGTATGTGGGTAAACATATGCAGAAATACAATGTTCTGTTTTTGTTCAGAAAAATACCGTGCATACATGCAGAGCTTGTCTAACTATATTTGCTAACATTTATATCACCATCTTGCTTTCTAGTAGAATGTTAAAGACTTGTTATGCATAAATAGTATAATCGCATTCTTACAGTAATTCTATAAGGCAAGTAATTATTTTACCTGTTGCAGAGCTATGGAGGTTTATAGAAACAATCCCTGAAGCCTGACCTGCCACCTGCCATATTCTGTGATTTCTTATCATTTATTTTATGAAAAAAAAACATCAGGCATCCTTATATTTAGTGGCTATATCTGCATCATGTTGTATGGAGGTGACACAGAATTTCCCCCTCACTTTGAATTGGTGGCACACATTTCTGAAAGCCCTACTTCTCTATAAAGGGCATCTTCTAACTGGTACCCTCTGCCCCGTGATGTTATTACTCGTTATGGAATTCAAAAGAGAGTCGTCTTGTTTTCTCTCTCCTTGCTGGATCTAAGAACTTTGAAGAATACTTGGTATTTAGACTTTAAGTTGCTCTTGAAGCAAATTGATAATACAATTTCTACAGTTCTACAAGCTAGGGCAACCTAGGTCTGTGGTTCAAATTAAACATTAGCTTGTCCTGTCCCTAGGCTTGAAACTAATGTACCCAAAAGAAATTTACAAAGAGACAATGATGTTGAAATATTTTCGGTACAAACAGGAAAGATCTGTGTGCTAGCCATTTGATCTAAAATCCCAATCTGATCCTTCCCAGTGGCCCTTTCCACGCTCACCTTTTAGCTGTCATGCGTCAAAGCGAGTCAGCTCACTTCTTGTGGAGTGCTTTCATAGCCGTGTATTTACAAGCCCACCTGTAGCATCCAGAGTTGGTTTAATATAGTTTTAATTTCCTAGAGTGAATGCATTGATTAACTAACCTCAAGGTTTGGAGTACTAGAATTTGCTTCAGAAAGAGAGGGGGGTGGAATTTTAGTGCTCATATAAGTACAGGGGAAGTTTTAGTCACTAAGGTTAGTGTTTTTGGACATCAGTTCCTCCTATTTCAAGCTTCCTCCAGTCCACCGTTGTATGCACAGTTTCAGTTGGTTACATTTTATTGTATTCTAGAAGGAACTGGTTTCTTAATATTCCCCTGTCTGGTCTCAGCTCCCCGTATTTCAAAGATCGTAGATCTGAGAGTGGGAGAAAAGCTGCGGCCAGATGTTATAATTTGTGACACAGCTAATTAAGGCTACTGTCAATCCTGCACGCTCCTTTTCTTGGGCAAAGCAAAAGGAACGAGGAAGTTATAGGAACTGGGTGTTTATGCTAGGAACAAAACTGAATTCGCGGAACTTTATCCCGCGTATACTAATTTGCACATAATGAGTCTGTTTCTCAAAATTTCATTTTAAAAATGTAATAATCCTTGTGACCTGCATCGCCCACCACCACCACCACCACCACCACCAAACCTCTAGCTTGTTAATTTGTTTGCAGGTCTCCTAGAGATATTGACCGCTTAGGTGATTTCTTCTGGCAGAAAAAAAATGAGGGCGGCAAAGATTTCCCCCAACTAAAACAAATGTGTTGTGTAAAGGTCCAGCTGGGTCAGAGTACAGGTGCACGCTCTTGGCTCCTGTTCTGCCCTGAGGAGGTAGAGGGGGGTGAGCCCAATCCAGATCAGGTGTGGGGGTGGAGGGTTCGCATTCACAGCAGAGCCACGCAGTGTTGCAACATTAGCCTGTACCAAATCTCTGGGAGAGTTTCTGGCTGCCTGTGAGTAATTCCAAGCCCCCAACTCTCCAGAGTGGGACGGTATCCCGGGAACCACTCAGGGATCAGCTAAGGAGCTGAAGGAAGTCCGAGAGGCACATCCGGTCCGAGAGGCTAAACAGCTTTCCTCATCTCTTACGGACCACAAGCTTCCCACTTGAGACGTCAGAGCTTGAAGGCTGAAATTTGTCAAGGTTAAAAAAGACTCCCCTCCCAGGAAATAGACTCCTCCATTGTCCTTACTTGATTATTCAGGCGCTTTCACTTTTCCATATATAGGAGTCACCTGGGAGCAAGCTGTGACCAGCCGGGAGTGACACATCTGTAGTCCATCCATTCTCTCCCTCCTTGCCCATCTTCACCCCGTTCTCACAGGCACTTAGGCAGAAGTCATCTTCTTGTGGTTCTGCCAAAGATCTGCCTGTTGGGTTTGTAGGGAGAGGAAACAAAAGAAAAAAAGAAAGAAAAGAAAAAGAAGCTACAGGCAAACTCTCAGCTTTGAAGTTGTCACCTTGGAGAAGCGGAGTCAAAGTGTGACACAATGAATGGACCTGTGGATGGCTTGTGTGACTACTCTCTAAGTGAAGAGGGGGCCTTCATGTTCACATCTGAATCTGTAGGAGAAGGGCATCCAGGTAAGTAGGTGTCCTGAACTCGGGCAAGCCTGCCATCCCCAGCCTGTGCCAGAGTTACTTTCAATAGGCATCTTAAAAAAACAAGGTGCATCAGTTGCTGTGGATTCTCTGCAGAAAGTGTGAGCTGGCTGTAAAATCTGTTACCCATCTTGAAGCCTAGGTCCATGATGCTGCCCATTCAGCATCTCAGCAGCAAGGGGCTGGCTGCTATGCACTATGTGCACTAACAGAACTAAACTAAATGATATATTTTTGCGTAAAGCTTTCATCTGTTACCAGTAACTATTCAAGTCAGTGGAGAATGGTTCTCACATAGGAACAAGTCTTGACCGTGAACCTTGCGCAGGTTAGGAAGGAATAGCACTGCGTTCTAATGGGTGCTGAGGTGGAGCTCCAGGTGGCAGGGATCTCAGAGATGCTTTCTGACACAGTTCCTAAAGAGCAGTGCTTCTCAACCTGTGGGTCTCGACTTCATCAGAAAACACTGTTATGAGTTGTTCATAACAGTGCAAAATTGCAGTTATAAAGTAGCATCAAAAATAATTTTATGGTTGGTGTTGCCAGAACATGAAGAATTGTATTCAAAGGTCACAGTGTTAGGAAGGCTGAGGATCGCTGCTATAGAGGGACATTCGTGCATTGTTTTGGTCCTTGAAAGGGGACGGGTTGTGATCGGAAGCTAGAAACAATTCTCAGTGTCACATATTCTGATTGTAGGACAGAGGTTGTCAAGCTTGATGAAGCCAAGGGCTGGGACTTATTCCCATAGTGTCTAACTTGGTAGGTCTTGATATGTAGATGCTTAAGAATTCTAATGTGTAACAGCTTTAGAAGGTGCTTCTGCTGGTGTGAGAATCTGACGTTGAGAACCACTAATCTAGAAGAACTGGGGTTGATAACCATCGTTCTAGGAGAACCTTGGGGTTGGTTAGACTGATTTAAGGTCTTGAGAACTTACTCACATCCATTCTGGGTGATGTGTGTTGACTTGTCATCAAGGTCTAATTTTCCTACCTTCCTTCTCTCTCCCAGAGACTTAACTTCATACCTTGAAACTTGACTTTGGACTTTTTAATCCATTACACCTGTGTGCTGTATCCCATGGTTCCCAACTGAAGGCAATCTAGGCCCTCTTCTTTCAGAAGCATTTTGTTATGTCTAGGACCATTGTTTAATTGTTACCTTCTAGGACTTGGAGGCAAGATGCTCGTGGAGTCTATTGGGTAGAGACCAGACATGCAGCTAAACATCCCACAATACACGAGTGAGCCCCACAATCAAAAATTATTTGTCCCCAAATGTCAGTGGTTCATCATAGGTGCATCTCTGATTCTTGACACATTGGGCAGCTCCATAGTTTCTGATAGTCACCCATATGTTAGAAGAACATACTATGCCTGGAGAAAGTGAGTTCTTAGTGGCTACTATCTCAAGTGTAGCCCATTGTACCTAGCATCACTGTGTTTAGAGGACAGAGCATGGAGACATCTGACAATCCACTGACTGTTTTGCTTCCTTAATGGTAACTACCTATCCATTTGTCTCATTCATGCACCTTCTACTCTAAACTAAGTGTCCTGGTTGGTGTCCTCGAAACCATGGGAGAATTCTCCATTATTAAAAAGATAAAATGACTGTCTTAAGCCTACAGAGTGAGGGAAACTTTGAAATCCTGAGCAGACTTCTCAGAAAGAAACTCTTCCAGGGATTGAGGTAGCTCAGTAGTGTAGAGAGAGCTTGCATCCTAGCATGTACAAAGCCCTATATTTAGTGAATTCACCCCTGGATGGGGGAAAAAAGATTTGAACTGTAATCACAGGGGACTTAAAACATCAAGAGTACCCTTGTCTGTAGAGCAAGTTCAAGGCAAACTTCATTGTGTGACTCTCAAAAAATCCCAGATGGGAAGGGGAGGGAGGAGAGAGAGGGAGGTCTCTCAAGGATTTAGGAATTGACTTTGCTAAATTTTCCCCATAACTGTATTTCTCTACATACTGTGGTACCTTATGCAAACTGGGTCCTTTAAATGAATGGAGTTACTGGATGTCTGTCTGTTGTTAACCTATGGAGAGCTTTTAGGCATTCTGACAGGTCACTATTGGCCACTATGTAATTTATTTCAGGGTGTCAGGAGGCCTTTACTACTATGAATTGCAGAGGCTGTGGACTCCTCACACCTTCCCAGATTTAAATCTAACATCTGCCACTGGCAGGAGGATGGGTAGGAAACCTCCATCATTTATGTCAAACTAAGAAGCTGACTTTGAATGGCAAATTAATCAACGTCTTAGTGCCGATCTTTGATAGCTAGACTCCTTGACTCAGGATTTGAATGCTCAAAAAAACTCTCCACGGGTTGTATAGATGCCCAGTGGTAAGGGCACTCACTGCTTTTGCAGAACACTGGGGTCTCCAGCTCAGAGGACCAACGTCTGCTTCTAGATTCCATGGGTATCTGTGCCCACATGTCTACATTTTCCCACACAGATTACACACATGCATATTCACAAGTAAAAAGAAACCTTAAAAACACTCTTTTTTTTTTTTTTTTTTTTTTGAACATTTTGGCATTTTAAACATTAAGTGAAAGACAATAGTTCTTAAATAGGAGGCTCTTTTATCTCTTAATTTGTTAGTAGACACACGTGTTAACTGCAAAGCTGGAGTGAATTTGTGTAAAATGTCACTTGGTGATCTACATGTTAGACTATGAGCCCTTTAAGGTAATCAGCAGAAGATTATTAGCTCCCTGCTCTTGCCGAATCTTTGTCAGTCCTGTCTTAGCCCAACTTTTAGGACATCTGGCTTTCAGGAGGCTGAGTGCCGAGAGGGAGGATCTGAGAGCTGTTTATGGTAGTCTTCCGACGAACAGCAATGGTGCTTGTGGGTTCCTTGTGGAGTGAACCATGAGTGATGCCATCTACCTGGGACCGTGTTTTTCATCTTTTAGGTTGCATCTGTGGAGCCTTTGATATGTCATTTATCTGGTCACCGATGACATGGCAGATGTTATAACCATAGCCTTTCTAGACGGTAGCAGTAAGGAATAGGATTGGGGAATGAAGGACTTCTTAGTTTAATGTGATTGTGAGCTGCTTAGACTCTTAGAAGGGCTAGCTATGAAATGAATCTTCCTTTTTAAGGGATTTATGGGTTTATGTAATACGTGCCATCCAAAACTAGGGAGGAGCTAGACGAAACTAAGGATATATGAAACTGTCATAGGGGAAAAATTAAAAATCTATAAAAGGATTCATTAGGCAAAATATTTCTCGTTTCCGATATTTAAGAGAATATCTCTTTTGTTTTTGATAGGTAGGTTTGATAGGCTGGCTCGGAAGATGTTAAGTTTGCATACTTACCAATTGTGTTACTTGTTACACTCAGTGTTTGTTCTTATCCAGATAAGATCTGCGACCAGATTAGTGATGCGGTGCTGGATGCCCACCTCAAGCAAGACCCCAATGCAAAGGTGGCCTGTGGTAAGACACAAGTTCCCTTTTTTATTGCTGGAGGCCTGAGTATGTTGGACAAAGAAGTTCATGGTGCACATAGAGTCATATTTGAGTCCAATGTCAATGTCCTCCTGCCTACAGGAGAGTTCTTCTTTAAGTGACTTTCATGTGTTATATCAGGGCAGAAAACATTTCTAATGATGAGTCAGATTCTTTACCTAGAAGTTGATGTTCAATGTCATCACAACCAAAACTAGCAGAGTGCTAGGTGGCAACGTGAACATGGCAGAGGTTTCACTGGGAGTGGTGGGGGTTTGGGGCAGCTTTCTAAGTTCTTAGATGAATCCTTCAGAGAATGTGAAGAGCTAGAAATGCTTGAGGCTATCAAGATGCTCTTTTAATGCCCGTGCATGCCTATCTCCTTCGATTTTCTTTTCCTAGTTTGTGGTATGCCTCAGATGTTAAATTAACTTCTGCATCCCATTTAGCAGCAACAAGGAACAGCGGTTCCATTAACTACCCATACCCAAACCAACATCTTTCCAAAGGACCATCAGTGTTGACTAAAGCACTGAAGCCCTTGTTCACCCATGCCATTCATCCAGAGCCTCTGGGGGTCCATGCAGGCAAACTATCTTTACTACTGTTTGTGGGATAAGCTCTGCAGCATCAGATCTTTGTGTGGTAGAAGGCTTTGTCACACAACATAGCCCTTGACTCCAGAGTGTGGGAAGTCCATGCCCAATCTCTGACCTTACTGATGAGAAAAAAGTGCTGGTTACACCAGGCCCTTTGTCGTGACTTATGGCGCAGGAGGCCAGCACACAGTGTCACAATCTTTCTCTGTGTCATCTTCTTTCTCTGGAGGCATCTCAGCCCATGACATGTGTGTCAGATCCTCGTGTTACTCCGAGAGTAGGTCTCACCCTGATAGCATTGAAATGAACAGTAGCACTTTCTGTATGATTCCGGCACTGTATCCACACTAGATTCCTAGCTTGTGCTCTTTCTCCTGTTTTTGAAGATTACATGAGAGCCTCTGGGAGTAGATATTTATGCAATTCCAGTTCTTAAAGATAACGTCTTTTTGAGAAAGTTGGTCTGTTTTCATTCATAGATCATGATCCACATGCCACATGTTCTGGCATCATGGGCTCTGTGTGTGTGTGTGTGTGTGTGTGTGTGTGTGTGTGTGTGTGTGTGTAGAAAGGATGTGTCATATGCATTCACTTTGTTGACTATGAAAGTTACATCACTGGAGACAGGATAAGTAAGCTGTCCAAGATAACAGAATCAGTACTTCGCACAAAACTCAAGTACAACTCATCCTTTTCAAAGCTTTATTTTTCTACCAACACTTGAACATGCTCAGTGATTAGTGCTGGAGTTGCTCTTTTTGTTGGCACAGTTATTCTTTCTTAGAAACTATTCCTCGTGAAGCCCCTAATGAGTCTTTCCATCTCTGTTTTGAGAGGTCTAGACACTTGAGCTTCAGTCCTGCTGCCCCACGACTACTACCACCTACCTTTCTTTCCTTACAGAGACAGTGTGCAAGACAGGTATGGTGCTGCTGTGTGGGGAGATCACCTCAGTGGCCATGGTTGACTACCAGCGTGTGGTGAGAGACACCATTAAGCACATTGGCTATGACGACTCTGCCAAGGGTGAGGATGGGTTTTCTGGGTCTGTCTGTGTGAATGTATGTCTTTGTTGTATCCATGTCCCATACTGAGTCGAACCTGATCCTTCAGTTTTACAGAAGTACGCACCCTGTCCAGAGGGTAAACATTCCTAGACCAAGGTCTGGCCACCTTCTGTGGAGAATTACAGCTGGAGGGGTCAGCATGTACCTGTTCACTGTTGACAAGTCTCATTTAAGGTCATGTTTTCCCTGTGCTGGCAGAAACTTTGAGTGAAGCTCCTAATGAAGGAGGTGGCTCTCTAGTGAAAATATGCTGGATGCCAAGCAATGGCACTAGTGTCTACTTATGTCATCTGACTTCACCATTCCAGAGTACCCTGTAGTGTTTCTTACACAATGATGATATCCTGGCCTAGTGTATAAATACAGAGAGACAACACCAGGCTGGGTTGTCCTATACTTTTCACTGAGCTATACTGCAGTTCCCTATAGATACAGAAAAATGAGGCCTCGTTTTCAAGCACCTGGGCGAAGGAGACTGGGAAGCCCAGATTAGCACCCAGGCCAGTGGTGAAGAAGCTGAGGCCCAGGGAAGAGGTATAGGCCAGAAAATGAAGTAAGGGGACCAGGAAGCACCAGGTAAAATGAGCAGAACTGAGCTTTCCAGAAGGCTCGATGCCTGTGCCTGAGCCTGGCAGGAAGCAGCCAAGCCTGGCGGAGTATCAGAAGACATTTTGGTGGAGCTTCAATTTGCCCTTTGCCCACACCAATTTCCCGAAAGGGGCTCAGCTTTTTTCTTACTCTAGCTTCTTGCAATGAATGTTTATATCCTCTCAGTTTTAATTTTTCAGATTTATTTATCTAAAAGAAAAATTCCCTCTGAGTCTCTGTTGGCCTTCTTTCCATTTCAAGAGGTCACTGTGAAAGATATGTTGACCTAGAACAATCATGAGAAAGACCATTTCTTGGGGTGTGGGGATGTTCTAGAATGCCTGGGAAGAGAAACAATACATGTAAGTTAGTTTTCCCACTTAAGATGTGTGGCCTCTGTAGAAGAACAGCATCTTGGGATGTTACCATATATATTCCCTCTCAGTTATACTCTGAGAAGTCTATCTATTTGTTTGCATCTATACCTTATTTAATACCCTGCCTTGCATTAGGTTGCAAAGAAAATTTCCATAATGCAATGAATGTTCTTTAGAAAAGGCCAAGTGTCTGTTGAGCCCAGCTATGGCAATTGAACCCAGTTAGCACTGGGAATAACTATTATTTCCACTCAATAATTAGGCAAAATTGAAATATCTTAATACACAGAGTGCAGCTCTCTGGTGCCTCTCTAAAGACTGTTCATTGATTTTACATAAAAAGCATTCACTGGGGAATGGTGAGGGCAAGGGGAAGGCAAAGAGCAAGGAAAACCACATGTTTGGGGTAGAGGGACCGCTTGGCCTCCAATGACCAACTCCAAGGTGTTCTCGGTGAGTCTGCTTTCATCTTATGCAACATGGGACTAGAGTTGCATGGATAAATGTCCAAGGACACTAACTGGGAGCTGGTCCAGTTTGGGTGTCAGGGGAGGAGTTGGATGAGAACATTCCATCCAGAGATAACTAGGGAGGTGGAAAAGTACACAATGCTTAAGGCTAGACCTATGTTTGTGTGTCTAAAGGAGTTCTGGCTCCCTAACAGGGGTTGATGTTCGTGAGGCTTTCTTGAGCTAGCACACAGCATACAGAGGTGTACCTCAACTCTGTACTGCAGCTTTGCAGATGGGGACTTGGTTCCACAGTTCTAGCTTTGTCATAGGACCCCAGCTCTAGGAGTCTCTCTTGATGGTTCACATACATGGTATTTATTATTCAGCATGTGTGTAAGTAATAAATATATACATTTATATATGTACACATATATATGGGTAAGGCATATAGTTGGTCTTCTAAATAAAAACATTTGAAAGACCTTTGATTTTCAATCACTGCAGTGATATTCTCTCTCTTCTCCCTTCCTCCCTTCCTCCTTCCCTCCATCCTTCTCTCCCTATATCCATCACCCTTTCTCTTTCTTTTCCTTTCTTTCAGACAGGGTTCAAAGTAGTCCAGACTAGCCAAAAGTGGTCTTCTGCCTTCACATCAAAAGTTCTGGGATTACACGCAGACACCATGCCTTGCTAGTGTTCTGATTTTCAAGTGAGGTTCTGGTGGGTTTCCTGGGTTGCCTAGGGAAGCAAGGCCATACATTGCTCACCTGCTCATCAGTCAGAATGTTCTTGATGCTCTCTGGCTTGTAGTGTCACATTTCTGCATAGGATATCTTTAAAAAAAAAACAAGGCGTAATTGAATACAGTAAAATATACTTTAAGAGTTCTATATGACCATGGAGGCAAATATGAGGTCTTTCAACATCTGGCCTCAACTGTGAACCAGAGGCTACCACCCCTAACATTAAATACAACACCAGTGACTGAGAGGACCACCAAGAAACCTACAGTCCTATCTTGACACATGTCCCCACTCGGCTTGCTTCTGCCCAGGCTTCGACTTCAAGACCTGCAATGTGCTAGTGGCTCTGGAGCAACAGTCCCCAGATATTGCCCAATGTGTCCATCTAGACAGAAATGAGGAGGATGTTGGTGCAGGAGATCAGGTATGTCAGCTGTGTGAGGGGTAGCCCAGTGTGGTGTGTTTGGACTGTGCTGTGATCCGTGAGGAGAAGCCTGCTGAATTAATTACACCCTTGTGTGGGTTCATCACTCTGGAAATCTGGGGATGATCTTGTCTATAGTGAGTTGCTATCTGGCATCAATGTCAAGCTGTGTGGTAGGAGACAGTGATTGCTAATGACAGATGTAGGCTTGTTTCCTCCTTCCAGAGGGTTGGGGGTCAGAGGCAGTGTCTTCTCCGTCTAAAATGCCAACACAGCAGCGTTCCCTGTGTGTGAGAGATACTGCATAACTGTTGAAGCACCAAACAGAATATGAGATTTGGAGAATATCGCTGGCCTGAGTTCTAAGGCAGTTGTTTTACTCTAGGGTCTGATGTTCGGCTATGCCACAGATGAGACGGAGGAATGCATGCCCCTTACCATTGTTCTCGCTCACAAACTCAACACCCGCATGGCCGATCTGAGGCGCTCTGGTGTCCTGCCTTGGCTGAGGCCTGATTCTAAAACTCAGGTGAGCTGCATCCATCATCCCCAAAACATCATTCTACAGGAACTTCAAGTTTACCAAATCATGTTCTGGGCACATTTTCCTCCACTAATACATATTTATTGCCATGTACCAAAATGCTTTTAAAATATCTATATTTTAATTAATTCTTTTACAATGCACACACACACACACACACACACACACACACACACACACACACACTCACTGTGCATGCTTGGTTATATGCCCTGTTATCCTCCCTTATCTCCCTCACACTTCATCAAGCCTTTCTTTTTCCTAACAAGCCCTCCTCCCACTTTTATGTATTTCTTTGAATAAATAACCCATTGCATTTCATTACAGTTGCTTGCATGAACATGGGTAAGGAGTTGGTTGCTTATTTCAATGAAGGTAACTGAATATCTGTTGCCCACAGTTCCTTAGGGAGAGTGGGATGCTATGAGCCTCTCTATCCATAAGGAAGTGATGATGGGCCCAACCTTATTTTGGAGATATCATGTAGATGGCCAAAGCTCCCATGGATTTATGGCTGCAGTGCAATATCAAATCTAGAAAACAGCATTTCACAACACTCTTTCCTGACTTATGGCTCTTCTTGTATTCTTTCCATCCCCTCTTCCACCTTGTTTCTTAAACATTCAAGGAGATAGAAACATTCCGTTTGGGGGTAGGAATTCAATGATTACTTATCCTCAGCACTTTGATCAGCTATGAGCCTCTGTGTTGCTATCACCTGCTACAGACAGGCTCTTCTCCAACCAAGGTTAACACATTAGCAATTTGGGAGTAGAAATGCAAATATTTAGAAGGCAGTTTCACGTTATTGTCTGTTTAGTAAAACAACACTCACTATGACCTATGCTCTCCCCAGCCATGGGATTTAGTGTCAAGTAAGAATTACCTCTTGTGAAGGGAGCCTCAAATCTAATTAGAAAGTAGTTGATTATACCTTAGTCATGTTATGTTTAATATGAAAATAGTCTACCTAGGTACTAAAAGCATTATCCTTTTTGAAAGGAATCACTTATTTGAAAAATTCAGGCTAGACATAGTTCTTATCTTCATTCTCATCAAAATTTATTATAAAACTGTTCAAAAAATCAGACAGGCTTAAAAATAATTCTATTTTAATTTTGTTAGCATATGTAGACTCCAGTGGTAATTCAGTCCCTGCCACAGTTTTACCTCCTCCCCAGTGTCAGACATGGTGGCCCCTGCCTTTATGAGCACACTATGTCTCCCACTGTAGTTTTACCACTGTGAGCAGGCCATCTCTCTGGGATCCCTTTCCTTGTCTTTACCCTTAACTTGTCCCATTCCATGGGCCTTGACCTCCCTCCTTCCCCATCATGATGCAATCCTTTTTTATTTGACAGACAGTGGTGAAGCAAACGTTAGCATACACGGAGGTGCCCTAACACTCTTCAGTCTTCTGATGGCCTTTGGCCGATGGCTACCTGCCCTGGCTCCTTTTCCATGTTCCAAAGTGTGATGTTCCAAGGTCTTGGCACATCTTTCCCCACATGTTATCTTCATGTCCTCACATACCGGGCTCTTGAATCTTCTAACTCTGGTCCCTCCAGATCAGCAGCCCCATTTCTCACTCACTTCTCGAGCTCACACACCAAGAACCTACCGCATACTGCCCACTGTCATCTTTTACTCAGCAGAGGACTGGTTGGAGCACAACACGTTCCCAAGGCCTGCCTGGTGCCGTCTGACTCCATGGTACCAGTGTCTCATCTTTCCCCAGATGGGTATCCCTCTCATCACAGCCTCAGCCTTTCTTGGACTGGTCCCTACTTCATCCAAGCCAGCAACAGTACTCTATGCTCCCAAAAGGTTCTCCCTGCCTGCGAACTGCAATTACTTCATTTTCCCCATCTCTTCAGAATTCTCTATAGGTTTTACTTTCTGTGAGAGGAAAGCAGAATCCACTTGTCATGGCAGAACTCAGACTTTCACCGTATTCCATCATAACTTTCTTCTGCTAGCCTTTTTCTCAGCATCTCCAATCACCAGCATCATCCCACTCAGCTTAGCCTTGGGTATTAGGGCACGTACACCATCCTTTATCTTATTAGTGTTTTTTTTTCTTTGGGGACAGCAATGTCCATATTCTTGTGAATATCACTTGTGGCCTCCACCAGACTGTTTTCTCTCTCACTCTCATACTTGTAATTGGTATAGATGCTTTTAAGGCCCAATATAGTGCATTTATATCTGTGTCTAGTTAATCCAGCCACCAAGATGCATCCTTCTCTCTGGGCAGAAGTATCACACTTTGGCTCCACTTGAGGCAATTGAGTGTGCTTGTGGTCCTAATAGAACATCTTCTTAGGACTTCCTTTGCTATTCAAGTAACTTTTCAAGGCGGACTTGGGGCCATTAGGATCTCTTGGGTATTGCTGGAGATTGTGGGACAGAAGAGCTAACCTGTAAACTGTGGTGGTACCAAAAGAAAGGGCTTAGAAATGTGGAGTACCACAGAAAAGACAGCCCCAGAGTAAGGGTGGGCAGAAGTCAACAGGCCCCTGAAGTTTCCTTTCCCCCTGGTAAGAGAGGAACAGAGGGAATGCTTTGAGCTACTGTAGCTGCAGTTAGAAAGGCCTTGTTCATTTCCCCTGCACAGGAAAGAGCTTTCCAAGTCTTAGGAGCACCGAGGGAAAGAGGGAGTCTAATGGGATGCCCCTTTCCTGAGAGGATGCATTGAGTCTCCATAAGATACTGTATATATGCCTGTCACGGAGGACATGGGACACTGGACAGTCCAGCTGCTTCCTAGGTCTGCCTCTATGCAAGGAGTGCTGTGCCAGGTCAGTAGCTGGCTGCATCCTCCACAGCCTTGTAAAGGACTTCCACTGTCACCTGTGTTGACTGTGACCAGGATGAGTCTTTCCACCTGAACAAATTGCTGCTGCTGATACTGAGAATCAGGGCTGGCAGTCCAGTGGCTATTTTTGTACCAGGTCAGAGCTCTGTTTTCCACAGTGTGTTTTTCCCCATATCTGCTGACATGACGAGATAAGAGCAGAGCTCGGGCCTTTGCTCTGCCACCCCGTTCTAAGGGTTCTGCAAAGATGCAGCCTGGTATTGGCCCAGTAGAGACAGAGACATCAGGGCTCAGTGGAAAACAGCTAGGTTGGGGAATTTTCTCAAGACTGAACCTCCTCCCAAGGTTACATGAGATAACTCTGATCCCAGAGCCTGCCAAGGGTCTCCTCCCTAGGGAGTGCCTATCCCCGCTCTAGCTCCCCCTGGTGGAGTCCTATGTGAGGCTAATTCCCATGTGTGGACAGCGGAGGAGTAAATGGTTAGTCCTCAATGACTGAGTACTTTCCAATCTCACAAGGGTCAGATGGTAGGTGGCCAGAGCTCTTTCTGTCTCTTCCTCTGGATGTCTCTCTGTTGCTTTTTGGACCAGCATGACAGCGAGCAGAATTCTGACATGTACGCCATTGGCTATACTTGATCTTAGCTGAAAGACTTAAAAGTGACTTTGGATGGCTTTGGATGGCTGTCTAAGGCACCTTAGCCAAGCAGAGACCATATTTCAGCACAGCCTCAGCAAGGGACTGATTGCTGCATGGTCCTAACTGGGCCCCGGGATAGAAAACTATTCTATGCCACCTAGTCAGCCAGCCAGACCCTTATTTAGGTTTTTGATATAATATAGGCATACTGCTACAAGCATCTCATGACCTTAAGCTGTGTAGATTCTGCTCTGATAGGTACATAATTTTCTCAGGTACCATGGACCCTGTTATCCAGAATATGATTCATGGTCTTAAGTAGCAACTTTCTGTTTAACAGAGCCTTGGCTACAAATCTCTGGGTCAGAACTCAGCTCTTGTATGTGTTCTTGACAAAAGTGTTTGCATTGTGGAACCTAAGCTTTGTTGTCTATAGAATGGGCAACAATGGCGACCAGTTCATGTCGTGGCTTCTATCATGGAAAGCTTGTTCACCCATTGCTTCTCTCTAGATCTCCTCATCTGCTCACTACCCCCACCCCAATCCCTCCACTTTGCCAACCCCAGAGGACCTACCTGCTTTTCCTTGCCACATGAGATATCATGTGTCTGTGGCCAGCCATTAGAGGGCAGAGTCTCTAAAAAGCATTTTGTCTGCTCTACAGAAGGAGTGACAAGATTTGGCTCATCTTGAGCAAGATCTGGATCTTGGGATCCTTAAAAACTGACTGTGTGATGTCAGACACATTATGATCTCTTAGTTTATGTTATTTATGAAGTGGGGAGATGGTACCTCCCTCACTGTGGTGTCTTAGATCTTAATGGATATAATACACAGGATGGGAACAGAACTGGACATGGGGGAAGTTAATTTTTGAGGGATCTCCTTGGCTTGCCCTGATAGGACCTTGTAAGCAGGATCCTGACTCCTAGCCAAGTGCACACTACTTTTTCTTCTGTTGGCAAAGCACCAAGACAATGGGGATTCAGAGATTTCTGCCCCTTTAGTATAGTCCTGACTAGAGTCTCCTTCCATACAGCAGACACAGTCTGCTCTTCCCAATGTACGTCTGGAATCCTTTGCTGAGGATAGAGGGCCACTTGCCAGGCTCTGTCTCTTTGTCTCAGAGGCTCTCTATACCAACAAATATAGTCTTGATTACAGATCCTTCTTTGTCCTTTATATTATAGGACCAAGGTACCCTTGTCTCTGCCAAAAACATTCCTGTGTTCACTCATAGAAGTGGGTAAAGTCCATGGGAAGTGGCCAGAGAGGGGCATTAGCTCCAACAGTCTCTGGTCATCACAGTTGGAAGATAGTGCCACATATGTGTGCCTTATACTGTCGTCACAGTATTGAGAAAATTAACAAATGTAAGCACGTGCTATATTCACACTCTAAAGAGCCTTTAGGGACAACAGGACTCTCTTGAGCCTTTGGGAGCTCAGGCTGCCTCCTAGAGATCTGAGCCTGACAGCCATATCCCTCAGCTCAGGCCTGGGCCTCACAGTATCTCCCCGATGGACAGGTAACCGTGCAGTACATGCAGGATAATGGTGCAGTCATCCCTGTGCGCATCCACACCATTGTCATCTCTGTGCAACACAATGAAGACATAACACTGGAGGCCATGCGAGAGGCCCTGAAGGAGCAGGTGATCAAAGCTGTGGTGCCAGCCAAGTACCTGGATGAAGACACCATCTACCATCTGCAGCCAAGCGGGCGGTTTGTCATTGGAGGTCCCCAGGTGCGTGTTTGTCTCTGGATAAGGCCCTGTTGCTGGGTCTTGAGGACTGTACTGCTCTTGTCCCAGAGTGTACAGATGACAAGGTGAAGTTACGAGTATCTCAGCAGTGTCTGCCCACGAATTAAATGTGCTCGATGAACTTTGGCAGAAATGGAAGACACTCTGTATATCTGTCAGTATGGAAAAGGGGGCAGGGCATGTTCATAGGAGTCTACCATGTAGTGCTGTCAAGCCCTGTCACCTAACCATTCCAAATGCCACCATACCTGCCCACAGCCATCGCCATTCGCCCTGCTTGGTCAGGTACTCACTCATCTCTGTAGTGCTTGCTCATGGCGGACTTTCCTAAGCAGTGCTTGCTGAAAATTTGCTGTGGGGGTCTCCAGCTATTATCTCTAAGATGGCAGAGTCTTATAAAAGCAGTTAGAGCCATTCCCCCTTTCTCCTATATGTACACAGGACTGGTGATATAGGAATTGTCACAAGGTTGAGCCCCTATAATAGGTCCTATGATCAAATAGTGTTGGAATAAGGCAGAAAGTCACATTCCTTGTTTACTTGAAGATATCTCAACATCTAGATAGATAAGTGTGACTCTCTAGATAGGTTTAAAGTAACTGGATTCTCCCCAAATTGTTAAATCTAGCTCTATTTAAATGTGTGTGCGTGTGCGCACGCGCATCTGTGTGTGTGTGTGTGTGTGTGTGTGTGTTTGTATTTAAACTGCTGCTGCATAGAGCACACTTATGAAGTGAGCCACATGGTGGCACTTGCCAGGATGACAGCTTGGGATTGTGTTTATTGCAGTACAGTTCCTACTGCAGGTGGGTAGCTTCGTATAGTGGACTCACAAGTGAAGGCATGGTCCCCAGATGACGTCTAGCACACCCCCTGAACTTTTCAATGAGGCTTTGACAGGTCGCCTGATTTTCATAGCTGGTCAGTCCAGGAAGAACTGAGATGAGAGAATTCATGTGTGATGAAAGGGGCCTCTGAGATGCCCACAGGAAACTTAGTGTCGTTTTTCCCTCCTGCCCAATCTGCATTCAGTGTCTGTGGCTCTCATCTCTTGTCCATTTGTCTCCCTCTGCAGGGGGACGCAGGTGTCACGGGCCGCAAGATTATTGTGGACACGTATGGAGGCTGGGGTGCCCATGGTGGTGGTGCCTTCTCTGGAAAGGACTACACCAAGGTGGACCGCTCAGCAGCTTATGCTGCCCGCTGGGTGGCCAAGTCCCTGGTAAAGGCTGGGCTCTGTCGGAGAGTGCTTGTTCAGGTAGGATGCCTCCACCTACTCTGATCCTTCCTTTCTGTCCTTGCCAGAGGCTGCAGCCCAGCCTGGAGAAAGGAGATACTGGCCCAGTGAGAAAGCCTTCTTTTGGTCATTGGTTGCATCTCTGTATATACTGCACTGGCCACTGTGGCTGGAGCCCTGGCAAACCAGGGAAGAAGAGAGCTGGGCAGGAGAGGGAGGGGTTTGGTTGGCAGTTGGTGTGATGCCTGCTGCCTCTGCTCTGTAAAGTCTGTGAGAGGCTCAGTCTCTGAGCCAGATCTTTCTCGAAGGTGTCCTATGCCATCGGTGTGGCAGAACCTCTGTCCATTTCCATCTTCACCTACGGGACCTCCAAGAAGACCGAGCGAGAGCTGCTAGAGGTGGTGAACAAAAACTTTGACCTTCGGCCTGGTGTTATCGTCAGGTAAAAGTGCCATCATGCCGCTGTTGCCTGGGACCTTTCCACTCATACACTCAGGTGGACACCCAAATGCTTACAACAGGAGGGTTTCAAGTGCCTGGCCCCTCAGCACAGGGCCTGGACTCATACATAGATCAGCACATGTCCTCGACTTGGGGTGTCTGCTTTTCAGCAGAAGGAGGTCCAGCAGAGAGTAGCCCTGATGAGTTCATCTTTGAGCAGCTGGAGCATCTCAGCCAGATGTCTAGGAATCCAGTAGGCCAGTCCATTCCCACACGCTATCATGGCATCCCTATTCTCTGGTTCTTGGCCATAAGAGCACTGCCCTTGGCTAAACCAGTGGAGTAGAGTAGAGAACTTACCTCAGGTAGAGTTCATATCCTGGTCCTGGCCTTGGAGCTTCTACTTCGTAACCTAAACAGGATAGCACTTTGGTGTAGATAGGGTACAGGTGTGGAAGGGAAAGCCTCTCCTAGGATCACCCCTAGCGCCCCCTACCATTTCCCAATTTAATAATGATCTCTGCCTCCCCTGACTGCAGGGACTTGGACCTGAAGAAGCCCATCTACCAGAAAACTGCATGCTACGGCCATTTCGGGAGAAACGAGTTTCCCTGGGAGGACCCCAAGAAGCTTGTGTTTTAGAGTCGATGGGAAGTCTAGCTCTGTCGCATACTCACCTCTTCAGGATTTCCTGGCCTCTCCCAGAGTGTCCTTCCTGCCTCCCACCCTCAGGGCAAAGCCAGTTTCTTCTAATTGTTCCCTACTCAGCAATCTGCAAACATCATGCAAACATGAATGACATGACAGGTGGCTTTCTGGTGCTAGGCTATCAGGTCTCCTGGCAAGGATAGTCAGTGTCCCATGCCTGTCCCTCAGATGACAGCAATGTTAATTTTGTGTAGAAGTTACTTCTGTCAGACAGGAAGTCACTCCCTCACCTCCTCCCATAGTCTGAACCTGACTAGGCCATCTCATCTTCCACCCTGGACATATGCCCAGATGGGTGTATTGCACAGACCTCTCGCTTCCCCTTCACATTTGCAGCCAGAGATCCTGAGCCAGAGCTCCCTCAGGGCCCCTCTGAGACTGGGCATCTGCTCCATATAATATGGTCAATGTCTCCTGAGCATTTACATTCTGTGAGGGACTGAGCTGTGTGTTCTTCATCATAACACAATAAGGTGGTGGCATCTTTATTATCCACAGTAACAGATGGGGAAACTGAGGCTCAGAGAGTTATGAAGCTCCGACAAGTTTCCATAGCCACAAGTATCAGAGCCAAGACATGGATCTAGGAATTTCGACTCTAACCCTCACATCTGCATCTCAAACAAAATGTGATGGCAAGTGCGTTGACTTGAGGCTGTGGCCTCTTATTTATAACCTGGGTTTCCTGAGAATTAGTGAACCTAGTGTCTCTTGGTGAGCCCTGGACAGTGTTCCACAAAATCAAGATGGAAATATACAAGTGTCTCATTTGTTCTGGAAGAGGGTTTAAGGAAAGCTGGGTATCTGAAGCTTCATGCTCCTAGCCCCCAACACTCAAAGACAGGTGTGTGAGTTCCCTGGACATGGGATCTAATAGATAGCCCCATGTGCTTTCTTCCTCATGGAGGAGAGGCAGCTAGTTGTTCCAGCACGGACAACCAGCCTCTGATAGGGGACTCTGCACCCTTCAAGGCTTTCTTCTTCCCCGGACCCTCGTGCTTCTGCAGTCTAAATCTGCTGAGGACGTGAGCGATCTAAGTGCAGAGCAAGCCTCTAAGCAGTTGCCCAAGATCTCACAAGAACTGACTTTTACCACATAGCCTTTGCAGGGGCATGTCTGTCTAGCAGAGTCCTGGAAACATGTTTCTAGGTGTCCCATCATGATTGGTACCACATACCCAACCTGTCCCTAGTTGGGACCTCCCCACAGTATACTGCCTTCATGGGTCTCAAAGACATGGCTTCAATAGGGATTGTTCTGGCTAGGAGAAGGGCTAGGCAGCTTTATCAAAGAGCACACACCTTGTATCTGTGCCTTGACTGGACAGAGACCCCAGCTTTCCCCTGTCCACCAGGGTGAGGAAACAGCAGACGGAAAAGCCCCAGTGGCCAGCTGATCCTGAAGCTGTGGCTTGGGTCCCTCCACAGGGTTCGGGGCTGCCTGGAAGCCAAGTTCCTCACAGCAGAGGGAAGGATGGGTGTGCGGAAGGCTGAGTTCCTGTAACTTAAGCTTTATCTAAATAAAAATCCAGAGTTGTATACTTGCTCTAACCCTAAGAGTAATCGAGCCTCTTTTTTTTTTTTTTCCTTCAACGTTTCAATATGAAACAAAGCCATTATTTGTTAATATTACCTGATGATAGTTTGGTAAATTAAAAACTCAAGGAGCAATGACTCTGTACTTGCAGTTTGTGTGTGTGTGTGTGTGTGTGTGTCCAAGGGAGGGCACTGGGACAGTAAGCATCCTGGTCCATCATATTCTGCCTTCCTCCACTGAGACAGTCTCTCACTGAACCTGGAGCTATGCTAGTGGTCAGTAAGCCCTAGTGAGCCGATTATCTTCAGCTTTCACCACCACTGTGCTGGAGTGACAGGTGTGCACAGGGCCTCACACAGCGTTTTCAGATGAGTGCTAAGGATTTGAACTCAGGTTTTCATTCGTGTACTGCAAGTGGTCTTACCCACTGAGTGATCTTTGCAGACTTGCTATGCTTGGCTTTCTGACTCTCCCACCCCCAGAAAAGCTGGATGCTGTTTTCGGGATTACCCCAGCCCTGACGTGTATGGAACCTCCTTCAGCCCCTGTGAACTAACATTTTCTCACTGACTCGATCCTGTACTATTAGCGAGATACTATACTTGCTCCAGCTCCCTCTGAGGTAGAGATTCTTAGTAATTCCTCTTGCAGCCACCAAGTCCTGGAGCTATGCTGAAGCAAGTGTGGAGCTGGAACGCTTGCTATTTTCTAGGAGGAAGTATTGGGGAAGGCATCAATTTGAGGACATGTACTTGAGGCAGCCTGAAGTCAGGTCAATATGACTTCTCATTCCCATGACGTAAGTGCCAGGAAGGACTCAGGTCTAACACCCAGGTCTATTGCTGAGAGGAGAGGACAGAGGCGACAGTCATAGACATCTGGTCTCAGGTCTTGAGTGTGGTTGGTTTTATTTCAGAACAGCCTAGCATCAGGAGATAGTAACTTCACAGAAAAGTGACATTCTTCAAGAACCCCTGTGAGAAACAAGACTCCCGTGAAACATCTTGGAATGCCTATTTGCAGGATGGAGGTTTATGAATGAAAAGGGGGGAAAACATGACTGAACGGAAGAACGTGAAGGGCTCAAAATTCCAGCATGGGTGGGAGAGGGACGCATGAAGATCTGCCCACCAAAGAGCTATTGGCAATTGGTGATGCTGGGGGGCAGAAGAGTCAGATTTCTTCAGGGCTGAAACCCCTGAATGGCTCTAGTAGATGGTTCTGTATCTATCCATGCGCACACAGGCACACTAAATGCACTCTGGGTTTTGCTTTATTTATTTATTTATTTATTTATTTATTTATTTATTGTTGTTGTTAGTGGGGTTTTATCCACTTGAAATTGGGGGAAAAACTGTGTTGGGGCATATAGGGGTGATAGTGAAAAGGAGGAAAATGGGTGAATTTGATCAAAGTGAGTTACATGCATGTTTGACATTCTCAGTAGAAGTAGAGGGAAGGGCTAGGAAGTTGGCTCAACAGTTAAGGTGCTTGCTATGCTAGTGGCAATAAGAATTAGAGTTCAAAGCCACTTTACCCAAGTTAATGACAAGTGTGTGTGGCAGCTCACCTATAATTCCAGCACTCAGAAGATGGAGGCAGAAACAGCCCAGAGTCAGGTGGCTAGCTAGACAATACCAACAAAGTCTGGTTTCATTTGAGAGACCGTGCCTTAAGAAATAAGGTTGAGAGTGATTGTGGAAGATTCCCAAGGTCAGCTTCCACACGTGAGCATATACACAAGGACATAGTCACATGCATACAATATACAGACACACGCAGAAAGAAGGAAAGACAATATACTTTTGAGCCATGGAACTCTCAAAGGTCAAGATCTTAGCAAAATATGGATGCCTTTGTTTTCTATCACTGTGATAAAATACCAGGACCAAAGGCAACGTGGTGAGAAAAGCTGTAGTCCACCATAAAAGGAAGTCAGGGCAGAAACCTGGAGGAAGGAACTGAAGGCGAGCAATGCTGCTTACTGGCTTGTTCTTCATGGCTGGCTCATTTTAGTGTCTTATACAATCCAGGACAGTCCAGACTGATGCCACCCCCAGGTGGAGTCACTTCCCACAACAATTATTTATCAAGGAAATATCCATAGGCTTACTTATAGGCAATCAAGAAAATACCCACAGGCTTGTCTCTAGGCAATCAGATAGAGTCATTTTCCCAGTTGAGGCTCCCTCTCTGCAGATGGCCCTGGTTTCAGTCAAGTTGACAGAACAAAAACAAACAAGCAAACAAATAAAAACAAAACAGACAAAAAAAGCCCTCAAACCGAGAAAACACCCTATGTCTCAACAGTAGCAGCAGCAACATCAACAACCAAGCAGCACAGAAGAAGCAAAGGATGCTGGGAAGGGACAGCTAGCATGGGAGGAGGAGACCCAGTAGGTGGGTGGGTCCTCATTGCAAGTCAAAGCGATGAGAAATACTGTTAGTTCAGTGAGGTCCAAGAATGTCTTACTGAGCCAAATATCTGTTCTACGGAAGGTTCTGTATAACTTCTCACTTTCCCGAAAACGTGTTGTGAATGATCAATAGATGCTTTTAGTTGAAAATATTTTAAAACAAAAGTGTATTTTCTCTCAAATTGCATCCCAGCATTACTATAGACTTACAGTATTTAACAGATTGTGCCATTTGACTCATCCACATCATGATTCCTAGAACATAAAAGTCATTAGTTTTAACTACCCGACCGACACTGCTCATCTTTTCTAAATGTGATGTCACTATTTGGGATAATCAGCTCAGCCAGAGGTGTTTCATGTGTGAGCACATTGTAAGATCCTGCTTTTATGTAGCTCAGTGAAGAGAAGAAGCCCTTTATAGCTCTCCATAATTTGATTCAACCATGATTTTGGATTAGGTTGACTTTGTGAAGTCCATGTGGCTGGAACGATGGCTCAGGTCTGGCGTCGCAGGGTCATTACCCTGTGGCCACTAGGATACTGCCTATGGCAGGGCTGAGCTCAGCTTCTCATGGAAAGAGAAGGTAATTAGCCTCTTGAGTTCCTCAGCCCTTCTTCACCTCTTCAGAGCATCTGGTTCCCAAGAGCCTGCCTCAATACCACTACCATCCTTACAGTTCAGATGCTGAGGGCTTTGGGGCAGCCTATATCAAGTTTGTGATCTACAGCCTCAGGACCAAGGCTGGGAAGCGAGTGCTGTTGTGCTCAATAGCTTGGCTGAACCAACATTGAGCATGTCAGGGCTGTGTGCACCATAGACACAGAATGAGTAAGGCCAGAGCTTCGGTGTGGTATGGCACAGTCTTGGGAGCTGGGATCTAGCCCCGATCCACCCTGGAGGTTGTTGAAAAGCCACTCTAAGCCTGGCTCATGGCTTTGGTTATCATGAACAGAACCTGCACTGGAGTCTTCAGGAAAACCCAAACAGAGCTTCAGAGGCCTAGCAAATGAGGTCTGACCCAGGCTTTACAACTTGCAGGCTGAATCATCTCTGCAAAGTCACAGAGCTATCCTGAAACTCAGTTCCCTCATAGATTATGGGGAATAAAGACAGTTCTGTTGGGAGGTGAGTGAGAGACAAATGTGGAAGACACGATGGGTCTAGCCAGTACCCGACACCTCTCAGGCACGCCAGTGTAGACAGTGGCTCCCATTAGGCTTCTCCAGGTCCCCAGCACCAATCTGCCAGGACACTGACAAAGGGAGACACAGAAGAACAAAGATGCTGTTTCTCAATCCGGGTCATAAGGATAGCAGGAGCAGGAGAGAAATTCGTTAGGCAGCAAAGTATCCCCCTTTTCTGCCCTGTCGGGCTTCCTGAGTCAGCGCAGCACTCAGATGACCAGGGCGCATTCTGTTGAACAATCTGTCTGTACAGACCTTCAGTTGGTTACATTTTCCCATACAACCAGCAGAGGGCAGAGCTGACTCACACAACACTCGTGGAAACACCGTCTTGAAGGTTCTGGTCATTTCAAGGAAGAGGGTGAGCCCCTGTAATTGATTTATTACTTTCCCTACCCATCCACCCGGGGAGGCCTTAGTGTACCTGTGTCCCAGAACCCTCCTGTCCAATATAATGCTTTATTTTTCCCTTTGTTGAGAGAGTCCTTGGCAGGACCAAACCCAAAATGCTATTCCATGCAATGCTCACACAATGACCTGCTAAGAGCGATTTTATAACTGCAATAATTTATTTTGCAAATGTAATCACTGAAGCCTGTTGCAGTGTTACTATGGTCAACAAGTAATAGCGCCCAGTTAAGTGTGGAGGTGAATTCTGTATGAGCACATTCTCTGTTTTCCCTCTAGCCTGTTTTGAGGTACAAAAGCTTGGTGACATGAGGAAGGATGGCTTAGAAGCAGTAACCGGCACCAGGCTCCATTTATCTTAGAACAGTTATTTTAGGGTTTGAAGTGGAAGAGAGTCATAAGCTTAAAAAACAACCTCTTTGGGGGCTCCAGGAGTCTTTTTGCTTAAGAATGCCAGTCCATGACCCCAATGGTATGGCATCATAGAACTTTCAAATCCCGGTACAACAGCCCCGCCTTGTCCACCAGGACCACAGTCGCTCTGAGCTTGGCTGAGACCCCATGACGTAAACAGGGCCACTCTGTTACTCCTGGGAAGAGCATCAAAGGACACAGTGATTCCCTGCTGGACTCTTGCTTTCTCTGCAGGTGATCATGTAGGTGATCACGTAGGTAACTAGTCTACCACAGACCCACAGCCTCAGTCCCCATTCCCACGGTTTATTTCATTTTTTCATATAGTCTCTTACTAGGTTGTCTAGGCTGGCCTTGAACTCACTCTGTAACCCAGGCAAGCCTTGTGCTTTCAATCCTCCTGCCTCAGACTCATCTAAGTCTGTTATAGGCCTATGCCACCAGGTTCATCTATTTCAGAAATACTTAGTCCATTGACATCTAAGAAAGTTATTAGTAAGTAAACCTTTTTGTTTGTGAGTTCTTTGTTTGCTTGCTTTTTATTTATTTATATGTTTTTTTTTAAGTTTCATTGATGTTTTGCCTGTATGTATGTCTGTGTGAGAGCGGCAGATCTTCTGGAAATGGATGTTAGAGATGTTGTGAGCTACCATGTGGGTGCCAGGAATTGAACCTGGTTCCTCTGGAAGAGCAGTCACTGCTCTTAAGCTTCTGAGCCATCTTTTGAGCCCCATGATTGCTCACTTTCTGAGACAGGATTTTATTTTGTAGTCCAGGATTTGCCACAATAGGTAAGATCTCACTAAGACGAATAGCTGCCTTTTGAAATGTGTTGTCTGGGAATCAAGCATTTTGTTATAGAAAAAATGAATTAACATACATTTTATAAACTCCATCATTCAAAATGTGTAGGCCAATGGCCTTACCTGATGTATCAGTATTATTATCTAATTCCAGATTATTTTTTATCATCCCTCCAAAGAAACCCTATATTAAACAGTCCCTCTCAGCTTCTCTCTTCCTTGCCTGCTGGTAGTGAGTTTATTTTCTGACTGGATGACTTGCCTACCCTAGGCATTTAATATAATTAGAATAATTCAGGGCAGGAGAGATAGTTCAGTGGTTAAGAGCACTGACTGCTCTTCCAGAGGTCCTGAGTTCAAATACCAGCAACCACATGGTGGCTGACAACCATCTGTAACGAGGATCTGATGCCCTCTTCTGGTGTGTGTGAGGACAGTGACAGTGTACCCACATACATTAAATAAATAAATCTTTTTTAAAAAAAAAAAAAAAAGAATGATTCAATTTATTGCTTTTTGTATCTGCCATTTAGCAAAATGCTTTCAAAGTTTACATTCATTCTTTCTTATGGGTAAATAATGTGCCACCACATTTTGTTTGCTCATCCCTGAGACAGGAATAAACACAGGGGTTGCTTATATCTTTCGATATCAACAGCTATGTACATGTGTTGGAATACCTATTTCCAATTATTTTAGGTGTACAACTAGAAATTGAATTGCATCATAAGAATAATATTTTTTGACGCATCTTTTGAAGGAGCTTCTATGTTGTCTTCTGAAAGCACTGTACTATTTCCCGTTTGAGCCTTCCAGGTTCTTTGTGTGCTCAGCACCTGCTGCTCTGCCTTTTGCTTGTTGGTTGCGGTCATCTGAGTGTCTGGATCACAGCATCCAATTATAGTATTGGTTTGTCTTTCCCAGGTTGGCAGTGGTGTCGAACCCCCTTTGATGTGTCCGTTTGTCTATCTTCCTTGCATGTTTGTGGGGGTACAGTCATGCCTGTGACACTGCACACATAAGAAAGCAGGGGGACAACATTAAGTGTCTGTCCTCACTGGCCACCTTGTTTCATATGGGGTCTGCACTGCCACCAAGCACTGCAGGCTGGGTGACAGGAGATTCAGAGGGTTCTCCTGTGTCCACTTCCTGTCTGGACAGAGGACAGCTGGGACACAAGGTACCACCGAGCACCTTCCATGTCCTCGGAATGCAACCTCAGGCCCTCACACTTGTGTCCCAATGAGTCCTTCTTGATGTTGTCCTGGGAATGCAACCTCAGGCCCTCACACTTGTGTCCCAATAAGCCCTTCTTCATGGTGTCCTGGGAATGAAGTGCTTTACCCAACGAACCAGCTCTTTAGCCCCATCTTCACACTTTATTTTTATTCTTAAAAATACTTTTTTTAAGTCTTTCATTCCCCTTCTTAACTTCATTTAATTTCGTGTGTTTTTATTTTGTAAACAGTTTTGTGTGTGTGTGTGCGTGTGTGTGTGTGTGTGTGTGTGTGTGTGTGTGTGTGTGTGTTGCTCTGTTTTCTTCCTCTTTTCTCCTCCCCTGGTAGTGGATCTTTATCAGACCCCAAAGAGGCTTTCATTTCGTGCTACTAACCACATGAACAGAAGGTGACCTTGACAAGACAAACCCTGGAGTTTCCCCTCTGCAGCTCTGTGGTCCCCTCAAGGGTTCTAAGTGCTCTTCTTGTGAAGTGCGCTGAAGGAAACTGAGCTATGTACACAAGATGGCTGCTTCCTGCCAAGCCCTCCTTTGTGATAGGGCCTCTGAGGGTGGGGAAAGCTGTCAGTCTACACGTCTATAAAGGATGCTGTCCACTTGTCCACTCTGACTCCGGAGTCAGATATCCACACCGCCTGCAGTCTCTGTGTGCAGGTGAGTTTAGTCACCAGCCCCTGGGTAGCCACCGGCGTTGGGTTTCTGGCAGTAATTTCTGGCCACACACTAACTGAGTGCTGACTGGGCAGAAAGGTGCTGCCTGTGACTGACAAATTAGCGGAACTGTGAACCTTCCCATTTCTGAGAACCCAAAAGAATATAATTTAAAATATCAAGGATCAGATGGAGTAATCTGGTGGCTACACACTTCCTAACAGACAGCCCTATTAGGATTGGCTATAGAGCACAGCAGGATTAGCCAAGGTCAGAGAGGTACAGTGAGTTCCCTGGGACTACACAGCAAAGTTATTACAGACAAGAATCTCCTGAGGACTCAGGTCTCTGACTCACCTGAGCTCTTTTCCTCTGTCCAGGAATCTGAAGTCAGAGGCCTGCGGTGTGATTGGGTTAGATGCCGGATGGCGCTGGGGATTTCTGACGGGGGATAGTTTGGGTCCTCTTGGCATTCTTGGCCTGTCGGGTTCTTTTGTGTTCCTGGGTCCTGGGAAGTGTAGCAGGGATGGGAGTCAGAGGAGAACTATGCTGATGCTACAGATTGGCTGGTGGTCCTTCCCTCCCATAGGAGAAGCCACTGGTACAGTAGCCATGTCACTGGGTTCTTTGGCCTTTATCCTCTTCTTGACTGTTGTTGCTGGTATCAAGTGCAATGGGACAGAAATTTGTGCCGGAAGCCCTGGGATCCCTGGCGCTCCTGGAAACCATGGTCTGCCCGGCAGGGATGGGAGAGATGGTGTCAAAGGAGACCCTGGACCTCCAGGTACTGTATGGGAGAACCCATCCTTAGCTCATGGGAAGGACCTGTTTTCTGGTGACCATCTGTTAGGGCTCCAGCTGAAAAGACTTTTCTGTAGTTCTTAAGCTGGAGCATGTGCCTTCAGAGTTCCTGTGGATGGGCAAGTAAGTCACACACATGCTAATGCAGGTCCATATATCTGTGTTCTCTTCACTCTGTAGGTCCCATGGGCCCTCCTGGAGGAATGCCAGGTCTTCCTGGGCGCGATGGGCTGCCTGGAGCCCCTGGTGCACCTGGAGAACGTGGAGACAAGGGAGAGCCTGGAGAAAGGGGCCTTCCA
Source organism: Micromys minutus (assembly GCF_963924665.1). NCBI lineage: Eukaryota > Metazoa > Chordata > Mammalia > Rodentia > Muridae > Micromys > Micromys minutus. The sequence goes on along the minus strand of NC_137981.1, from coordinate 19,729,046 downwards.
GGTGAGCAGGACCAGGGCCAATCGAAAGTAGTGATGTCACATGAGGGATGGAAGGAAGGGTTCGAGACACACTGCTAAGCCTAAGCAAGAAAATACGAATTTGAAGAGAGAAACCACAGGAGTTTGAATAACTTATTTTAGAGACTGAAAAGCATCATGGCTACTGATTGAGAGATACATATTGTCCTGTAGGGAAAGGGGAGCAGCACTGGAAAGTCTTCTTGGGGGGTTCTTCTTAGGGTAGAGGCTCTGGACATCCTAAAAGAGTAGGCATGGTTATATGGAATCCAGGTAGACATTGTGATCAGGAATCCCACATGCTGACAGAAGTTCCAGGCTGTGAATCAGTATAGTGGTCTATCTGGAGAGTTCAGAGGTCATCATTGTTGGTGGTGGCAGAGTGTATGGGAGGGGGTGGCTTTCATAAGCCAGAAAAACCCCAGTTTTAGATGGACATGAAGGACCAGTCAAGGGATACAGAAAAGTAGAGCAGGAAAGCTGAGCAGGTTCGAGCTACATTAAGATATGGGTTTGCATGAGTCCAGAAGCTCTTCTTCTGGGTCCTTGAAGTGGGGCCTGGGCTCTGCGTATGGCATTAGATGACAGAACTCCAGCCTCGCAGAAGACAGAACACCTGCCTGGAGTTCTGTCATCTAATGCCAAGTGGAGCTCTTCGCTGGATTGCCCCCATTCTGGATGTTTGTGGTCCCCACAGGGTTTCCAGCTTACCTGGATGAGGAGCTCCAGACTGAACTCTATGAGATCAAACATCAGATTCTGCAAACAATGGGAGGTAAGGGGGAGTGCTTGGGGTCCTACCAAGCACACCTCTCTCAATGCTGCCTTATAATTTTCAGTCCCAGGACCTAGAACCTAAATGCCTAACAAATGAGTGTGGACCTGGGGCTGTAGAGAAGAGTTACTCCCGGTATCACAGGAAAGCATGGAAGTGTAGCTTCTAGCAATAACTCATCGTTAGGTGAATGAGAATGGAGAGATGGAGTTTAAGAGTAGTCCTGGGAAAGGATGGGAAAACACCAAGAAAAGCAGAGATGGAGAGATTGTGTGGAGAAAGCTTAAGGGCAAGAGCCTAAGTCAGTGGAGTAGATAAGAAACAGCGATCCATGGCTCTAATCCAGACTCCTTTGCTTAGTCCTCAGCTTGCAAGGATCCATGCTGTCAGTGGGGGATAAAGTCTTTTCCACCAATGGGCAGTCAGTCAACTTTGAAACCATTAGAGAGGTATGTACCAGAGCAGGAGGCAACATTGCTGTCCCGAGGAATCCTGAGGAGAACGAGGCCATTGCACGTATTGCGCAGAAGTACAACACTTATGTCTACTTGGGCATGATTGAAGACCAGACACCTGGAGACTTCCGCTACCTGGATGGGGCATCTGTGAACTACACCAACTGGTACCCAGGAGAGCCCCGAGGTCGGGGCAAAGAAAAGTGTGTAGAAATGTACACAGATGGAAAATGGAATGATAAGGGCTGCCTGCAGTACCGGCTGGCCGTTTGTGAATTTTGATCAAGCAATTATATGAAAAGATAAAACCGCGCACTGTCTTTAAGCCTCTATCCTGATGATCCATCTGGTGTGTAAGATCCTGCAACTACCTTTCAAGCAAATGTACTTGTGGCCTTCAGAATTAGAAGCATCCTTAGTCACCCCCATCTCCCACATGGCCCCCAAACACTTCTCCATCTTCATTAGTAATCCTGAGTGTCCCTCTAGAGGCCCATCTGAGCACTCAAGGCAGCCACTGTCAACCTTGGCTTTCACCATGAGATGGATCGAGACTTTCTTTTTCCTGATGTGGTCTAGTCTATTTATAAATGGTGGCAATGAAGACCCTCTAAATTACACAGAAAGTGCCTGTTCCCTGGCCCTTCTACACTTCTTCTGTAGCTCAATGTCTCAAGATTTAGAAGTCCAGGTTAAACATAAATGATAGCCATAGGGAATTTCTTTGAGATGCCTAGTAGGTGGATGTAGGCCCCTACATATAGGTTGGTATGTATGGCACCTTCCTTGGGTCTGGAAGTGCCAACTTGACCTCTTGACCTAACAGCAGCCACCCTAGGTTTTGAGAGAACCACCTTCCCAGCCCAGACCCTAACTCAAGTAATGTCCTGCTAAAAGACACAGCCTCGGTTCACTTAACATCACCGAGGCATTCGTGATACTAACTGCACTCTATTTTCTCCTCCCCTGAACTCAATCAGCTATTCCATTAAAGACCACTGCATTCCAGGTGTTAGGCCAGCTTCTGGTAAGCTTTGGGCTGTTTTCTTTGAGCCTATTTCTTCTCTATGGATGCAAATAAAATAATTACCAATAACAATTATTACAGCAAAGACTGGTCATATGCTGCATACCAAGTACTTTGACAAGCACTTTTATTATTAGATATCATTTAATCTTTAAATGTGCCACAGAACCAGATTAAGGGGCATGGAAGCTAAAACGGTATTAGGAAAAACATGACATCCGTGCTGATGGCTGGAGTCAAAGTAACGCCAGATATGCACCTATATGGTCTATTTTGAGGAGTGATATTATCCTTTCACCCCTACTCAGTCACTGAGTTGGTATCTACTGTGCCGTGGGTGAAGGTAGGACTCAAGGAACATGAGTCATCCTACTCTCAAAGTATGCTTGGAATGAATTATGTGACCCACCCTAATCTCAGCTAGATAGAATGTGGCCACAACCCACACTGCAGGTATTCACAGGGGTGTAACTATGCCTTGAGGGGACATCCACCTATATGTCTTATCTCTAGAAGTCTCCTGTGCTCCTCCCATCTGACACTCTTCTCACATTTCCATCCTTTCTTGGGCAAAAAGAAGCTCAGAAACAGCCCAATGGCGAACTACTACTTACACTTGCCAAGCTGATCTTTTGACTGGTATGCCAAGGACTCAGCATATAAACTGTTGAGGGTTTCCCAAGATCAAAAGAGCAAGAAAAAGACATATTTTCTTAGTTTTATAGATCAACAGTGTACAGCTTTAAAAGTTGACAATGCCTCATTTCCGATTCGGTCTATTTTTTATGACATCACTTGTTATTGTAACTACATTGTTTTTGAAAACATTTTTAGTGAGCTATTGCTGGTTTAATGGAAAGAATAATCTTTCAAAATTGATCTTATACTCGACCATCTTTTTGGATTTTTCCCCCTTAATACTTAATCTCCCACTTCACATCTACTTCCCAACTTCATGTCCTCTTCTTAAGCCACTAAATTCATTTAGTACATGTGCTACCTATGTGTGCATGAATGTGGGGCCATCCATTGGAGGATATAACACACACACACACACACACACACACACACACACACACGAGGGAGGATGCATGCACAAGTGTATATGTTCTCCTAATGTGTCATAGGAGAATTTCTAATATTTCACCAGTGAAAAGTCATTGTCACATCTTTCCTGAATGGATGCCAGAAGTGGTCTAAATTCATATAACACAGTGATAATTGTATATCAATATTCACAAAGCTAAGTTATGAACTCAACATATGAATAGACAAAGAAAGCATGACATATGTCTAAAATGGAGTTTGTTTTCTAACATAAAGAACAACAGAATTATCTTCAGGAAAACTGCAGGACTGTAATCAATATATTAGGTGAACTAATATTAAGCCAGACTCAAACTATATTTAAATATATCTTTGTACATTTGTGTACATACCTGAATACACACACACACACACACACACACACACACACATCAGATAGGGAACTTGTTGGAAGAGAGGAAGCAGTGAGATATGGGAAAGAGACCAAGAGATGAACACATAGCAATGTACAAATTATGCATTATGAAATGTCATAGTAAAACCTATTTTGTATTTTTTACATGTTTTAGGTTTCTAAGAGATACCTTGGACCAAGGTAGTGAAACTCCCTCTTCTTCTTAGTCTTCTAAGATTGATTTTCAGTTAGTTTTGCAGGGCTGGGGAGCAAATGTAGCTGCCTTGTACTAGGCAGCCACTAGCTATAACCCTAGTTCACTAAGGTACATTTGTTTGTTTAAGTCAGGAATGTGTATGTTAAACTTTATCAAGTTTCTCTGGCATTTTCTATGGGCTACTAGCACAGAGAAAGTGAAGAGTAGGTGGAGACAGTTCCCAGTGCTGGGTGTTGGCATCCAGTGCCCAGCTGAGACTAAGAGATACTGAGTCTAAAAAAGGACTCCAAGATTGCCACCACTGGGCCTGGAGGGAAGGGGCTGATCGTTAAGAGTGTTACCAACCCCCACTTCCTTCTAATCTTTATGAATAAGGGTGCTTACATTTCCTAAGAGTCCCTGGTCAAGGTACCACCTAAAGGAGGAAGAGTCATTCCCAGTTCTAGGAGGGATTCAGTGCCGAACCCACAGCGGGTCTGTTTTTTGCTGAGTCATGAGGAAAAAAGAAATGGGGGGCCTCAAAGCTACACAAAGAACTATAGGCAACTGAGGCGAGCTGGAAGTGGGAGGCACAACCTTGCTCAGAGACAAGCACATTAATTGGTTGACCAGTGCCGAAAGTCAGTCCTGAAAACATACATGCAAGTGACATTGTATAGATTGAGTAGGTTATATTCAGGAATATAATAATAATTAGTGCAAAAGGAGACCATGAAGTTGAAGGAACGATAGATATATGGGAATGTTTGGAGGGAAGAATGGGAAGGGAGAAATATTGTTATTACATTATAATCTCAAAAATATAAAGTGGATAAATAAATAAAAACCAGCTAACAACAGACATCAAAAATTAAGGGAAGAACGGAGGAAACTGTGAGCTGCACAATGCTGGGACAGTGTAGCCCACCTCACTGCTCAGAGAAACCTCCTTACGGGCTCTGTGAATGCCACGTCACAGGAGCATCCTGTCATTTATTCACTGCACGTGAACAGTTGCCCCCTAAACACAAGGCCCAGCAACAAGACACTGCGGACATACACCCGCCATGGATGCCAATGCTTGGGTGGGAGGCTTTCTCAGTCTTTTTCCAAAGCAAATGGTTCCCAAGAGGAACTGTCAAAGGCCACAGAACAATCAGACACAACCAGTCAGTGTATTCTGGAAAGCAATGATATCCTCACTGGCTAGTAATTCCCTATAAGAGCAGACATGTCTCACCCTTTGACCAATGTTCTCTTCATCTTTCATGTAGCCTAAAGCAACGTCCATGTCTACAACTTCATGCAACCATCATGCAAGCCCAGAACGAATGAGAAAATTCTATTTGACTCTTGTGTTACACCCATACATATAAATGGGACCATATTTAACTAGGATTACCCTTCTTAAAATTTAATCTTGTGCCCAGACCCTGGAAATAGACTTAGGGATCTCTTTGTTCCTATTCCTAGTATGACTCCATTGAGTAGATCTCCCTTTTCTGGTTTTTACTATTAATTTGGTTCTTTTACTTGGCTTATTGAGTATGGTAAGTGAACCTGTCTTCTTAGGGCTGCCAGGGACATCATCTCCAGACTAATACTATTGCCAATAACAATCACATGCAAAGAAGCAAGAGAATAGGCCACGCCTTCCCCTTTGCTTTAAGAAGCTTCAGCTTCAAACCCTGTCACCATTTTTTGGTTGCAGTGATGATTTGAATGTAAAATAAGAGGTCTTAATTACAAAACTAGGGGAAAACTCATCTGGGGTATGTTTTAAATCAAACCCAAGTCTGGCATTACAGGGGTCTTTGGGGAGAGTATATGTAGAATTGAAATCTTGTACTAGTATTGAGAACAGAGTAAGCTTCAGGTGTTAAGCTTGTACACATCTGAATCAAGACTTTGAGCAAAACTTTACATATATTAACTTAATATATTATATGGTTTTTTAAAGAGCTGGTCCATCTTTAAACTTTTGCATAGTACCATAATGCTGTGTTAGGCTGGAACCCCTGCTCATCCTGTGTTCAAGCTGTGAAACCCCATCTGCCCTCTTTTCCTCAATGCTGCCCACACAGAGAAAACTTCCCTACCCTCTTGAAGAAAACTCCAGACTAACATGTCATCTCTCCTTGTCTCCCCATTTCTGGCAACCCACCCAAAAGTGCCCACACAGGGGCTCATCTTTTGACCATGTGTAGACAGAATCCCATGCTCCTGGCTTGCACATCACCACTCCTCACCTAAGCTCCATAAACCCCACTTGCTTCAGCCCAGATGTGTGACTTCACTGACCTGCACCTGTGAGACTGGTGAACCCACCCAAGAGCTGCCCCTAATAATCCTGCTTTTATCTACTTTTAATCCGGTCGAACCTGGCCTATGTCTGTGCCACTAAAAGAGGGAAAATGCCTATCAGACGTTTACTCTGTGCCAGGGACTCTAAACTAGATGCTATTATTCTTTTCAATTATAAATTAGAATATTAACTGGGTGATGGTGGCTCAATACCTTTAATCCCAGCACTTGAGAGACAGAGGCAGGTGGATATCTAAGTTCAAAGCCAACCTGGTCTACAGAGAAACCTCCAGGACAGCCAGGGCTACAGAGAAACTGTGTCTTGAAAAAACCAAAAAGGAGAGAAAAACCAAACCAAACAAAATATTGACCAGTTCTTACACAGCCAATCTGTAGACTAGTGAAAGCAGGAGGTCAAATTCCATAGGCCATACTATAAGAGTGCTGGAAGGCTCTAGTAGTGATTTTTCAAATTATGTCATTTTGTATTTATGTTTCTACATGCATACATAACATACAACATATACATGCATAATACATACATACATACATGCATACATACATACAGTGATGGTTCGAATGAAAATAGTCCCATTGTCTCAGAGGGCCTAGCTATATTTAGAGGTGTGACCTTTTTGGAGGAAGTGTGTCACACACGAGGGGTGGTCTTTGAGGTTTCAGTTGCTCAATTCAGACTCAGTGTCTTACTCTCCTCCTGAATTTTGCTGATCCAGATGTTGAACTCTCAGCTCATTTTCCAGCACTATGTCTGCTTGTGTGCCCCCATGCTTCCCACCATGATGATAATGGACTAAACCTCTGAACTGGAAGACAGCTTTAATGAAATGTGTCCTCTAAGTATTCCTGTGCTCGTGGTGTTTCTTTACAGAAATAGAAACCCTAACTAAGATACATACACATATACACACATATTCTTTAAGATTTCTCTTCCTCCTTGAAGAGAGGAAGCTTCTTGGTTGGTATCCGGAAGAGAGGATGTGAGGAGGAAGGATAGCTAATAAGAATGATGTTTGAAACAATTCATATGGAAACTCAGTGCTTTAAATGCTCATTTCATATATATATATATATATATATATATATATATATATATATATATATATATTCACATATATATTCATATATATATATATATATATATATATATATATATATATATATATATTCACATACGAGAGTTTAGCCAGACTTATTTTACACAGCAGGTAATGCTCATCTCAGGAAACAGAAGCTATAGGCTTCCAGATAAAAGCCCAATGACAGATGTGGGACACTTTGATTCAAGTTGTTGGTCACAGGTATCCCAGAGTCTCCCAAATCAGCATAGGCTACTGCCATTGCATATGCCTGCTCCCTAGAACATGAGAGTAAGACCTTGTTTGATGATAACATTACACACAGTGATGAGAGGACATGGATACATCAATTTGGTATTGACCAGAAAGCATTGTCAATGATAGCTAGCTTTCAGAGTACTGGGTAGGGTGATGGGGAACGGGAGGAAACCATTAACAATCTTAACCAGATGTAAACTCTGTGAACCACAATAATGATAGGAGTAGAAATACATGCCCACGAGTACAAGAACAGCATGAATGTTATGGGGACAACCAACCACTTTCTGATTGGACTAAGATTCCACCTCACGCCAGTCAAAATGGCTAAATTCAAAAACTCAGGTGTCAGCAGATGCTGGCGAGGATGTGGAGAAAGAGGAACACTTCTCCACTGTTGGTGGGGTTGTAAACTGATACAACCACTCTGGAAATCAGTCTGGTGGTTCCTCAGAAAATTGGACATAGTACCACCTGAGGACCCAGCTGTAGCACTCCTGGGTATACACCCAAAAGAAGCTCCAACATCTAACAAGGTCACATGCTCCACCATGTTCATAGCGACCTTATTTATAATAGCCAGAAGCTGGAGAGAACCCAGATACATAAAGTATAGTACATATACACAATGGTACTACTCAGCTATTAAAAACAATGACTTCATGAAATTCCTAGACAAATGGATGGAACTTGAAGCTATCATCCTGAGTGAGGTAACCCAGTCACAAAAGAACACTCATGGTATGTACTCACTTATAAGCGGATACTAACTCAAAAACTTGAATACCCAAGAAACAACTCACACAACTTATGAATCTCAAAGAGAATGAATGCCAGAAGGGAGAACAAAACACTCATGGGAGAAAATAAAGGGACAAATAGAGGAACAGGAATTGGAGAAAATTATCCAGAGACTGTCTTACCTGGGGATCCACCTCATATGCAGTCACTAAACCCAAGCACTATTGCTGATTCGAAGTAGTGCTTACTGACAGGAACATGATATGGATGCCTCCTCAGAGGCTCTGCCAGAACAATACTGATACAGAGAAGGATGCTTGTAGCTAACAATCAGACTGAATACGAGTACCCCAATGAAGGAGCTAGAGAAAAAAACTGAATGAGCTGATAGGGTTTGCAACCCCATGGGAAGAACAAATTTACCAACCAACCAAACCCACCACAGCTCCCAGGGACTAAAACACCAACAAATGAGTTTGCACAGAGAGACCCACGGCTCCAGGTTCATATGCAGCAGAGGATAACATTCTCTGGCATCAATGGGAAAAGAGGCCTTTGGTCCTGCAAAGGTTCATTTCCCAGTGTAGAGGAATGCCAATATGCTGAGGTGGGAGAGAATGGGTAGGAGGGGGAGCACCCTCATGTAGGCAATGGGAGGGAGAGGGGGATAGAACTGGGGGAAGGGAATAACATCTGAAATGTAAATGCAGAGAATATTCAAAAGAAACAGAAAAAGAAACCCAAGACTAGGTGTTGTGGTAAATATATAATGGGGGTTTCTATCCCAACATAGATCATTCAGTTCCCAAACAAATGACACAAACCTTTATATTTAGAAAAGGCCTTAAAGCAGCACTAGAGCTGGACAGATATCAACTCCCTACGCTATTTTGTCAATTACCCCAAGACATCACTTACCATGTTGTGCTTGGGCTGCTCTTACTCCAATTGGCCAGCCCTCATGGCCATGATTCCACATACCTGATGGTATCTTCTTTCTTCCTCTTCTCCTCTCCTATCGCTCCTTGTGGTCTTTGTCTCAGACTCAACTCAGGAACCAAAGCTCTGCCTACTTCTCTTCTGCCTAGCTACAGGCAAGGCAACTTTATAGACCAATCAAGGATAAATTGTGAGGCAAGGTTACAAAGCATCACTTGGTGTATGTGAAAATCTCTTCATCTCTCAGGGCAACCAGATCTTGGGGGCCAGTGTTTAGCATTGCAATAGATAGCTCAATAATATTACATACTAAATAAACCTCAACAGTTGCGGAGCTTATAAGTTCCAAAGGCAAACTCTACTATTATTATGCTAAGTGGACTTAGTATCAGACTTTCTTTTCACAGATAGATTAGTGCAGCTCTTGGACCTCATCAGTGAAATTTCTTTGTATGTTGGATCGTGATTAGCACAGAAAGTCACAATTGGTCAAGGTGCTAAGAATAAGTGTCCGTGGTCATAAACATGAGATCTATATGTGACATTCTCTCCTCGGTGCTCAGAAACTAGCAAAGGGGCTGTAAAGGCTGCAAGAACCAGAAATCTGGGAGGACTGGTGTAAAAGAGTGTCTTCTGGACATGACAGGATTGCTGTGCTCAGCTCACAGCAGCCATGGTTGCCTGCATTAGACCTGTGGAAGATCAAGCCAGTCAACAATCTAGCATGCGCTGAGAAGAGATCATGAGACCTCATTTCTAACTGGGGAACTATTAATAATTTGTGTTTCTGGGGAAGAATAATTAGTTTTCTTTAAGAGCATGGCTTTTTGTAGAAGATTTCACTCCAGTGGATAGCCCCATACCCAGAAATAGACGGTCGGCACAAATTAGGAGGAGGAAGAGGAGGAGGAGGAAGAGGAGGAGGAGAAAGAGGAGGAGGAGGAGGAGGAGGAAGAGGAGGAGGAGGAGGAGGAGGATTAGAAGATGGGGAATTGAAGGGATAAGGAGTTAGAGGTGGACCTGGAAAGAGTTAGGAGGAAAGGAAAAGGATGATCAGGAAGAGGGGCAAATATAGTAAAAATCCATTTTACAAAATCTTAAAGAGTTAGTGAAAATATAAAGATAAGTAAAAGTTCTCTTTATTTGTTATGAACTTTTGAATTTTGATTAAGAACATTTAGCCAATCATTTGAGTACAGTTTCCTTTTGATTCTAGTCATTTATGGGAAAAAAAAATGATCTCTGAAGACTTAAGAAAATTCATCTTAAAACTTAACTTCTTTATAGCAACTTTTTATTTAGTCTAGATAGTGAAATGAAAAGTATCTATTTCAATAGTTTATGATCAATAATGTATCAGTCATTCTAACATTAGACCAACTTAAACAAAAATTTTTGAGTCAGTGTTTCATGACTGTCCTGAAATTTACTCTGTAGACCAGGCTAGTCTAGATCTTAAAGGTTCACCTGTCTCTGTCTTCAGATTACTGGGATTAAAGGTGTGGACCACAACTGCCCACAAATTTAAATAATTTAAAATTGCTATCTAATATCAATTTTATCTAATTTTCAGATTGTTATAAGGTGTGTTGAACATAACATAGATTTATATTGTTAACAGTACCTATATCAGCATAACATGTTCCCTTCCTGATTTGTCTATGTATTACACTGTTTCTATAGTCATTGGTATTACACATATCTGATACATCAGATATTGACAAAAGCTATCTCAGATGCTTACAACACAGCGCTCTTTTTTCCCCTGCACTGTGTGCTGAGCTTTGAAGATATTAGTTGAATTTGCCTGGACTTAAGTGCTATGTTCAGAACATCTAGGTGAGTTCATATCTATTCTGTTCATGCAATGATCCTGCTAGCATGTTCTTCCTATGTCTGGGAAAGAAACATAATAGGTCACATTTAATCTGTGAGCACCCTCGAGGCTGCTGCTTCCTCCCAACTTGCTTAGTCATAAAGCCAAGACAAATATCAAAAGAGCTGAATGTTTACTCTCCAGACTCAAGTGGACCCTTCTACAAAGTACATTAGCAAAGATCATGGGCATGTAATTCTATAATAAGAAATAAACAAACGTATGGAAACAAGAATTCAAACCACCAGGGTCATGTCTGCCTAATGTTTATTTACTTATACAACCAATTTATATATTATTACAGTTTCTGGTTTTTTTTCTTTATTTTACTTAGTTCATTAATGTAATCACCCCCTTTCTCTCTTTTGTTTGTTTTTGGCATAGGTCTTAGTATGCAGCAGAGGAAGGCCTGAAACTCACTGCACATCCCAGGATGGTCTCCTATTATACTTCCAAGGATGATGAAGATCAGAATGTGCCATTATATTAAGGCAGATCAAAATCTTTTTACTCTTTCTTCGCTCACAATTACTCCTCCCCCCCCCCTCCAGCTACCTTTTTCTGAGTCCATAGTACATTTAGGGTGGAGTTATGTAAACTTTTAAGTTTTAAATACCCATTTTTTAGGAGCAATCTACTCATGGTCTGTATGAAATAAATGGCATTTTTCTTCGGAGCCTATGGGCCCACTTGTTTGTACCAATAGTGAGAAACACAACTCTGAAAAGCATCTTCTTAACCACAGGGGCTCCTCTAGGTACCTGGCAGGCTTCCGCTAGCAGGAATGAAGAGAGGACATGATGTCTTGAATAAACATGGAGTGATGGCCCTTGAGAAGCCAAAATAGCAACCACAGAGTCACAGGAAATAGCCTGGGCCCACTCTGTTCTGAGGAAAACCTCTCAAGTTCTTTGGTTAGACAGAGTTTCAGTGAATGGATGTGGACTTGGAGGAAAACAGTCATCAAAGGTCACATCAGAAACTTCGGCCACTTGATCAGCCTCTGACTGGACACTCCTAGAAACCCAAACTTAAGGAGCCCTAACCTGGTCTGGAAGCTGCCAAACTTCCTTCTTCCAACTCTCACTGTATCTTTCTTATGTGCCCAGGCCTGGGTTACTCTCTGGGGTAAAGTGAACTGTATCTAGTTTCTGCCCAAGGAAAAGTATCAACACTGGTGAATGGGTTCAGCTCTATCTCCCCAAGGGGAGCCACAAGGGCTGCTCCAAGAACATAGTGCTGATCGTTCATTTGTTCTGTAGAGCTTTCTTCAGCAGCAGCAGGTTGGAAGCTCAGTCAGGTTGGCAGTTACCAATAAACTGGCTGGGTTCTCTTATCACACCTGAGTGGGCACCGGTAGCAGGCAAAGTAAAGCTCCTTCAGTGCTGATCATCCTCGGTTGTAACATCCAAGAAATAGTGTGTAGACCGGCAGACCAGAGCTTTAAGACTCCGAACCCCGAAGGCAGGAGGTTATTACTATAGCCAAGAGACATATGGCTTTGGGTACAAAGATTGGAGGCTTATGACTGGCTTTAAACACCAGAGCCCCCAGCACTTAACAGCTATTGTTAATTCTTGGCTTCTAACAGCATTTTGTGGCGACCGTAGGTTCCAGCAAGCAGCAGCAGGTTGGACTTTCTTGTGTTACGGTGCTCATACAGGCCATATAGTTGCATACAGGCCTACTGTGTCAGAACCCTTAACTCTGGACAGTTCTCAAATCTAGAGTGTGTGAGACCCTTGGCTATGAAGGCTTAGTAGTTCACTGAAACCCTCCTAAAGACCAGGGCAAACAGTTGCTTGTCTTTAGCTCTTCTCAGACCTAGTTATCTCCATTGTTTCTGTGTATGCCTGATTGAGAATGTTTGGTATAACATCTGTGAATCACACCAGTCCCATGGGGGCCCCACACACTCTGCGACGCTGCAGCCATGGAGCAGACAGAATCCAAGCCAATCCAAGTTGGTGGCGAGGAGAAGGAGGAGGGGGAGGAGGGGGGGAAGAGAAGAAAGAGGAGGAGGGGAGAAGAGGAGGGGGGAAGAGGAGGAGGAAGAGGAAGAGGAGGAAGTGGAGGAGGAGGAGGAAGAGGAGAGGTGAGAAGAGGAGGAGGGGAAAGAGGAGAAGAAGGAAGAGGAGGAGAAAAAGGAGGAGGAAGAGGAGGAGGAAGAGGAGGAGGAGTCATATTCTCGGCGCTGCAACCTGTGCCCGGCCAGATTATTAGCAAAAGATGGTTTTATGTGGAGGTCTTTGATCCACTTGCACTTGAACTTTGTACAAGGAGATAAGAAAGGATCAATTTGCATTCTTCTGCATGCTGACTGCCAGTTGAACCAAGATCACTTGTTGAAGAGGCTGTCCTTTTTCTATTGAATGTTTTTAGTTCCTTTGTCAAAGATCAAGTGACTATAGGTGTGTGGGGTCATTTCTGGGTCTTCAATTCTGTTCCATTGATCTACCTGCCTGTCTCTGTACCAAGACCATGCAGTTTTTATCACAATTGCTTTGTAACATAGCTTAGGATCAGGGATGGTGATTTCTCTAGAAGTTCTTTTATTGCTGAGAATAGATTTCACTATTCTATGTTTTTTGTTATTTCAGATAAATTTGCAAATTGCTCTGTCCAACTCTATGAAGAATTGAGAGGGAATTTTGATGGGGATTGCATTGAATCTGTAGGCTGCTTTCGGCAAGATGGCCATTTTTTACAGTGTTGATCTTTCCAATTCGTGAGCATGGGAGATCTTTCTATCTTCTGAGATCTTCTTCTACTTCATTCTTCAGAGTCCCGAAGTTCTTGGCATACAGATCCTTCACTTACTTGACTAGGGTCACCTCAAGGTATTTTACAGTCTTCATGACTATTGTAAAGAGTGTCCAGTCTCTAATTTCTTTCTCAGCATGTTTATCCTTTGAGTAGAGGAAGGCGGTTGATTTGTTTGAGTTAATTTTATATCCAGCCACTTTGCTGAAGTTGTTTATCAGCTGTAGAAGTTCTCTGGTGGAATTTTTGGGGTCACTTAAGTATACTATCATATCACCTGCAAATAGTGCTATTTTTACTTCTTCCTTGCCAATTTCTATCCCTTTGACTTCTTTTTGTTGTCTAATAGCTCTGGTCAGGACTTCCAGTACTATACTGACTAGGTAGGGGGAGAGTGGGCAGCCTTATCTAGTCCCTGATTTTAATGGGATTGCTTCAAGTTTCTCTCCATTTAGTTTGATGTTGGCTACCAATTTGCTGTGTATTGTTTCAACAATATTTAGGATGGTCCTTTGATTCCTAATCTTTCCAAGACTTTTATCATGAAGGGGTATTGAATTTTGTCAAATGCTTTCTCAACATCTAGTGAGATGATCATTTGTTTTCTTTGGGTTTGTTTATATGGTGGATTACATTGATGGATTTCTGGATATTGAACCATCCTTGAATCCCTGGGATAAAGCCTACTTGATTATGGTGGATGATTGTTTTGACATGTTCTTGGATTTGGTTTGCATGAATTTTATTGAATATTTTTGCATCGATGTTCAGGAGGGAAATTGGTTTGAAGTTCTCTTTCTTTGTAGTGTCTTTGTATGGTTTAGCTATGAGCTTAATTGTGGCTTCGAAAAGCAAGTAGAGTAGTGTTCCTTCTGTTTCTATTCTGTGAAATAGTTTGGAGAGTATTGGTATTAGGTTTTCTATGAAAGTCTGATATAAATCTGCACTGAATCCATCTGGTCCTGGACTTTTTTTTTTTTTTTTTTTTTTTTTTTTTTTTTTTTTTTTTTTGCTTGCTTGCTTTTGATGACTACTGCTATTTCTTTAGGTGTTATGGGACTGTTTAGATGGCTTATCTGATCCTGGTTTAACTTTGGTATCTGGTATCTGTCTAGAAATTTGCCCATTTCCTCCAAATTTTCCAGTTTTGTTGAGTATAGGTTTTTGTAGTAGGATCTGATGATTTCTTGAATTTTCTCAGTTTCTGTTGCTATGTCTCCCTTTCATTTTTTTATATTGGATACTCTCTCTGTGCCCTCCAATTAGTCTGACTAAAGGTTTATCAATCTTGCTGATTTATTCAAAGCACCAGCTCTTGGTTTTGCTGATTCTTTGTCCTGTTCTATTTGTCTCTATTTGGTTGATATCTGCTTTCAGTTTGATTATTTCTTGCCATCTACTCCTCTTGGGTATATCTACTTCTTGTTCTAGAGCTTTCAGCTGTGCTGTCAAGCTGCTAGTGTATGCTCTCTCCAGTTTCTTTTTGGAGGCACCCAGAACTATGAGTTTTCCTCTTAGTACTGATTTCATCGCATCCAGGTTTGGGTATGTTGTGCTTTTATTTTTGTTAAATTCTAAAAAATCCTATATCTTTTCTTCATTTCTTTCTTGACCATGTTGTCATGAGTAGAGCATTCTTCAGCTTCCATGTGTATGTGGGGTTTTTGTTGTTATTAAAGACTAGCTTTAGTGCCATAGTGATCTGATAGGATGCATGGGAATATTTCAATCTTCTTATATCTGTTGAGGCCTGTTTTGTGACCAACTATATGGTCAGTTTTAGAGAAGGTCCTGTGAGGTGCTAAGAAGAAGGTATATTCTTTTATTTTAGGGTGAAATGTTCTGTAGATGTCTGTTCATTCCAATTGGTTCATAATGTCTGCTAGTTTCGCTGTGTCTCTGTTCAGTTTCTGCTTCAATATCTGTCCATTAATGAGAGTGAGATGTTAACGTCTCCCACTATTATTGTGCATTGTGCAATATATGCTTTGAACTTTAATAGGATTTCTTTTAATAATGTGGGTGCCCGTGTATTCAGAGCATAGATGTTCAAGATTGACAGTTCATCTTGATACATTTTTTTCCTGTGATGAGTAAAAAGTGTCTTTCCTTATCTTTTTTGATAATTTTTGTTGAAAATCTATTTTATTCTATACTAAAATAGCTATTTCATCTTGTGCCCTGTGACCATTTGCTTGGATGGGTTTTTCCCAGCCTTTTACTCTGAGGTAGTGTCTGTCTTTGTCTCTGAGATGAGTTTCCTGTATGCATAAAAATGCTGGATCCTGTTTATGTATCCAGTCTGATAGTCTACGTCTATTATTGGGGAATTGAGTCCATTGATGTTAAAAGATATTTTTTTGCTTTTTCTTGGTTGTAGTTTCCTTCCTTGTGTTGGATTTTTTCCATCTATTATCCTTTGTAGGGCTGGATTTGTGGACAGATATTGTGTAAATTTTCTTTTTCCTTAGAATATCTTAGTTTCTCCATCTATGGTAATTGAGAGTTTTGCTGGAAATAGTATCCTGGGCTGGCATTTGTGTTCTCTTAGGGTCTGTATAACATCTGTCCAGAATCTTCAAGCTTTCATAGTCTCTGTTGAGAAGTCTGGTGTAATTCTGATTGGTCTGCCTTTATATGTTACTTGTCCTATTTCCCTTACTGCTTTTAGGATTCTTTCTTTGTTTTGAAGATTTAGTGTTTTCACTACTATGTGCTTTGAGGAGTTTCTTTTCTGGTCCAATCTATTTGGAGCTCTGTAGGTCACCCGGCACTCTCTCGGGGGTTATCCAGAAGAAAAAAAATACAACAAACAAAGAAAAAATATTATTCCCTTGGAAAAAGTCACCACTGAACCCATCAAAGATGAAGGAGAATTGCAGAATTGATAGCTTCTTAAGACACCGATTTAGTTGTTTGCTGCTTATGCTGCCACTGGCACAGAGAAGTCAGAGTGGATGAAACACATAAGTAAGTGTGTCAGCGATTTACCC
Organism: Micromys minutus; assembly: GCF_963924665.1. Lineage (NCBI taxonomy): Eukaryota > Metazoa > Chordata > Mammalia > Rodentia > Muridae > Micromys > Micromys minutus. Next base: position 19,712,163 of record NC_137981.1, on the reverse strand, counting down.
TCCCAAAGTGAGAAGATGCCTAGCAGTGAGCACGCTGCCGTCTGGGTTCCTCATTCTGAGGTCTCTGTGTGTATGCACAGTCAGAAAGCAAAATTCACACCAGTGAACGGGCAGAACCATTGCTGCAAATGTGGCTTTGTCGTTTGTGGTCACTGCTCTGAAAAGAGAGTTCTTCCTTCCAGCCAGTCTTCTAAGCCTGTGCAGATTTGTGACTTCTGCTAGGACTTGCTTTCAACGGGGGACATGGCCACGTGTCAGCCGACTAGATCAGACTCTTACAGGCAGTCATTGAAGTCTCCCTTAAAGGACACATCTGATGATGAGGACCATGATGATAGCAGTGACTAGGGACATGCTGTGAAATACTTAATTGGGTCTGACTACCTGAGAATCAGCCTTGGGGGGAGTGTAAAATTCCCGGCTCTCAGTTTTGTTCTAGCCGTGACTGCCTGAGAAGGTCTTAACCTCCGTGCCTATAGGGTCTTGGCTTTCCACTCTCCTTATTTCTAGAGTATTTTCTTGGAAGTTGGAAAAGATATTTAATTAACAAATCTAATATTACATTTTCCCCCTGATGTGGAAACACTAAAAGCACAGAACGACGGGAACAAGAGCACGTTGTGACCAATATCCTTGGCTTTTCTCCAAGCATTCTATGTGACGATTAAGACACCAGTGACAGAACATGGTTTGGAAAGTCTCTATTACTTCTGTTTTCTCAATACCAAGTGGTGACTTACTGTGGCAGCATTGTCACTGGAATAAACACAAGCCCTGCCTTCTTACTTCTTAGATTGATTTCACTGGTGCTCTTATAGGTGGAGAGTGAGTGTTAGACAAATGGAGGTAGGAATATTTATTTGACAGCTACAAGGAACTAAATTTAGGGGTATATTCACTCTTATAGGAATACATATTTTTAATAAAATAGTTGTGGTTATATTTTTACCTCTTTAGGCACCAAATTATAGTGGTCACATATATGTCTAAAATTAGCCAGTTGCCACTCCTAGGAAGATGATTTGAAATTCATCACTAGTATAGTTGTGACATATTCATTAGCTTCTACTTTTCTAAATTTTTTGTACACATAACTTTATTTGCTTTACATCATTTGTCAAAGGAAGTGTCTATTTTTTCCACACAGGATTTCCCTGTGTAGTTTTGCTTGTTCTGAAACTCAATCTGTTGACCAGGTTGGCCTTGAATTCTCAGGAATCCACCTCCCTTTGCCTTCCCAGGCACCATTACCACCTGGCAAAAATCAAAAGTTTTAAGAAAATTCTCACAGTAGAACATGGAGTCTTATAGATCTGGAAGATATCAGAGTCTGACTAGATTCCCTGTCTGCAACCATCGTCAATTTTTTTTTTTTTTTTTTGTGACACTACCTTGATTTACAACATGCTGTTCTATTTTATAGAGTTCATGAAGCCCAAAACAATTTTTATTTTTGAAAAACTATCACATACTTAGTCTGTTTCTAAAATTATTTTGCAATGTATGAAAAAAGAGTAGCAGTTGCTATTTCTAAATTGTGACCATTGGTTGAGATCGCTTTGAGAACTGGTGGTTGTTCTCTTTATGTTTGGAAGCAGCCATTAGGCTGTCAGCCCCTCACTGCACAGCACTAACCATGCGGTGCACACTCTGGTCACTGTGACTAGGTTTTCGGACGTGGGAAACCAGCATGGTGGAAGTTCTTTCTTTCTTGTTTCAGAGTACTTTTCAAACCCTGCCCCTCTTTTCAAAATTTCAAACCTGCACAGTTCTGCCGATGCCCTGGGGTTTGATTCAGAAACTTGGGAACGGAAGAGCCGTTGGTAGTTTGCTGTGTGTTTACAGTACCAATTTTACCTTTCTGCTCAGTTTTGAAAGTGTATGAACTATGTCGGCCTCCCTGTAAGAAATGTGACAGAAAGCACAATAGCACATGGCTTATGGGCTTTGTTCCTGCTTCTTGTTTTGTTTGCTTTTACTGTCAGATGTATTTTTGTTTGTTTCAAAGCAACATGTACATGTGGTCGGTAAGCATGTTTGAAAGGACCGTAAAGATCAGAGAAATGCTAGTGGAACCTTGGAAATTCAGGAACGGGGGGGGGGGGGGGGAATGTCCTGAGATTACATTTCCATTACTGATCTCTATTGTTTTTACAATAAAAATATTTTATAGCTTAAAAAAAAGAAGTATCTTGATGGAGCCGTGCCAAGAGCCAGTGGCTTTGGAGGATTGGAGTGTCTAAGCTATATGGATAAAGATCTGGGAGGAGAACAACGTGGTAGGAAGACTGTAGACAAAGCAGAGCTCCTGAGCACTGAGCAGAGATCCCACCAGCGGCTCTGGACAGCTTCCCAGTTACAACAGCTCCAAGGATAGTTGCTTATTAAACTGGGGTTGAAGGTCAGTCCAGCTTGGTCCCAGGTCACCAGGCTAATGGGCCTGCCATTGAAGAGGAAGCTACCGGAAGCTGGACTGGAGACACAGTTTCCTTTCACTGGTCCTTTACCTAAAGAAACCCTAGTAAGTTGTGGTATGCATTTTGGGTTCTAGCTGCGGTTCTGTGTCCTCTGCTTCCTTCCTCTCAGGTTGTTTAGATGCTGCTGTACACCAGTTTGGAAGGCAAAAGTGGAGCCTGGGACAGGTGGAGTCTGCAGGATCCCGGTCAGACTGGGAGTGAATGCTGGGAGAAAGAGAGTTGCAGGGCAGGGGGGAGCACGGAGAAGGCCTTTCTGAGTTACTAATGTTACATCTCTTTTAGGTGAAGGCCTTCTCTGATGATCCTCAATAAAATAGCTCTCTGAGACGATCTTAGCTTGTTTGTATTCCTCTATGTAGGGTGGACCTGTATGCACACACTTTATTGGGGTAAACTGAGGGTTATATAGTTTTGGGAAAGGGGGTGAGAATATTCAGGGTGGGCAAAGATCAGTGGATGAAGGCTAGCATACTGAGATGCCTCCTTAGCTTGGGGAGGCATTCCAGGCATCTCAGGTGTGGGACCACTGACATTCTTCAGTGGGATCTAGGATCACCAGATAGAGAAGAGGAAGCCCTGCTGACAACGGGGATAATTTTGTACTGAGCTCAGGGCAGTTCAGTAATGTCGCACTTCAATCTTAGCAGCAAGGTTTCCTGACAGTAAATCATTTCAGGATGAAAGTGGGTCTAGAGTCTTGTCTCTCAGCTTAAACCTTATAGGGTCCAGGCAGAGGTCTAATGGGACAGACCAGGTAGGCCTGTATCTCTCATCTGTGCCCTTTCTAGGTTGGCTTGATCATATGCAAACTAAAGGACAATCATTTCCAAAGGGAAAAGTAGGAGTGGAAGATGGGGAGATGCCACCAACAAGTAACCATTCCTGGGAAACCGTCAATGGTCCTCAGCATGATCAGACAGAGGAGTTTTAAAAACATGTACAAAAGATGGAGGAAAGAGAGAGAAGGATAGAATCATGGGAGATGCCTCCCAACTGGTCACCTCTTGCAGGGTGCTGGAGAAAGAAAAAGCTATGGGACGTGGCAGGGCAGATTAAGAAAGAACAGTGCAACAGATGCTCGGCCAAGACTAAGGACACTGGAATTATGTCAAAGCAGAGGGACAGACCTCGGAGGCCAGTGGCTCAGAGTAGGACCTGGGCAGCCAGATTGTTCTGCTGGAAAAAAGCATGTTAAGGCACACCCAGGATGCATGAGCAGGCGAGGTAGGAACCTGAGCTCTTTCTGAGCAGAAATGACCTTTTGGTGAGATTTCAAGGCAAGAGAAGTCTCCCATGGAAAGGATTAATGGACCAAGAAGTCACAACTTTGATTGTGGTCTGCTTCCAGCAAATTCTTGTCACAAAATAGAGACTTTGAACATGACACTGACTAGATGTTGGGAAAATAACCACAACTCAGAGTAAGTGAGGCCTCAAAATGTAAGACAGGCATTTTTACTTGAAATATGACCACAGCTGGCTGAGAAATAGACCTTGTGAGTCCTTAGGTTCCTTCCACAATCTGGGTTGAGGACCCATAGGAAAGGGGAAAAGTAGGAGACTGAGACTTTTGTGAATTAGAAGGGGAGCCAAGAAACAGGGATTCAGGGTCCTTTCAGTGCTAGGCAGTCTGCATTCCTGCCGGACCATCACAAGCATGGCCGGTTTATAATTTTCAGGGTTCACAGGATATCGGGGCCACATAAGTTAATCCTTACACATTGTGTCCACAGGGATTCTGGGCTCCTTGTGAGAACAGGCTCCCTTCCTCTTGCCTCTTTTTTGGTTTTAGCCTTGGCCTGACTCCTGTCTTTGGCTCAGTAGCCTCAGTTATGACCAACCTTCAGTAGTAGTTCAGAGCTAAATGGTATGATATCCCTCCCATCTGCTCTTCCCAGCCAGGGTGCAGATTGCTACAGTTAAGAATATAAGCAAAGCGAGGTGGAGTTTGTCTCATTGACTTTCTCCATTATCGGGTTAAGGACCATGTTCCTGCGTCTATTCCTCCCGGTCCTTATGTGTGTGGCGAGTGTGTCCTCATCAGTGTCACAAACCTGTGAGGAGACCCTGAAGACTTGTTCTGTGATAGCCTGTGGCAGAGATGGGAGAGATGGACCCAAAGGAGAGAAGGGAGACCCAGGTATGGAGCCCTGTACTTTGGCTTCTACACTTTCACCTCCAGTAGGGACCTGCTGTGTGTTCAGAGATGGAACCCAGGGACCCAAGGAGGCTTGGCTTTCATTATATCATGTTCTTCCCCTCATAACAATCTGTCAGAAATATCACTGCCCCCCAATCAACAGTGCTTAACAGCTGTCTTGGGTTCTGTGAAGTGGGGTTGCCCCTCAGGACAGATATCCAGACTTGGGAGGCAGCAGGATCTCTCTACCCTGAGTCACCAATAACTGTCTCTCTGGATCTTTCTTGGTGTCAGTGTGGATCAAACTGTGAACTTCTAGAGAAAAAGAATGAGTAACAGCCACTGGGACATGCTGCCTTTATCTCCCAACAGGTCAAGGGCTCAGGGGCTTGCAGGGCCCTCCAGGGAAACTGGGGCCTCCGGGAAATGTAGGAGTCCCTGGAAGTCCAGGACCAAAAGGCCAAAAAGGGGATCGCGGAGACAACAGCGGTAAGAGAATACCTTACCATGATTAGATTGAGTGGGGATGTGTCCTAGGAAGAGGAAGCCATGTGGGTAGGTGCCTCTGGCCTTCGTGTCTCATCAGGACATGCTCGGTGCTGTTTTTTTGACACAGTGTCATCATGTCCCCAAGAAATACCCTCCAGGGCCATTCCCCCATCAGTTCTCCATAGGACACTGGATTAGCTTTTCTTCCAATGGATGTTCAGTGTGTGATCCGAGCTATGAGTGAGGAACTGTGTTCCTCCTCCAAGTCTTCTGAAAGTTGTCTATCAAACCACCAAATAATAGAGAATGCCATGGCAACTACTTCTGGGTGAAAATGGGCAAAAAAAGAATTTAAAGCATTAAAGAGTTTGCATGAAGGCCTAAGTTCAATCCCTACATAACACAAAACGAAACAAAGAACAAAAAACCCGATATTCATGTTGACACACATATGATATGTGATCCCAGCACTGGAGAGGCAAAGATAGACTCATACCTGAGGTTTGCTAACCATGGAGTCTAACCTATTCTGAAAGCTCTAGACCAACGAGAAAACTAGTTTCCACAAAATGATGGCTCCTTAGGAATGTCATCCTAGGTTGATCTCCAACCTCTACACACACACACACACACACACACACACACACACACACACACACACACACACACACCACAGAGAGGATTTATCAGAATTGAGAAATATAAAAGAATCATAAAGAAAAATCACATAATAATGAGTACTTTTGAAATAAATATAATATTATAATGGTTAAGCACTCCATTGAAAGGAAGAAAGGAGAGCTACTGGAATAGGTCATTAGGACAATTAACTTATACCTGGGAAAGCAGCAATATTGCTTTTCCCCATTTGCTTCTTTAGCTCTCATGTTGTTCTGGAATAGGTCTTACTCTTTAATGAGCCTTATCATTTGTGTATATAAGAATATTCATGTACATACATATTCACATATATGCAAGTGCACGTGTGATGGGTATATGTGTGCATGAATATCGAGTCCAGATGTCAAACTCAGGCATTGTTCTTCTGATAGAACCCATCTTTTTTCTTCTTTTCTTGGAGACAAGGTCTCTCATTGGCCTGGAAGCTATCAAGTAGGCTAGGCTAGGCTGCTTGGTTAGGAAGCCTTAGAGTACTACCTGTTTGTACCTCTCTGTGTCGGTCCAGCATGGGGAAGACATGCCTGGCTTTTATGTAGGTTCTAGGAATCAACCATGTCCTTGTGTTTGCATGGCAAACACTTTCTTTCTCCCCAGGCTTTGAGCATTTTAATATCCCCTAATACTTTCCATGCTAGTATTTGAGTTCCCGGGTTAAGGTCTTCTTTTTACTAAGCACCCTCTTCCTGATGCTCTTGCAGTCATTGAGGTGAAGCTGGCAAATATGGAGGCAGAGATAAGGAACCTCAAATCAAAACTGGAGCTAACCAACAAGTGTAAGTTTCCCCTGAGCCCCAAGATGTTCTCACTCTGACATTTCCCTGCAGATCTAGAGTTGGGGGGAGAGTGGGAAAGGGCTAACAATTCTGAACACCATCTTTACCCCAGATCTCTGCAGGCATGGCTCTTTCTTACAGTGTAATATAATTCAGTTTACTCACCAACTCTGGTTGAGACATCATACTTGTCTTGGGACTGGGGAGGTTGCTCAGTAGGTCAAAAGTACTTGCCACAAGTCTGATGACTTGAATTCAATCCCCAAACCTATAGTGGGAGAAGAGAATCAACTCCCAAATGCTGTCCTCTGACCTACACAGGAACAATGCGTCATGAATGTAGCCATATACAGAGAAAGACACACACACACACACACACACACACACACACACACACACACACACGGAGATATACTTCTTACAAATGAGGGAACGGAGACCAGGAAGCACAACTCACTCAATATCCATACACCTTGCAGACAGTAGCAAGAAAGGGCAGAGTGGAAGTCTATTTATCCAACATCTTTGCTGTTTGCTCCCCACTCAATGTTCTTAGCTGAATATTTAGACCCTTCTCTTATTCTGATGTCCAAATGGGTCAGGGAGGGCCACAAGTGCCTCACTGTATGTACCTGTTTTTTAACTGATGTTGATGTCAACAGTGGGCTATCCCAGGAGGCTCGGGCTGATTTCATCAAGTTGTGGATTTCTTTCACGGCTCTACTGCTGCTCTGGGTTATACCTTTTTTCCTAGGTCTGGCCTTGTGTGGTTGTACCTGAGACTACTATTTAGATTCTTGAACTCCCAGAGGATTTTTTCAACTAAGGTCCCGACTGGGCACCACACTGAATGGGCCTCATCTACTCTAATTTCAGTGCATGCCTTCTCAATGGGCAAAAAGTCTGGGAAGAAGTTATTTGTGACCAACCACGAAAAGATGCCCTTTTCCAAAGTGAAGGCTCTGTGTACAGAACTCCAAGGCACTGTGGCTATCCCCAGGAATGCTGAGGAGAACCAGGCCATCCAAGAAGTGGCCACAGACATTGCCTTCCTAGGCATCACAGACGAGGTGACTGAAGGTCAATTCATGTATGTGACAGGAGGGAAGCTCACCTACAGCAACTGGAAAAAGGACGAACCCAATAACCATGGCTCTGGGGAAGACTGTGTCATTATATTAGCTAATGGTTTGTGGAATGACATTTCCTGCCAAGCTTCCTTTGTGGCTGTCTGTGAGTTCCCAGCCTGAGGAAACTAGTGCCTCCATCTTCTCCTTGGCTCCTCTCTGAACCCTCAGTTGCTTCCAAAGAAAATTTAGTACTGGTTTCTCAAGCCTTGTGTTAAGTGATTCTTTTGAGGGGAGAGGATGTTTGGTTGTGGCATGAAGACATGAAGAGAAGCTGACTATGAGGCACCAGGATTTGCTTGAGTACAGAGCAAAGGTCACATCCATTTTAGTAGGAACATAGAAAAGAGTCAACTATGGAAAACTTATTACAAATACCCCCTCCTTTACCAAAAGACCGAAGGTAGGCCATACCTGTGCCAGAGTGGCAGCTGATCTCAGCCATAAAAGCATCCAATTCCTTTTCTTCATGAATTGTCACTAAGTGGTGTCAAACTTGCCTGTTTGAAGCCATCCAGAGTTTACAAGGTGTTCTTGCCTCTTGTGTGTTCCTTTGCAGGGATCTGTATCTGGTGGGGAGCGGAAGAGAGCTAACTTTTCTGGAATACTATACCCAAGGCCTAGGCTATCTAGTTCCTCTCTGTGACAGAGCTGTTGCTTTTAGTGTCCTCGTGCTGCCCCAGTCTACCTGACTGTAATGAAGAGCAGCGCTCAGTCATAAGAACCTCCTGCCAAGTAGCTGTATCTCCCCTTTACCCACTCTGCACCCCAAACGTGAAGTGCTGCCTTTTCTTCCTGCATTGATGTATGGGGTTGGTTTGTCGTTGTGTTCTAACAACACAGAAAGAGGCAGACGGCCATTCAGATCACTACAATGTCAGTCCCCACTGCCCAGCATCTCTTCCTCCCCCTGAAACATCTCTTCATTATGGATCAGTGAGCCCATTATCAGTTCATAGAGGGGGAAAGTCCTATAGTTAGCTTTTTTCCTAAGGGTTAAATGATGCCACCTCAGTGACCAGCACTGGATCTCCCCTCCCGCACAGTTCTGGTTTTCTCTTTGTTCAAGGTTTTGATTTATCTATTGTAACCATGGGATCTTTGTTTCCCACTTATGTGAGGGTAGGTTGAGCTGAGATGAAATAGGACAATGAGTGGAGCCAGAAGAAGGTGAATTCTGGCCCCAGCTGCTTGCTGTTTGTGAGACTGGAAAACATTTCATGAATGAACTAACAGCTATTCTCACTCACCGTGGAGCCCTTGTTCAGTTCTAGTTCTATTTTATGTCTCCTGGACGTCTAGGGAAAGCACTCTGTAGTCATTTGGTGCTTGATGGCTGATGGATGTTTGTTCAATGGATACGGCAAACATTTACAAATGGATGGGTATGCTGGCTACCGAGAAGTCAAAGTCCGGCTGTGTACTGCTTCCACACAACTTTCCCAGCAAGTGTGAGAACTAGGCTGGACCTCCAGAAGACACCAGGGCCAGCAGAGAGCAGGTGGTAGAGCCATGTGCCTTGCTTTTTAGCACACCTATTATAGCACACATCACATTACTAAATGCTTTTCAGACAACACACACTTGTGATACAGAGCCAAGCCATTCACTGGTTCATTTTGAATTTAGATGCTTAAAACACGGGTGCTGGGGATGTCTTAAGATACAGAGCATCTCTACAGAATACATTAGGACCACATGTGTAGATCATCCAGGAAATGGGGACTGGCTTAAATTATCATTTAATTTATAAATAATTGTTTAAACTATGTCTGTGAGTGAGTTTCCTTTGGTAGACATACAGACACAGCTACTCGAGTCACAGTTTGTCTCGTGTGACAAAGGGAAAACTGATATTCAAAGACTGAGAGACTCGTGATGACCTAGGTTCCAGCCTGAATTCTGAATCCTACAACTGTAGGGCCATCTCATCAGGACAGTCTTTCTCTGGACTCAGACATCTCTGCTGTTGATATGGCCGGCTGTGCTCCAGCCAGAGCTAGGGACATAGGGTTCTAGCCGAAGGCCTGTCACTCACACTAGGTAATATCCTTCCTGGGCCCAGGCAGCCTCCTTTCTCTGTGGCTGTCAGAGGTAAACCAGCTCGAAGGCCCAGACCATGGTCTTGACCCCTGGACATGATTTCACTGTAGAGACTCTGCCCTAAGGCTGTTTGCTCACTGTTATATAACAGATTTGGTAATTGTCAGGAATTTGGGGGTTTTTCCACACATGAATTAGCCAGGAAAGGATCAGTTGTCATCTGCGGCCCAGGGTAGAGATGCCAGGAAGTGGATTTTAAAAAGCCTTGTTACCATGGTAACCTTAAGTGGCTGATGGGTTGCTGAAAATAAAATAAGAGGTGCTTCTGACAAGAGACCAGCTGGGAAGCAGTGACCTGTGTAGAGAGAAGGTCCCCAAGTACGAACCAGTCTGTTCTTGACAGATACAACTGCCACACTGAAAACAAAATAGAACCCTGGTAGGCATTTGCAAAGTAAACACGAGCCTTAGACTAGGTTAGACACTAACAGCATGTGGTCCAGCCTGTCTTGTCCTGATCATCCAGAGCTTGTATACTCTATGTAGCTCTTCAGAGCAGTGGTTGGCAGAATTGACTAGAATCAGGACATCATCTAAAATCTCTGGTCCTGTTCATTTTTTTCCTCAAAGTCTCCTGCCTTTGTGAGGTTCTTGGGTGATCTATATTTGGCAAGGATTTTGGAAATCACAGTCCCAAGAAATGACAGTCACCCTGGTGACTTATGGACATCTTTTATGCATGGCAGAAGACAGGCTTGCTTCATTTTCTGGAAGCCTCACATTGTGTAAAGGGTCCTGCTTTGTGTATAGTATATGTCTATTAATTCTCTCTCCCAGCTACTCCTGCATATAACCCGTTGCTAGTCTGAACCCATATGTACACATCATAAGGTCTTACCACCTCCTGTGCCTTTAGAGACTATTAGTGCCGAGACTAAAAGGCCCCAACGAGTTGCCCGAGTATGGGAGGTGCTGGGCTCATGAGGTCTTGTGCACACGCGTCTTTCGAGTGTCTGTATGGCAATCCACAGACCCAAAGCCTGAAACCCCCTGCACCCTACTGCCACCAACTCATCCCAGCCCTTGTCCATCTGTGCCCAGGTCTCTCTCTGTCTCCTCCTTCTCTGGCAAATATTCCAGAGGCTCTAGGTGACGAGTATGCATGTTAGTCATGTTCAAACTGTCCACAAATGGCCCTAGATGTGTTGAGTGGGCTGTGGAATCAGCAACGACTGTGCTGACACTGGTGTAATCTTGGGCAAACTTGTCAATATCTTGCTGGCACTGGTATAATCTTGTGAATATTGCCTTCATCCAACTCATCTGACCAGTTGAGTCTAAGTTGATCCCAAACCCACCTTTAGGTTTGGTGTTTTTTTTTTTTTTTTAAGTCTTGTTTTTATTTTTCTCTTAGCAACTGTGGATATTTTGTATCTTTGGTATCAGTTTGAAAATTTATATAATTTATATATTTATATCAATTAGCTATAAGGATTGAACCAAGACTGTCTGGGTTCAAATCCTGACTCGACCATGATGCAGCTGTGTGATCCTTGGGAGTCGCATGCAGTCTCTATGCTTCTGTGCTCTCTTTGGTAAAGCTGGAAAAACAATTGTGCTTATATCAGAAGATCATCACTAAGGACAGATAAGCTATTATTAAAGAAGCCATTACAACAACATTTACTTAGAAATAATGCCATCAACAGGAGTCATGCCTCTGTGAGTTTTCCAAAGCTACATAACTCACCTCAACAGATCCAGTGTCCAGAAATGGGTGGGAGTCACTTATAAGCTCAGTTGATGGCTGACAAACACGTTCATGAAATGAATTCACGGGTGAATTAATCTGACTCCATCCCGAAGATGTGAGTTTCAACTCATGTCCAGATCAGGGAACAGCCCGAACCCTGTCAGCAGTGGTCTCGTGCTGCCCTCTGCTGGCTGTCTTGAAGGCAGGGCCAGTACGCTCAGAGAGTCTCACAAGCAGTTTAAATGAGCCTTTTGGCATTCATTTAATGCTGTACTAATTACCTAAGCATCCCAGGTGGTAGGGCAAAGAACTCATTGTCCAATCCTACTCAGCACCTCTGAAATGCCCAGATCTTCCTGCAGGAATCTATGGTTTCCATTATCATAAAGGTACTTGCAGAGCCAAGGGCCACATATTTCGAAGGACCCAGTAAAACACCCATGATCACTGTGGCCATTCTGCTAACCCATCTCACACATGGCACTGGCAGTCCATAACTCCTAAGGCGGGAATCAGAACAGGTGGAACAGCCTGGTCGCTCTCTGAGGTGCAATATCTTGTCCTATGGTATGATGACTGTTTGCCCTCTAAAGGTTTATATTCTGGAAAGCTGGTACCCAGTATAGAAACGAGGAATGGTGGAAATGTTAAGAGGTAGGGCCTACCGGGGGCAATAAACTGATAGAAATATGGCTTCTGGGGATATTAATTTTCATCTCACAGGAACAAGTGACATATCCTAGAACAGGTAGGTAGTATGGGCGTGGTTTGTCAGAAATCAAGGCCACCTGCATGTTTGGCTACCCTCTTTTACATGTGCCCCTTGTCACTGACACACGCTGCCACATGTAGCTGTCCAGTATGTTGTGGGGAAGCATGTGAACTATGACACTTGCCTGCTCCTCGTGTTTAAGCCTTTTTAAAGCTAGTTTTATGTTCTAAATACTTAGGTCAAATATAAGAATCAGGTTTTCTTTTATCCAATGGCTAACATGGGCAAATGATTTATTTAAGTTAGAAAATAAATATGTTTCATAATTTGAAAAAAGAACAAAGGGCATATATTTCAGCTTTGCTAAGAAAAAGGAGAGTCCTGAGATGGTGTCAGACTCTGGTGCTGGTTAGTGACTTAGCTCTGTCTGTCACAGACAAGATGGAGACCACACATGTGCTCACAGATGCCCTTCTCTCTGTGGACAGAGGGACCTATAAAGAAACCACCTTAAGCTTCATTAGTGAACCACAGGAAGATGCCTTCTGGGCCTTCTTAAGGAATCGTGGTCCTTCCAGGAGCCGAGCATACCTCTCTCATGGTTGTAGAGTGACCCCTTGACCAATGGTACAGGCTTAGTTCACATAGGGAAAACACAGCTCATCTTGGAGAGCTATAAACCACCCAAAGCTTCTGGGAAAGAGGTGGATAAAAGGGGGCCAAAGGAGAAAAGCAAAAAGGATGGGATGAAGGCCAACTAGGATCCTTCCATCCTTGCCTTTTTCAGTTCTGGTGCTGCCTCAAGATACCTGTACTTTCAGGCACCTTTCTTGTTGCTAATTCAAATGATACCTGACTTTAAAGGGTTTGACTTCTACGTTTCAGCTTTATGACAGTGTAAAAATCATATTTGAGATGTTGACTTTCCAGTGATGGAAATATTCAAGTGTGTTTCGCTCTAAAGATGCTGGAAGCAGCAGCTGTCATTGTCCATGGACTCCTGAGACCACCAGTGGGATCAAAGTATGTTGGGGTATTGTGTTCTTGTGTGTGTGATAGCCACTATTTTATTAAAAACTAAGTTTTATATTAGACAATGTTATGTTGACCAGCTGTAGGTTTATGTAAGAGCTCGTATATTCAGGGCAAGCTAGGCTAAGCCTGAATGTTCCAGAGGCTAGGTATATTAAATAAATGCACTTCAGTTTATAATATTTATTTTTAACTTACAGTGAGCCTATGAGGACATCATTTCTTTGTAAATTAACAAGCATTTTTCTATCTCAGTGAATCTTAGAAATAGATTTACCAGGACGTAGTCTTTCTTTTTATCTCCCACTAAATGCCCAGTCATTTAATTGAATAGTAGTAATTGGCAAGATGTTTTACCACCCTTTGTTTTTATCAGCTGTACATGGTATATGAGCCTAGCTTCATTTTCAGACATCTGTTCCTATATTGTTTAGTGTATTAATCATACTAGTCTTTTTAACCACTTTGTCATAAAATGTGCCAAATCCTGTAAAATTATACAATTTTGCTCGTTTTTCCTCCCTTGGTTAGCAGCTTTTCTTTCCTAAGAACCTTGGAGTCGTTTCAGGAGACCCGTCCACTCTTAATCACTTTTTCTTCATGGTGAAGAATTCATGGAAGGTGCACTATGTTTCTAGATCCTTCAGGGAATTCACAAACCCCTCTCTTTCTCCTTCTGCTCTTTTAGCTGCTTCTTCTCCAGCGAGGGTGTCAGGCTTACTCAAAACCTGCCACCAGATTTCTTATCCTTTCTACTCTGAATCATGGCCCAACCATCCCGCTAGTCACAGAAGTATCTGCTTTCCTCAAGTTGCCTGCTCGAATTTCAGCTCTAACCTGAGTCTTGGCACTTAAAGTGTTAAAAGAGATAAGTAGACAGAAGAAGGAGCAGTGAGATCACTTCACTGTCACTTCAGATCAAAGGGGCTGTTGGCACCTCAGAAAGTCTTCATTCAGCCCATATGAGGAGAGACTAAGAGTCATGTTCTCTGGGCTCCCTTGATTATTCATTCAATTTGCTCTTTGCACTAAACAAATACAGAAGGGACCACTTCTCTCAGGCATGTCCCTCTGAGACACAAAGATTCAACCAAGCAGAGTGCCAGAGCCTTCAGACTCCCAAGTAAACACAGATAGGATATGTTGATATTTTGAAATGCCTATTTATGGACTCCAATTCTCAGTCATAGTGAGTCCAGCAGTCCCTCAAGGTGAATCTTTTCCATTAAATTCATTAAGGTTGCAGGACACTTGAATGTACAACTTTATCTCCATCAATCTTTCCACGATCACCATGGTCACAAAAAGGTATGGTAGAAATGGACACAGATCCCATTCAGACCATCTAGAAGTAACACTTGCCAGAGGTTCATGCGTGTCTCCTTAGAGAAACCCAGAAAAATCAACCATGAGTATCCATGCAGAAGCCAAAAAGTCACAGATGAGACCACGTGCCAAAGAAAGGTCTTGATCTCTGAGCAACCCAAGAAGATGGCTCTCTCTGTAGTCCTGGCTAGGAGCTCATGAATTACTGTCCATTCATTCTAAATCTACTGCCCAGCACGTCTACTCCCCCCTACTGCAATTCTGTCTGAGAGATGACTTCTCTGCACCATTAGGAATTTCAGAGCACACAACCAGCCATTTTGCCTGTGCTTCCTGCCATGGAAATATTTGTTATCTTAATTTAATTTTTTTCCTAAATAGGAAGGTTTTGTGGGCTGGGGTTGTTCTCTTTTTCAAACACACCTTTGAGCTTGAATAAGGAGGATTTCAAGACATTAAGAGCTGTTGGAGATTCCCCAAACAAGTAATTCGTTTGTCAGTGGACTCAGATCATTGTGTGTCAAAAGGATTCAGAACAAAGTGGGCTCCTGGGAAAGGAAAACATCAGAGGGCTCCTCTCCTGCTGTGCATTGTGGGAAGTGGGCTGATTTGATGACAGGAGGATTGAGAATAGGGAAAGTTGAGATCATATATTTAAGTACCTGGGCATGGTGGCATACACCTGTGATCCCATACTCTGCAAGCTGGGGGCAGGGGACTGGAGTTGGAGGCCAGTCTCAGCCACATAGGGAGACTCTTTCACAAAAAGGAAAAAGACCAGCTCATGTCTGCTGCAACCCTGGAGAGACTTGAGGCCCCGGGGAGTGGGGAGGCCTGGTGTGGGTTGTGGGATGGAACACCCTCTTGGAGACAGAGGAGATAAAAATAGGATGAGAAACTGGAGGGGAGAAGGAGGCAACTGCTGGAATGTAAAAAAAATAAAAGTAATTTAAAAAAGGAAAACAGAACAAGAAATAAACATCTTAAAATAAAAGTAATATTAAACAAAACAGTGTTTTGTAATGTATCTGCTGTAGATGACCCTGCTGTTTGTATAGATGCCAACAGCTCTCTTGACCCAAGTGGCAGTTTGTAGATTGTCATATCTCCTAAGAGTTTAGGAATATAATGTGTGTGGCTGTGGGTATCTGCATCTGTTTTAAGTCAGCTGCTGGGTTCTTTCCTTCCTGTTGTTAAGAAACAGGCTGAAGGTACTGAGGTAGAGAGGGTGATTGGGAGAGGAAGCATCTTCATGGAAACAAGTGGAGGGGGAGGGGGATGGAAGTGGAGGGATGGGATAACATTTAAAATATAAATACAGAGAATATCTAATAAGAATTAAATTTAAAAAGAAACGGCTGGGGACAGTTGCAGATATGGCTCAGTGGTCAAGAACTCTGACTGCTCCTCCAGAGGACCTAAGGTTTTAATTCCCAGCAACCACATGACAACTCATAACCATTCTGCAACTCTAGTTCTGAGAAATTCGACACTCTCTTCCGGCTTCTGCTGGAACTGGGCACTTATGTGATAGAAAGACATACGTGCAGGCAAAACATTCATACACATAAAAATAAAATAAATTTAAAGACAGAGATTTGGCATTTTTATTGGGATAAGCAATGATTTCTTTGAAAGAATCTCCCAAGACTGTCATGGCGCCAATGGAATCTCAGCGGTCATATTGTGCTGTGTGGTCCTACCCCCAAAACTCAGCTACTAGAACCAGGGTAGGCATCTGAGACGAGCAGACTAATTGCCACCGGAGTTTTGGGCTGGAAGCAAGCATGTGATTCTTAGCCCTATGTCTATGCCTATGTGTGTTTTCTGCCCTTAGTCTAGAGCGGTGCTCTCAAACTTCCTAATAGTACCACCTCTTAATACAGCTCCTCATATGGCAGTGACTTCTAACCATACAATCATTTTGTTGATACTTCATGACCGTAACTTTAATATTTGGAATGTGACTTCCAAAGGGGCTGTGCCATACAGGTTGAGAACTCCTGTTCTAGCTGCAGGACATAGGAGGGTTTGAGCGAGACAGACTTGGGTGTATGAAGAGTTCAAGAATATAGCCCGACCCTGCCTGTTCTCCGGTGAAAGTGTTCCTTTAGCTTAAAAACAATCCAGTTGCTTCCTGCTCCTGACTATAAAAGGTGCCTCTCTAACCTTTCTCCACAGGTGAGGCCTCTACACCAAGAATTGTTTGTTCTTTATTGTGCAACTGACTTGCTTTATAGGAAGTGCCAAGAATGTTCTCTCCCAGTAACAAGGGAAAAACCCCCACCTCAGTTGGTCACTGACTTTATTTTGTCTAAATGTGTGAGGCTTGTCTCATAAAAGCATGGTATCTTACTTAGGAGACCTTGAAGAGGGATTCAGTTTGGGTGGGGGAGATTATATAGAATGAGCAATTCCATCTGGTCTCTCTGACAGGAGACTGAGGGTTCCTGCCTGGAGAGGGGGTATTTGTGTCCATTTCTTCAATACAGGTATAGTTAAAATAAAGTTTGGAGGAATGTATCAAAAAACCAAAACCAACACAAATACACAGAATTGTTAGCTTTGAAGTCAGGAAAAATTTGTCTGTGACCCATTAACCCTATCATCCCAAGTCATCCTTACCAGGGTTCTCTCTCTTCTCTGGACTTCACTTTCCATGTTTGAAAAATAAAGAGGATGGGACTAGAGAAATGGCTCAGCACTTAAGATCACGTGTTGCTTTTGCAGAGGACCTGGGTTCGTTTCTCCGCATCCATATGGCAGCATACAACTATAATCCCAGTTCCAGAGAGTCAACAGGCATGCATGTGGTGCACATGCATGCTGGAAAAACATTTATACACAAAGAATAAATATAAATAAAATTTAAAAGTAGATAAGGAGTATTTGCAAGGTATCTTTGAAGTGGAAGGATAGAATGTTCTGGAACTGTCTAGCGACAGAAAGCTTAGGGAAATGTGAGCATGACCAGTCCCTCTTCTCCTACCTCCCTGAGATTACAGATGAGTTTAGAATGGCAGAGGTCCTTCTCAGCCCCACTAACAGAGCTTTTGAAGAACGATATTCTAGGTGTTGCCATGACACAGAGTAGGGAAACAGATTCCCTGAAAGGTCATTCTGCTGGGCTTTCAGGAAACCAGAGGTTTCTAGGCTGCCATTGTTTGGTTTGGAGTAATGAGAGAAAATGCCATGATCAGAAATGGCCTGCAGATGGAATATGCTGCCGGGATGCAAGAAGATCTCACCCTGGAGTGAGTGAGAATTGAGTTAAGGCCTGTGTGATCGTGTTAGATGGTGAAGGAAAACGACAGAGATGCAAGAAAAAGCCATCAGGGGCAGCCAGGACACCAGGAACCTTAGGCAAGAGTAGAGAAAAGCCCAGAGGAGAATGCTTAGAAAGGGTGCCATCAGCCCGGCCAAATATAGCTGAAAGTTGGAGAAATAGCAAAGCCGAGAAGTCATTATGTTCTTGGACAGGTCACAGACATGGATTTGTATCCCCTACAAATGGGAAAACAGAGACCCTCTTTCCCCTGAGAGTTTTTCAGCATGTGAAGGCAGCCATACATAATACTCTGAGAAATGTATTCTGTGACAGCCCTGCCTTTTGGCTGCTCTCTATAGAGAACCCAAGGTATCCAGAGAACACAAGCTATCCACCTTTTATTAGGATGTTGGCAACATACAGGTATGAGCCATACCACACTGGCTAAGCTCCTGCCCAAGTACTGTCCTTTTCCCTCTAGTGGCTCAGAACTCACAGATAACAAGGCGCTGCTCTCCACAAGCCTTGTCATTCCATTGCCCATTGGTGAAGATCTCCACACAGTTCTCAGCCCCACCGTTGTTGTTGGGCTCCCCTGGAGCCCAGTTAGAATAGGTCAGGGGCTCTCCTGTAGGGTAAGTGAACTTGCCCTCTGTGCCTACATCTGTCATACTCAGGAAAGCAGCTTTGTTGTGGGCTGTGATCAGCTGCTGTACAGCAGCATTCTCAGTAGCAGAACGTGGGGAGGCCAGCTGCCCTCCAGCCTGCCTGCACATCTCCTGGGCATCCTCAAAAGGCTTGTCAGAGTTTACTGTCCTGAAGATCTTGTCTCCAACACTTCGGCCATCAGGAAAGAGGGCAGCTGAAAGAAGACGGAAGCAGGGCTGGAATTGTGACATCCCCTGGCTAGAGTTCTGGGCCTCCCTCCCAACATTCTAATGAATGGTACTGGGGAACCAGGGATGATGAAGCAGAGACTGGGCTCCTAGCACCACAGTTTACTCAGTGAGAGGACGCCATCTCTCCTCAGTCACAGGCAAGAGCACTTATGCTCAAAAAGTTCAATACGAGGCCCCAAGTCTACCAACTTGATTGTGGACAACCTTACTCACCCTGATACTAGAGCTCAGACACAAGCTGAGAAGACAGCTTAATGGATAAAGTTTTAGGTGTGCAAGTATGAGGAACTAACACACTACATTCATATAAAAGCTGGACATAGGGGTACGAGGGACATAGAGGCAGGTGGGTTCTGGGGTAGGGTGGAAGGCCCCATTGACCAGCCAATATCACTAAAAAAGAAAGCACTGACACACACACACACACACACACACACACACACACACACACACACACCTACCCCTAAAACAAAACTTTGACTTTTTATGTTCAGCCCATGGGAATATCAATTACTGTGTATAACTGAAAAACTTTTTCTATGAAATTACTGTTGCATTAACAGAAGACAGTTCAATGAACCACAGTCACCCTGGTGTTAGTAACACAGTTGTTAGCCAGGGTTTGTGCTATGTGCTGGGGCTAAGGAACAGCCAGGAAACAGTGAGGTGTCTGAGAGTTGGGTCAAGTCCTAGGTTGTCCTTGGCCTCCTAACCCTGGAAGTGCTTGGATGAGGAGGATGAAGTACATTTTAGAGGTTCACATATGTGGGGAAAATTGAGGGTGGGGTTAATAATAAACCCCAGAAAGGAACCAAGTCAGTTATTAATACTCTAGCAATGACTATCTTAAGGGGCAAGACAAAGTTGCTCTCTCTCTACTTTCTTGACCCTAAAGTGATGAATGGCACCACAAAAGCATCATCTGTATAGCATAACACACATCTTTCCTTCAGTGTGCACCCATCTCTGTGGCTTTGTGCCCATGCATGGAAGTCAGCAAAAGAAACTAGATACTGGCAAGGTCTGTGTTCCAGTCTTACGCTGTGAGGTTGGTCAGAATACAAGCTGTGCCCTGGTTCACTGTTCTTTTCCTCTGAGTAACTTTAAAAAGATCTTGAGGAAAATTCTCTATGGGCTCAGTATGGTACCAAAAGCAGCCCTAAACAGGTCTGTGCAAGAGTCATGTGCTGTCACGGGGTTGACCCTGGATGGACTTTTATGTGCTATATCAATATGTCCACTTATTTATCCAAAGCACATAGAAGGACCCAATCTTGGTGTGTATGTGTGCCTATAACACACATGCACACATGTGTTGATAGATGCCAAATGTGTTGCTCCAGCCTCAAGTCCATCCTTAGACTTAGTTCCTGCTCATTCTCATCCTAGACCTAGAGCAAAGCTCAGCCAAATGAGCAATCCTAGATCAATTTTATATGGATCCACGAACTCACCTTTCTTATAGTGAGAAAAGGAAGCCTCTAGATGCTGTAGTTTTCCGTTTAAAGCTTCCATCTGCTGCCTCAGAGCAGCACTGTCTACATAGGAGGTAAACAAGAGAAATGACATGTGAAGGTTATGCTACAAACCTGAGGATAAATTCACCTGGTGCCCCAGAAAAAGAGTAAAGGTCAAGGCGGGGAGCTTGTTCCTCACATCAAACTCTACATCTGTAGGTGGAGCTGCTCCCTGCTTTGAATGCTTTTCTTTCTTTTTTCAAAAGTTTTTGTGCGTGTTGGGGGAGTGTGTGTATGTGTGTATATGATGTGTGTGTGTGTGTGTGTGTGAGAGAGAGAGAGAGAGAGAGAGTGTGTGTGTGTGTGTATGTGTGTGTTGGGGGAGTGTGTGTGTGTGTGTGTATGTGTTGGGGGAGTGTGTGTGTGTATGTGTGTATATGTGTGTGTGAGAGAGAGAGTGTGTGTGTGTGTATGTGTGTGTTGGGGGAGTGTGTGTGTGTGTGTGTGTGTGTTAGGGGGAGTGTGTGTGTGTGTGTGTGTGTGTGTGTGTGTGTGTTGTACTTGTTACATGTCTATACACATGTGGCCCAACAATTATGTCGGTCATCTTCTTCTACCACCTTACATATTAAGGTGACTCTCTTACTTGAACCCAGAGCTTGTTGATTGACTAGTCTAGACAGATAGCCAGTTTGCTCCAGGGATCCCATCTCTGCCCCTGTAGAGCTGGGATTGTTGGGAGGCTGTGTTGTCCACGCACCATTTGGGGATTTGAACTTTGAACTCTGAGTTCACATCGGTATGGCAAGCATTCCACCTACCCATCCGTGTCCTTACTCTTTTGTTTGTTTGTCTTCAAGACAGGATTTAATGTAGCCCAGGCTAGCATCCAGCTCAGCAGTCCTACTTTAGCCTCCCTAGTACGAGGATTACAAGTATGATTCACTACACCTAGATTTTGTGTAGGGATTTCTTACGGTTCTTAGATAAGCCTCTGAACCTCAACTGAGCCTGAAGCAGATGCCAGATCAAACCAGATGGAATTCTGGGTCAAGCTCTAGAAAATATGATGACATTTTGGGGAAAAGACTAGAAACACATGTTACATATCATCCACCGCATTGTTAAATGCCAAGGCAGGCCTATAAACCAGGAAGTCTGCTGTTGTCACCTATTCCCCATGATTAGATGATGAAATCATCCCAGTCTGCCTTCCCTAATGACTTAGATAACTGAACCGGACCATAATTTACCGTCAAGCTTATCAGCTGAGCCCAATTTCCATTCCCCACTCATACTAGTGAGACACTCCTGCGTAGCTGAAGAGGGCTTTATCTCAGGACTGGAAGCTTCTAGCTTACCTGGAAGTCCACTTTCACCTTTGATTCCTCTGTCTCCAGGAGCACCTCTGTCCCCCTTGAGTCCTGGGGGGCCCCTGGAACCTGGAGCTCCCTGTGGACCCACAGGTCCAACAGGTCCTGAAATCCAGAAAGGTCTGGCTGGGCTGTATGTTTATTTCCCAGCAATTTCACCTCACTGTACATAGTTTATATTTTATCCCGGCCACGTTCTTCCCTCATATACAGACTCTTCTCAGAACCCAGACGCATGCCCACTACGTGCACAGCTGTCGTAGCATCTGGCAGTCACCTCTGTGTACAAGTTCCCTGAGTAAAGGCTTCCTGTGGCTTAAGACACCACTCTCCCTACATGTGACTAGTCCCAGGGGCCCTACATTCATTCTCCTTAGAAGCCGATTGCCTCCACAGCCCAGTTTTTATTTAATGGGTAAGTTAGAAGGGACATGGGCCTTGTCAGTTCAAAGGAGGCACAGTAAAACTCCATCCAGCCCTATATCTATTCCTTACTCACCTGCTGTCCCAACCTTCCCAGGGGCTCCTTGCTCACCAGGGGCACCTCTTTCTCCTTTGGGGCCTGCAGGGCCTTTTGCCCCTGCGGATCCTTGCATGCCGGGAACACCTACTTCTCCTGAGAAGGAAACAAACAGGAAGAAATGCTGCCAAGAGTGTGTTCACTGTGCAACATTTCCTCAGCAGTAGGCCTTTTCACACAGAACTTCCAGGTTAGATAGAGAGTTGGGAACATTGTTTCTTGCTGCCTAGAGTTCCTCTGTGGAGGGTGATGGAGAAATTCTGTTGGTGTGGAGAGATATGAGAGGTGTGCGTGCCAAAGTCTCCACAGTGTTATTACTCTGGGTTCTTCCTGTGAGTCTGACCATGCCTCAGATCACACTAATGGCTTCCACCGTCATTCCTCTCAGATGAACCATAGCTCTCACCTACCTTTGGGCCCAGCATCTCCTTTAGGTCCTGGTTTGCCCTGAAGTCCTGTGTTCCCTTGCTTCCCAGCAGGGCCTTCTTTTCCAGCCAGACCAGGAATACCTGGAGGTCCTGGAGGTCCTGGCAGAAAAGGATCAGGCCAGTTAAGGTAGTAAATTCCTTTGGAAGTGGGATCCTAGAAGATGCATGTCAGAGCAGATGTCAAAGACACAACAGTCCATCCTGAAACAACCCAGTGCCTCCGTCAGAACATCCATCTTTCCTCTTCCTGGAACAGGTTCTGTGCCTGCCACTTACACATCCTCATGATAGAAGCAGCATTTGGAGGCACCATCTGAATCCCATGACCCATTTCTCACCAACTAGTCCACGATCTCCCTTTGGTCCAGGTTCTCCAACAGAGCCATTTTCTCCTTTGGGCCCAACTGGACCTGTAGGGCCAGGCAACCCTGAGAGTCCTATAGGTCCTGGCAAACCTATAGAAACATAAGAAATGGACTGAAAGTTAGTCTTAGGCTCAGGAGAGACTTATGTCTACAATATGAAGTTCCTGGCATCCCTTTAGGGTTCTGCTGAGCATTAAAAGCCTATAATCACAAACCTTGGTCCTGTGGTGACCCATTTAATAAAAATTAGTTTCTCCATCTAGAGGAAATAGACATCCTTGACTTGGAAGTGAATTCAAGCCAAGAGCTTCACAACCTTTCATGCAGTTTTCTTTCTCCTGCCCCAAGGCCTCTTTGTCAGGAGAAGGCAATCTACCAGCACTGATTGATCAGGGGCAAATATGTAGATGTTTATGTACATGCATGTAAGTGTGTGTGAACATGTGAATGAGTGTATGGGGAATGTACTAGCCACCCTCCCCCCCAAAAAGAGCTCTGAATACTCAAGAAACTATCCACAGAACTTTTATGAATCTCAAAAAGAAGGAAGACCAGAATATGGATGCCTCAGTCCTTCTTAGAAGGGAGAACAAAACAGGGGGAGGAAATACAAGGTCAAATAGAGGAGCAGGGATTGAAGAAAAGATCTACAGAGACTGCCTCACCTGGAGAACCACCCCATATGCAGCCACCAAATCCAAGCATTATTGGTGATGCTAAGAAGTGTTTACTGGCAGGAACCAGACATGGATGTCTCCTCAGAGGCTCTCCCAGACTCACACAGATACAGATGAGGATGCTTGCAGCTAAATATCAGACTGAACACGGGGACCCCAATGAAAGGCACATGCCCCAAGTTTGTTTTATATGGCTACTCAAACATATGCTAACTTGAATGTAGAATAGTGACTCGTCAAAACAATTGGGAAGCAGGGGCAGAGATAACAGTAGACTGGGTTGACTATCTTGCATTGTTGCTTGTTTGATCGTCAAGAGTTTATAACAAACCATGGGGAAGGAATACTTGTTGAAAAAGAAGTGTAATATTTCTTTCTCCTCACAGAGCCCTGCCCAACACATCATGTCCTCAGAGGAAGCAGGACTAGAAGGGGTTTAGACGGTAAATCCTATGTAGATTATTTTAGAGAGAAAAGAAGAGATGAGACTCCTGTTTGAAAACAAGACAGACTGAACCTTCCCAGGGCAACAGGTGCAATTGAGATGAGCTGTATGTAAATTTTTCTGGAAGATTCTGGGCTTCCTAGTCGTTCCCATGATGAATTCTACAGGGTTACATGGCAGGGCCTCATCACATATCTAACTATGCGTCCTGCTGAGGTAGGTAGTTCTTGATTCAAGTTTAGCATCTCCTACCCTAAGGACTCACTAGACTAAGCCACACATCTAATCCTTGCCCCCGCATCATCTGCTCAAGAGTGTCTCTTCTTAGGCTCCAACTGTTTCTTTCAATAAGTTCTGGGGACTGACAGATTTCAAAATACTCCAAATAGATGATCAAAAGTGACTAGTGGTTTCTTTGTCCAAGGCTCAACTAAAGAGCAGAAAATATTTCTGTGAGAATAATTCCAGGACCACTGTGGGGAAAGTCCACCCAACATTCCATTCACAGCTCCCTCTGGGATCAAGAGAGAAATGGGGATCGCTGAGAGAGGCAGCTGCTATACTAAGATCTAGCACTCTTGGATGGCTCTTAAGCTCCAGACCACTTATATAGGGGATCGCTTTGTGTATTACCTCAGACATTTCTCCTCTTGCCTTTTAACCAATATAGCCTATTTATTTTAAGTGTCATTGGTTTCTTTCTAACCAGAATGCAAACTGGAACAAGAAATATAATATTGTTTCTCCACATGGAGTTTTTTGTTTTAATTTGAAGGATCAGTAAACTACCAGACAACAGGAAAGGACAGAGACAGAGCCTGGGGGCAATGCATCGGGTGTTTTAGACATAAGTGTTCAAAGAGGCAAGAGGCCCTGAGCTTCATGACTGAACCTGTGTGGAGCCTTGGCAGTGGTTATCAGGACTGTGAGACTGTTCTTAGTCAACCCACAAGCATTCTACATCAACATAGATATCTGACCCAAAGGTCAATGAATGAATATAAATTATATAGAAGGGGATTACTAGATATAGAGAAGTTATTTATAGATTCTTATAATACTATTTATTGAAATAACCATCTTTGATTTATTTTATAGCATTGTCATTCAATTTCCTCCTCATGATCAAGATCTTTAAGACTAAACCTTTTAATTAGATCCTGGTCTTATGAACAAAATTTAAGCATTTGGATACTCTCTGTAAAAATGACACCCAAAGACTTGAAGATTATTGTTTCTCTAATGTCTTGTGAGATTTTCATGATTCATACAGCTTTAATGATAACTATTCTTTTCAGTGAGACTTGAGTACAACAAATTACTTGTTCAATAAAGACCTTTCTTGGAACTTTATATTTGAGAAAAACTGTATAAATTATATTTGACCTGACTTCTTCATCTAAGTACAGAAGCACATTCTTGGCTCCCATTCCCTCACACTACCTTTTAAGATTTATTATAGTTTAAGTGTGTTTGAGGTGTGTATGAGAGAAAGGGGTAGTGTGTGTGGAGGGGGTACCTGTAGAGTACAGAGCAGGGAGAGTGTCAGTTCCCCTGGAGCTGGAGTTATAGGTAGTTATTGTAACTCATTCAAAATGAATGGTATATAAGAAATAAACTCTGGCCTGGAAAGATGGCTCAGTGGTTAAGAGCACTGACTGCTCTTCCAGAGGTCCTGAGTTCAAATCCCAGCAACCACATTGTGGCTCACAACCATATGTAATGGGATCTGATACCCTCTTCTGGTGTGTCTGAAGACAGCTACCATGTACTCATATGCATAAAAAAAATCCAAAAAAGCTCAGGCACAAACGTGTATCATCTTAAACATTGACTCATCTCCCTTGCCCTAGAGCCTAGGTCTTATGAACAGTGAGGAAAGCCAGTTTGAACAATTGAGGTTCATAAGCAAAGAGAAAGTACTGCAAAAGGAATGTCACCAACAAACCTGTTCCCTTATTTGAAATAGAGAATGGCAACAGGTGTCTTGTAAACCTCAGTGTAATATCTCTTAGGAAGACCACCATTCTTTGGTAAATTCTAAGATGTTAATTGATTAATGTTACATGACATACATTTGCAAATCAAAAGCCTACCATAGTTTAGCTGTCTCTACCTGTTACACCTGTTTAAACAGTCAAGTCTACTTCCCTGTCTCTGGTAACATAAGTACTTATGTTAGCTGACCCACTGATTACCACTTGTCTCACACGAGGCATCAAAGGCAGTACAGTATTGCCCCTATGGGAGCATCATAGTGGTAGTATCCACAAGAGCAGACAGATTTCTTTGCTTTCTTGGTATGCACAGTGGAAGAAGAAGATATATGTTGGGGTATCACATGTAGGGTGGAAATGTGGACAACCTCTTGCTGAAAGACAGAAAACCTGACTCCCAGTTCAGGTTTTTATAGTCACCATTCAATTTCTAAAAGCTTGCTGAACTGGAAACAATATTCAATCCCATCAAAGCTCAGGGCGGTGTGTTCGTCCACTTGTGTTGCTTCCTTATTGAGTTTCCCACTCTTGCTAATGAGACTGTGAAGGGTCAGTATTTCCAGGGCTCATTCCTTCTTTGTTTATTAGTCCCACTGGTAAACCAGAGAATACACCAACTTGGTCAGCAGGAACACTGAACTTTGCCCAGAGACTCAATACAAAACAAAGTCTTTGGCTCTATCGGTTTTCAAAGATTGTTTGGCAAATGTTATTCTCACTTGAAGACAGGCAAATTGAGACTTTGTGCTACTTAGTAGGTGTTTCCAAGGATCACAGTCACAGACAGGTAGCTAACAGTAAAGACCTGTTTAGTGCAGAAGCCTTTGTTCTTTCAGCTTTACCATCCCCCACTTTACCTGTTAAAGAAGACTGGTATGTTCCTTGTGGCTTTTGAAAAATACTAAATGTATTTCCCAGTAAATACCTGAGCACACAGCTGTACAAAGAACCCACAAATTCCAATCTTTCCTTGTAACATCTTAAGTGAGTTCTGCCAATAAAATCTGTTTTTTAGGTCTGTGAAGCCTCATCTTTCCCACCACGTATAAGTGCAGATAAAATACTAAAACCTAATTAACATTCCCTGTAGGCACCACTTAATCAAAATGAACAATTGCTAACTGCAGGAACAGGACTATATCAATAGTTTACTCACTCTCAGAACAAGAATAATAAGACATATGGTTAGCAAGTAGTGTAGACACCAGGGGGAAACTCAACCCCTATGAGGAAGAAGCTTGTATCCAAGTTGATCATAGAGCACCCAGATGCTCAGGTTGGTTCACATTTTGCCCCCACCCCCCACCCCCAGAATGAGCTCGTGGTCCTAGTTCTACCTGGATCACCCTTCTCGCCTCGTGGACCCTCTCTGCCATCCCGTCCATCACGACCAGGCAGGCCATTCTCTGTCGGGCTACACATGACTAGGGTGCATGTGTTGGCTACTGATCTCCTTGAAAGGGTCTTCATTTCTGCTCCCAGACTGCCCAGGGGCTGTACAAACAGGACAAGCATGGAGAGAAAGTGCAGCATGGCCTGCAGGGACAAGAAAGAGAAAAGAGGCAGTGATGATCTAGGATGTGGTCCTAGGTACTGGCTTCTAAGTCTGGAGAAGAGAAATCTTCATCTCCACACCTTCCCCTATGATGAATACCCGAAGCAATAAGACAGCAAGACTCCAAAAGCAGTTTATAAAGGTGGGTACATGGTCTGGACTTTGAGGTAGTAAGTAGCCTGACTAGTACTCTAACAGGGGTTGACTGTAGTGTTCATCTCTGGTGCCTTGTGAGAACAATGGCTGAGTCTAGTGTCCACCATTAACATCTGTCTCATCCCTAGTCCTCCTTCTATGTTCTAGGACAGCTGGTTTAACTCCTTTGAGGCCAAGTCTGCATTCTCTCCCTGGATTAGCACCGACATTGAACACCACTGGTCCAGAATTGACCTGACTCTGAGTGCTTCAAGATGCTTATACTGAGTTCAGGCTGGAGTGTGGCCACATGCTTGCTAGGCTGTTTGGCATTCCTGTACCAGGCACCAAGTCCATGTGGAAAGTACTAGAGAAAATGCAGGTAAAGAGCTTGAGACATATTAAGTTGGCAGCTGAAAAGACTCAGAAATACCCAGAAACCTACTGGGTAATCTGAGAGGGCTCCAGGGAAGGGCTTTGTTGGGGGAAGGAAACATTCCAGATGGTCTTATTTAGATTGTAAGCTGGTTTGAGGAGGAACCAAGAGAAAACATTTAGCAGAGTATCCAGTTGCTGTCTGAGAGAAACGTAGTCTGGCTGAGACCTGACTGCAGGATGTAAGAATTTGGTAACTCCCTATACAGGGTATCTCAAGGTCTTAACTTCTCATGGCCAGCACTTTCCAATAGTGTCACAAGACTTACAATTATACATGTCTTCAAACATGGGATATGGGATACCAGGGGATATTCAAGACCTGAATTATAACATCTCTCTTCTCAAAGAAGGAAAAAGCCCATAGGCAGCACAGTGGCTGGGGATAAAGCAAAGGAGGCCTGTACAATGAGGAAAAGTTTCATCACAACTGGAGGTGGATTGGATGCTTGTCAGGGCTTCCTAACCTGCTACTTCTCCACCTGGTGTTTCTGGGTTAAAGCTTTGTAGTTCTTTTTTACAGTTTCCTCAGGTCTCCTAGAACTTCCTAGAAATAACTTAACAAGCTCATAGGCTACTTATTTACCATTGTTTTAGCAGAGGCCCTGTCATCAGTACTGAAGGGCATGCACAAGTCAGAGCAAGGCAACTGTTACTTAGCCTGTAGCCACCTTAACTTTAGGGCCCCATGCCTCATTCTGGGGAAGAGTCAAGACAAAAGGCCTTCTGGTCTACCACCTGCTCACCTTAGCATTAATGGGGCCTTCAGAAAGCAGACATACAGGCTTCCAGATCTGAGACAGACTAATTAGCTGGGGCAGTGGATGGATTATACAGAGTCACAGCCCAGAGCTCTGCTTTTAGACTAAAAGTTCATTGAGATCAGAAGCTCTACCTAATGTTGGCTGGCAATTCAGAGAACATGAACAGTTAAGTTTATTGTTTTATAAACAGTTTAGGATAGGAGAGAAATCATTTTATCTTGTTTCTATGCTTTTGGCATCAACCTGAGCTTAAAACTTCAGTCTAGAGAAGCCTGGGGAGTTCTTCCTCCACTATTTTTCTCATGAAATTTGGATTCGAGAAAAATTCACCCGAATTCTCCATACAATCTGTGTAGGTCTGTGGAAACATCACATAACATTCACACACACTACTCCAGCTCAGAAACCAAATCTTCCTGAGCCCAGAAAGGTGACCTAGGGACAGAGGATCTTCATCTCTCACTGTGTCCCTCACCTCCACCCCCCAAATCTCTGGTCCCTGATCCAGAACCTAGAACTAAAATCCTATTCTCCTTTCTCAAAATCAGTAGAATAAACATCCCAGATGGACAAAGACATATTCACAGGAGGTAGGGAAATAAAATGAGAAGCAGAGGCACTCACAGTTTGCTTCCTCGTTGGCCCCAGGGAGGTCAAGGTAAAGGCACCTGTTTGTCAGACACCACTATTTATGCCTGCCCTGTAAGTGGAGCCACCCAGCATTGGTCTTCTGAGAAAAGTCACACACACACACACACACACACACACACACAGAGAGAGAGAGAGAGAGAGAGAGAGAGAGAGAGAGAGAGAGAGAGAGAGAGAGAATTTTTTCCTGTTGACTCACCCACTCTTGCCCCACCTACACTCTGGAAACCTGCCTTCAGTATACCTAACACTATGTGCACCTTAGCCATGCACTGTCAGCCAGTGAGCTTTCTACCCTTTCTGCAGCTCTGGGAGTGAGGAAGCATTCTCAATGCCCAGGTGTTTGAGATGTCCAGGAATCTGGGGTCCAGAGCCCATCATATTGCACAGTAGCCTACAGTGATGGAAATAAAAGAAGAAGAAACCCCTCACATTTGCATACCTCCAAAGGTAGGATCCATCGCTGTGTCCACTTCCTTTATCATCTGAAAAGCATTGCCCGGATATTGAGAAAGAGCTGTGAGCTGCTTGGCATAGCAAGGAGGGGTGGGGCAGATAAGGAGTCTACAGAGGCAGCAACTCATAGGGATTGTAGTACAGGCAGCTGCAGCTCTGAATACTGCACCAGAATATAAAGAGCTCATCACTCATTATCCATGGAATGGACTTTCCTCAGCAGGCGGCATGTTGGCTCTTGTCCCTCCATCTTCCTCTCAATCGTTTGACTTATATGTTGCACTGGTCATTAAAGAGAAGCCTTGAACTCCTGATGGGTCACAAGACATTAGGAAGCTCTTAACTTCCAGGGTCTATTGGGAAGTTGTCCATCTTGCCACCATTACTGTAATCTTTGTTT
The DNA here is from genome assembly GCF_963924665.1 of Micromys minutus. Classification (NCBI taxonomy): domain Eukaryota; kingdom Metazoa; phylum Chordata; class Mammalia; order Rodentia; family Muridae; genus Micromys; species Micromys minutus. The sequence goes on along the minus strand of NC_137981.1, from coordinate 19,681,788 downwards.
CTAGATTGCTGTGAGTTGTTTCTTTTCTTTCAAATTGCCTCCCCCATCCATGTGTGTATATGTGTGTGCTCACCTGTTCAAGCTTCATATCACTGGCATGTAAGTATAGGAAGTCTGAAGGACATGCACTGGACAGTTTCAGTTAACAGTTTCCTGTGGTTACAGGAAGAAAGGTCAACATACAAAAAGCAAATGTGGAAATTGTATTTTCACATGATACACACAGCAGCCAAATGAGAACTGTTCCTAAATAATTTTAAATATATCACATTGGAGTCAAGATATTCTCATTAGAATTGTGTATAACATTCTTGCAAATTTTAAATGTTAAATAGTTATGTTTATGTAATAAAGGACTTGATATTGTTAATTTAGTTTTCTCTGAACTGATCTATGTATTCAATTCAGTATTTATCGGTGCTTTAGAAGTAATTAAATAGAAACTAATCTGACTCTAAAATTCATATTGTCATATGAATTTTATATAGACAATCTATAATATTTATTCCATATATTCTATATTTTATAATATAATTTATACATTAAATAATATAATTTATAAAATATTATATGATATGTGATATATGATATATGGCATGTGGTATATGATATATGATGTATGGTATGTGGTATATAATAAACATATAACATGGCATATGACATATAGCATATAACATATAATAAGTATATAATATATAATAAAATATAAACACCTAGAACATAATTTAGAAGATGTATATTTCTGATTTGTTTTTGTTTTTGTTTTTGTTTTTTTGGTATGTGTGTATTTTTGTTATTTTAAATAACATCTCACTCTGCCTACCCTGTAATTTAATGTGTAGCCATAACTGGTTTCAAACTTCCTAACTCTTGTCTCAGCCTTTCATGTGCATGTGTGAGCTCCCATACTCCATTTTACACACCGTAATCATGAGATTTGCTATAAAGCTAGAATAATTGATGTGGGAAGTTTGCCAAGGGCAGCAATGCAGTTGGTGGAATACACTGTCCTAAACAGACCTCCAATGTGTATCACTCAATTGATCCTATTCAAAGGCTGCAAGATACTTCAGTAATGGTACTGGAGCACCATATGGAAAGAGGCTGCAAAAGAAAAAAATTCATCTCAACCTTTATTTACCCCACATGAGCATTAACTTGAGATAGATTATAGAATGATTTTAGCTATATTAGTTGTTCATTCTGGAAACAACTCAAGCGGCAAACCATGAATGGATAAATTGTCATGTATAGGAACAATGGAATGTCACTTAGCAGGCACAGCATGAATAAATCTCAAAAAGAGGTTAAGTAAAAGACACACAAAAAAATGAAACCCATTATTTTTTAATTAAGTAAAAATTATAAAAAAACAAGAGGATCTTCTGCATGATTGTTTGAAGTTCTGGAAGTAGAAGCCCTGTGTTCTAACAGGAAGCAGAGCAGTGGATTGGAGGGAGCTACTGCAGAAGGATTGCCGAGGTTGTGATGACGGTTACAGAGGGCAGAGGCAGGAAGATCATAAGGTCTAGGCTAGCCTAGGCTACATAGCAAGACTCTGTCTCAAAATGGTAAGGGCTGAGGAGATACACATTGATAGAGTGCTTGCCTAGCATAACTGGGTCTTGGGTTCTTAACATTACAAAAATAAATAAAAGTTAACTGTAGATTTGAGTTTTTATGCCTTTATTTCATTATAATCATTGTATATTATCCAAAAACCCTCTTTCAAAGCTCATCTTCCAACTGTACCCCTTGTCTAAAAGATGCAGTTAGGGTCTGGAGAGAAAACTAAGTGGTTATGACAACTTTTGTTGAACTTCAGAGAACCTGAGTTTGTTTCTTTAGACTGGAGGTGTATTCTATAAGTTCCCTCTCCCCATTGTTGGGCACTTCATCTATGAACCCTCTCTTTGAGTCCTTAGAGTTCTCTCACAGGTCTCTGGTACATTCTAGACCCCCCTCCCACCCTTGAGGTTTCATATTTCCACTCATTCTGCTGACCCTCAGGGATGCTATCTTGTCTCCCCCTCCCCAATACCTGATCATGTTCCCCATCACCCCACCTCCTCCTCTCACCCAGGTCCCTTCTTCTGCCTGCTGTGACTGCTTTCTTCTCCCTCCCAAGTGGATTGAAGCATCCTCATTTGGGCCTTTTGGCTTGCTAATCTTCTTGAGTTCTGTTAATTGTATTGTGGGCATTTTACACTTTTTAAAAGCTAATATTCACTTAATGGGTACATACTATGCTTGTCCCTTTGGGTCTGAGTTACCTTGCCAGGATGGTATTTTCTAGTTTCATCCATTTGCCTGCAAAACTCATGATGTCTTTGCTCTTAATAGCTAAATAGTATTCAATTGTGTAAATGAACCACATTTTCTGTATCCATTCTTTCATTGTAGACATCTGGGTTGTTTCCAGCTCTGGCTACAATAGATAAGGTCACTATGAACATAGTGAAGCAGGTGCCTCTGTGGTATGGTGGGGCATCTTTTGGGTATATGCCCAAGAATAGTTTTGTTGGGTCTTCAGATAGATCTACTTTCAATTTTCTAAGAAACCTCCAGATTGATTTCAAGAGTGGTTGTACCAAGTTTGCAATACCACCAGTAATGGAGGAGTGTTCCCCTTTCTCCACATCCTTGCCAACATCTGCTGTCACCTGAGTTTTTTATCTTAGCCACTATAATTGGTGTAAGTTGAAATCTCGGGTTGTTTTGATTTGCGTTTCCCTGATCACAAAGGACTTTGAACATTTCTTTGAGCACCCACACCTTTTGAAGGAGGCAGTTTGATAACAAAATAATTGTAGTAGGGTCACCTCTAGGACCTATGCTATGAGCAACACAGCTAAAGGCTCTTGGTCAGATTTATAGTGTCAGACATGGCTTTCCTTCTATGGAGCATGCTGTATGTTGGGATTAACCCCATGATACCCACGCTGCTTTTGCACCCTTGGGCAAATCTTGCTAGACTGGTTGTTAACCTAGTGTTCACAAGTGGTTAAGAGAGCTGATATTTTCCCCAGGCAGCATGCTGTGAGACTCAGAGTAGAAACTCACAGGTTCGTGTCTGAGGCCAGTTCAGTCAGACAAGGGGCTCCCCAGAGCAGGAGCGAGAATTAAAAGAAAAGAGAGACAATTAGACAAAAATTATAACATGACTCTGGCCAGTTCTGAGTATTTTCTTATTCAGTCCTCTTTTAAACCACTTTAATTACATGCAGAAAGGTAACATCAGTTCTGAGTCAAGGAACAAGCAAGTCAATAATCAAAAAATGCTGTAAACATCTTTCTGGGAGCTAGGTGGGGAGACCAGGGAAAAAAAGGATTCCAAGAGACAAAGGAACTGCCACACCTACATCCTCTGAGCCTGCCTCTGAGCTACAATGTTCTGCCCTGAGTTTCAATTGTAAATATTCTTAATCCAGACCAGTTTCTTGTGTTTAGAGCCCGAGTTAGATTCCTGCCCTGACTATACTTCTAATTGTTCTGGTGATGCCAAAATTCCTGCTGCCAACTGTCCAGTGGCACCAAAAGTCTCTTTACAGGTTCACATCTCCACATAGAATTGCAGCAATATCGAATCACTTGCTAGCCCGCCCTATCTATCCAAACACCGGCAGTTGGTAAGCTCCCTCCCCCTACTGGTCAGTGTAAATGTCCACTGGTCCCAGAGGAGGGCTGCTGAGCTTCCAGCCACCCTGTGGTGCCTTGGGGAAAGAAGCATTTATAGTCTTTATGACTGGCCTTCCCAATTACCCTTCATTCTAGGACATTTTGCCGTGGGTGAGATTCCCTTCTCAGAGTCTGGTTCCTTTTCTCGATGCTGGGTAAGCCATTCTCTGGCTATTGTTCAAGTCCCCCAAGTTCACTTTGTGACAACCTAGTGATCCGGCTGGCTGTCATTTCTAGCTACAGCATTTGTCCTTGGGATGCTGGAATGAACAGATCACCAGCTCTCATCCAGAAGGGAATGCTTTCACCACCACACCTCTTGGTCTAATTCAGAGGCTAAATCTGGTCCCTATACCTCTTGTGAACCAAACAGACTCCATCTGGATAAGTACACCTGCCAATCAATAGCTTAAGTTCTCACTTACTACCTATTCCAGAGAGTAAGATTCCTCTCCTGATTTCTGGAATTGGAACTTTCTTCACCACAACTACCAAGACCTAAGGGTTTCAAATGTATACCTAAGAAAAAAATTTTTTCTCCCAAATGTATTTAACTTTATTCTTTACCTCTAATGTGTGTGTGTGTGTGTGTGTGTTTCAGCATTTTGCCAAGTCCAGGTGTTTACTCAAAATCTATATCCATGACAGCTCCAGAGAAGCAACCCACAGATGCTCCCATCTACTCTCACAGACACAAATGCTATCGGAGCTGCTTCTTCCTACCCACAGATGGTTCCACAGATCCTGGACAGCAAGGAAACAGCAAACTCTCTCCTAAGACTGGACCAACATCTTCATCCCCATTTCCTTAGGTTTCCCAGAGCTATGACAACCCTATTCCTGCTTAACCATCACCTCATTCTAGTTATTTTTAAATTAAACCAAAATGGAGGGATTTTAGCATTCATTCCAAGCTCCACCCCACAATTACCAGACAACAGGTAGGTTTGCCTGGCTTAATATAAAAGAGGATGTGTGCCCTCTCCTTGCTCTCTTACTTCTTACCCCTTCTCTCCATGACCTTTTTCTCCTATTACCTCTCCACCCTTTCTCTCTTGTCTCTTCCCAACTCCACTTCCCATGTTCTAAATAAACTCTATTTCATACTCTATCTGTCACATGATTCAGGATGATGGGACGCCTCATCATGGGCCCACTGAGGCACCCCTCTCACCTCCCCATACCTGGCACCTCTATCGAACATATCCTCAGCTTTTTCTTTTTTATAAAACACAACAACCTGCATAGCACCTTCTAGTTCTATGGAAGCTACCCAGCATGGAGGCAACTTCCCTGTCAGTAGTATGACCTGTGCCTGACACTTCTACTACCAGATGTCTCTCTCAAAAACCAGGAGACAGGGGTTGGTGGGAGAGACATTTTTATTCAAGTCTTGCTTGGGAAAATGAGGAAGAGATTTATACCTCACAGAAACATATTTCTTATATTTGAAGGAGAGGGTAAACTGAAAAGGATTTATGGGGCACAATTCTTTTTAAAGATTTATTTATTTATTTATTAATATGAGTGTTAGGAAAATAATGAAGAAAGTGGGGGGAATATGGTTCATGGAGGTGTGGTGAGGCTTGGGGGCAATGGAGATGCCTCTGGGGGTGAGGGACATGTTGGGAATCCCTTCCCCCTGAGAGATCAGCCACAGGATGATACAGTATAGAATAGAGTTTATTCAGGTTATGGAGGAAGTTAAGAGGGTGGTAGAAGCAGAGAGAGAGTAAAGAAGAATAGAGAAGTAGAGGAGTAGAGGCTGCTTGTGAGCACATGAAGAGAGAGGGAGGAAGGGAAGGGGGAGAGGAGGGGCAAGGGTAGGCGAGCAAGAGGGTAAGAGAGAGAGGAGGGGCAAGCAGCCCCTTTTATAGTGTCAGATAACTGACAGAACATACCTGGCTATTGCCAGGTAACTGAAGGGTGGGGTTTACAGAATCCCAACAATAAGTACACTGTAGCTGTCTTCAGACACACCAGAAGAGGGCATTGGCTCTCATTACAGATGGTTGTGAACCACTATGTGGTTGCTGGGATTTGAACTCAGGACCTCTGGAGGAGCAGTTACTGCTCTTAACTACTGAACCATTTCTCCAGCATGGGCATGGTTTTTAAGAAGCTTTAAGAAGGCAGTTCTTCCTCTGACTTTTCTTTCTTCTCCAGAATTTTTCTTGAGGCCCTGTAGCATTCTGTGTCTCTATCAGCTTTAATAAAGGGAGACTTCTGGATGTTGGAAGAGCAAGTAAACATTGGTTTCTTAAGTGAACAATGATGGGGGGACAGTAGAGCTTTGTTTATTTTGCCAACCAATGCTCATTTTCAGGAGGCTATTGCTTCCTGATGAGATATATTCCCATTCTCTATTATTTTTAGTCATCCCTGCTACACTGCCAGCTTTGTTATTTTAAGTCCTGCCACCAAAATGTAGTGTCCTCAGCAGGAGGTTCATGCCATGAACTCCTGGTGGATAATCAAGAACAATGGCCTGTATTGTTTTGGGAGGTCTCTGTGATAGCCTTGAGGGAAGTTTTTCACACCTTACACAGGAATTTTTATTTGGCAACCCCTTGCTTTGGGAGAAACACTATCTCTGTTGGTAAATCCATTAAATGTATTTTATAGGTAAGTGTGTGTGTGTGTATGTGTGTGTGTGTGTGTGTGTGTGTGCCTGTGTAGAAAGTTTATCTATATTTGGTTTTTATATGGCTTTGTAATGTCTTATCTTCCTGACACCTTCCCTTCTTAAAACTTTTCCCCTATTACCTCCCTTCATGCTTCATAATCACCTTGTTTTATCATTCCTCAATTAAAACCTTCTTTCCCCCAGGAACACTGCTTCTTAAACTTCTTTATCTGCATGAGACAACTGCCTACCACCCACATTTCCTACTCAACAGCCTAAAGAGACTTCAAGCAAGTGGCTCTTTAGTCTCTCCAGACCGTCTCCTGATCCTGTTATAAAACATGATAATCTTGGGCCTTGACCAAGGAGACTTTGCTCTGTTATGTCAGACAGCCACTGTACTACGTAAAGGCATCTGTTGGGGGAGATGTGCAGTGATACCCTTAGCTTAGGGACACTTCTCTCAGGCCTGCCGGATTCTGTTTTGCTTTTTTTGTTCTTGTTGTTTGTTGGTTGGTTGGTTTGTTTTCTGTCCTCCACAAAGAGTGACAGCAGAGAGCTCCTGACACAGCATTTTTGACAGTTCTTCACTGTTGGGCCACACAAACTAATGTTCTAGAGGTTTTTATTGCAGAAACAAGGCAAACATAAAAGCCAGGTTGCTTCCCAGAGGCCTCGAGCTCTGGAACCCCATTGCCGGAAGGTGCAGTTCAAGCCTTCTTCCACGAAACTCATCGCACTCTGCCCAGGACTGAACGTGCCTTCCCTGGGGCCATTTTCATGCTGTTGATACTAAGACCAAGGCAGCTTCCACCCCCCACCTCCCCCCCTCATGTTCTCCATTCTCTCCTAATTAGCCCCTGCAGTCTTGTGCATTTAACTTATAGGTAGTGAGCAAAAAGAAAGAAGTGTCCCCACAAGACTGGTGATATCACAAAGCGTGTCAAAGGTTGTCCAGGGTACAAAAAGGCATAGGAACAATAAGATCACAGAGAACTGTTCTTGTTTACCAGAAGCTCAGCTTTCCTGGGATAGGAAAGCCCTTCAATACCTCTCCCTGTCCAAAGCAAGAGACCTGCTTCTCTCTTTTATGATAAGAATGGAATCAGTTGAAATTTCCTGCTGCACTTACAGCCAAAGCTAACACACTGTGCTCTATTTCTGTACTTCTGTGGACTTCCTGCATCAGCTGAAGCCCCTTTCCTTATCTTGAGAAATGTGCACTTGCAAAATAGCTGTTCTAATCGCATTATTCCCACTTCTATCCACATGCTTGCTGAAGATAAACTCCTGTTCTTAGTCTTCAGGTTATGCTAAAATTCAAGCCCACTGATGACAGGAAAGGTAAAAAATGGTAAATAGCCTATGAATGTTCTGAAACACTCTGAATTGGGGCCCAGCCTCTCAGAGAATTAGCACTACTGTCCCTCGGGTTCAATAAATCTTAGTTCTCAACATTTTTTGGGTGTCTGGCTTTTGCAACAGTGAGAAACCTCTCACTACATTATCTGTAAGGGATTGAAACTTCACTTTCCAAACACTGCCCAGCAATGGCTCTTGCCCTCCTTAAAGTCTTTCTACTTAACCAAGTGAGAGAGGGACCAAAAAAGGTTACTGAGAAATTAGGTCCACATGAAGGCTAAGGAATAAAGATTAGTCTTTTGACTTGAACAAGCATCTGGGGAAGACCTGGTATAGTGTGTGTGTGTGTGTGTGTGTGTGTGTGTGTGTGTGTGTTGGGGTAGTGACAGACAAAGAGAAATGACATATGTAGTGATCATGATTTTTACCAAGATGCCTCAGAAGAAGAAGTTCATTCCAGCCACCGTACTGTCAGCAATGGCTGTGGTAAGCTATTGAGCAGTCATGTTGGAGACACTCGAGGAATGGAGCTAAGTAAGCCATCATGTGCCAAAACCAAGAACTTTCAGGCAGACCGTGGTGGCCCAGTCCTGCACTCCGGAGGCTGAATCAAGATAATCAGCAAGCAACTGGGGAGGAAAAAGGGTTGAGCTAAGTAATGGGTAATTGTTTCTCCCAAAGACAGAGAAAACGTTTCCACTAAAGCTCTGAATGTCAGCAGGAGTGCTGCAGAGGCAGGGGCTTTCAGAAGAGCCTTTGTGAGATCACACATGCTCCTAGGAAAGGTGAGCCTGTCCGCTCTGACTGACACTGGGAGTGAGTGCAATAACTATGAGAGGTGGAAAGATAACAAGGGACAGGCAAGGGGCACATAGGAGGCACCGTGTTACAGAATCCCACCGTGGTGCAGCTGTGAGCAGTGAAAAATGGCGAGAGCCATGAAGCCAGCAAAGCTGAGCTGGGTGCTGTGTTTGCCATTGTTCTGTCTAACCCTCCAGGTTTCTGATTTCTACACTATGACTCATTTATGTCTTTTCCCACAGAAAATTATTTCTGCTCTCAATGAAGTAACTTCATCTGGCCCTACTCGTGAGTCTTCCTTGCCATAAAGACTGTGGGGGGGAAAGTGGATAGTCCCAGGTCTTGGCACACCTGTCCCTATGCAAACTCAGAACAATAGATTTGGCAACAGCTCAGATTACTGGTTTCCTCCTGTATGTATTCTACAGGACACTGCCCCCAGAAAACAAAAACCTAATAACAAAATTAGTTTTCTAATATAACCCTTGATAATATATAAGGATGATATAAAGTTATAAAACTATAAGAATTTGTCAACCGTAACAAGACTGGCTCACATTAACTTACAGTGTGATCTTTTAACTGAAAAGCAAAGAGAAAACAAATGTCTAAGACCAATCGACCTGCAGCCTGGGAGAGCTTTCAGACTATTTAGCTAGTCTAACTCACAAGTTGTACTTCAACCACTTAGCATTGTTCAAAGCTAGAGAACTTGTCTAGACTGACTCAGATATTTTTCTAATAAGTTACTTTCCTTTTGTACATTTATCTTTGTTTTTTAAAATAAAGTGGTTAAAAAATAATAATTTACTTTCCTAAACAATAGAATATCATATTCCACAAATGAATGATGTGAGATTGATGATATCTATGTTCTGTGTAACAGTTTCTGGCATAGTGGTCCTGAATTCTATTCATTTATTTAATAGTGAACATTTATCTCCTTTTCAGTTATGATCATTGAAGTTGTCAGGTCAAGTAATCTGGGTTGGCAGCCATTGCTTTTCATAGTTTGGAATATGTCTCTCTATGCCCCTTAACAACAACAACAACAACAAAACAAATAAAATCATCTTTAGAATTTTGAAGACACTGTTAGTCTTTTGAGTTCTAATGTATCTATGGTATGATCTGGGATAGTCAAATTTCTGGCATATCCCTTCTTCCTTCTATAGATTTGTGGGATGTTCTTTTTTTTTTTTTTGTGCTCATTAACTGAAAAATATAATGATCTGCCCAGACATGAGATCATTTCCATCACTGTACACTGGACATTGAATGCAGGCCATGTCTACACTACCAATAGCTCTGTCACTGAGCCACCTTCCAAGTCTCAATGACCCTTTAAATGTGAAACTGCAAAAACCGACAGCCAAACATTAGGCTGAGATCAGAAAGTCTTGTGGAAGGGTTGGGGGAAGGGTTGAGAAAGACAGATAGGTCAGGACACCACAAGAAGACCTACAGAGTCAACTAACCAGGGCCCATGGGGGCTCACAGAGACTGAACCACCAACCAAACACCGTGCAGGGGCTTGAACTAGGGCCCCTACACATATGTACCAGATGCACAGCTTGGTCTTCATGTGGGTCCTTTAACAATTGGAACAGGGCTCTCTCTGACTCAGACTCTGTTGCCTGCCTTTGGATCTCCTTCCACTAGCTGGGCTGCTTTGTCTGGCCTCAGTGGGAGAGGATGCACTTGGTCCTGATGCGACTTGATGTGCCAGGTTGAGCTGGTACTGGGGGATGAAGGAGGGTTCCTTTCTCTGGGGAGAAGGGGATAGGGAAATGGGAGAGAAGGAATGGGAGGGCGGTTGGGACTGGGAGGAGAGGAGGGAGGGGTCTGTGATCAGATGTAAATAAATAAATACATACACTAATTAATATATACATTATAAATAAATAAATGAATGAATGAATGAATGAATAATAAATATCCTTTGGCTTTTGGAAACTTTCTGTTCAAGTATGCCTTCAACCATTTTCTCCACGACACCCCCTCCCCTCCCCTCCACACCAATGCACCTCTCTTTGCTCATTACCTACTTTTCTGATACAAAGTCTGTAGTAGAACCAATTTAAGCTTGTCTTCGACTAGCTTCCAAATAAATGACTCAGACTATTGTTATTTTATTTGGCTTTGACAATTACTGTGGGAGGCTTAACCTCTAGTCTACTTTTCTAACTGTTGGCCTGTTGGAAAGTGGTCCAAATATTTGCTGTTTCTCCTGGACATGTGATAATGGTATCTCTATCTCTACTCTCACAGCACCTCTCTCTCTCTCTCTCTCTCTCTCTCTCTCTCTCTCTCCTCCCTCCCTCCCTCCCTCCCTCCCTCCCTCCCTCCCTCCCTCCCTCCCTCTCTCTCTCTCTCTCTCTCTCTCTCTCTCTCTCTCTCTCTCTCTCCTGGTGTCTCTTCGTTTCTCTTACTTCTCCACTCACAACCAGGTAACTCAAAATTCACCTATGTCTAATTCCTTCAGTAATTGGCTGTAGCCAAGTTTATTTAACCAATAGTTTTAAAGTAAGAAACAAAGTTTGCACGCACACATACACACACACACACACACACACACACACACACACAAACTTGTAAACAAGAGAATTCACTTCTGGGTCTAGACATTCGAGGGGAACAGAATTTAGCGTTACAATATACAGCATCCTCAATGAAGGTCTTAAAGTAGTGCAGGTGACCTAAACTTTCTTATGTAGTCAAGGATGCTCCTGAACTCCTGATTCTGCCTTCCTCTCTCAAGTGCTGGGATTTTAAGCATGGTCCAGGATGTCTATACCTTCAGTTTCAAGGGATATGATGCCTTTTTCTGGGTCCCATACATTGCATGAAAACACATGCTGGCAAAACACCCATTCATATATCTTATTTTAATCAAATGCAACTGGAAAGCTGAGTGCATTTAGAACTTCTCATATAAGTTTAATTTTCATCCTTACATGTGAGTCCACATATAAGCCAAGCTCATGATATTGCATGTGGAGAGTTTTGTCAGAAGACATCCTTGGGAGATATATCCTTCTATATCTGCCCTTTGGAGCATACTCAGGCATAGTAGCAAGCACCTTTACCTACTGTGCTATACCAATGCCCCATACACATGTGTGGGCTGTACATCTTCCTGTATGTGAACTGGTGGGAAGAATTCCTTATAATAAACACTTTTAGGACACTTTTGTTAGGCTAGTCCAAATTCCCAAAGCAGATTATTCATTAGTCCCCTGGATTCACATGCCTTGGAGCTGAAAGAAGGCCTGGGTTCCACACTTTATCTGTAAATATTTGCAGCATTTCCTCCTATAAGTATAAAGTCCCCTTACCAGGTGAACCGAATATCTCTCAACCTCAGGAACGTGGTTGACTTGATCCTATAATAAAACTATAGTCTTCAGCAACTGCTTTCACGGCACTGATCCCATAGAATCCTGTCTGTCTTGGCATAGGTTAGCAGTTGACTATTCCATCGGATCTTCCTTTTAGGACACTTTTATTTGTCTGCAGATGAAATTTTTAAAAAATTAAGAAAACCATGAGTTTATTTTCTGATCATTAACTTGCATTACTTAATTATTCTAAACATTTTGTAACAGAAACTATTAGAAGGACAGCATCTAAGCCTTGCATTCTTTTTTTTTTCATCTTTAGTTACTTATTTTATTGGTTATTTTATTTCTTTACATTTCAAATGTTTCTGTTTTCCCCTCAAAAAAACTCCAATCCCATACCCCTGCCTCTAGGAGAGTGCTCTCACCCACCTACCTATTCCATCCCCACTACCCTAAGATCCCCTATGCTGAGGCATCCAGCCTTCAAAGGACTAAAGGCCTTCCCTTCTACTGATGCCAGATAAAAGTCTTATATTCTTAAAAGAATTGCATAGACATAATGCCTATCTAAGAATAACAAAATTAATTTAAAAATTTGTATCAATATACAAGGTTGTCAATGAAAACCTTAAACCTGTGTCAATATATAAATTCTGTGCCAGTGTAAAAAAAATATAAGTTCAGTTCTGCATCGAAATGTAAAGATTTCTACCAATGTAAGATTATGGCTATGAAATGTTTTGGTGACGAGTAAATTTAGTAATCCATCCCCACATATCTAATTACTTGTAATATTACTCTATCTTCCATTTTTCTTTGTTACCCATTCTCTTTTCCTATGAAAGAAAAGATAGAGAAGATGAAAGATATAAATTCCTGAATTAGTTTGTTATTTAATTCCCTCCAGGAACATTGCACATTGGTTAAAAAAAAAAAAAAAGAGGTTCTAGACATGCAAAAAGATGGACTATCTGAGCATGTCTTGAGATTGTGGCATGTATTCTAGTTAGCTCTCTATTGATGTGATAAAACACAGAAAAGCTGATCTATAAAGGAAAGGATTTATTCTCTTCACAAGATACTGTTCACCTTCAGTGGAAGCCAAAGCAAGAACCCAAGGCAGAGGCTTGGAACCACAGGAAAATGCTGCTTACTGACTTTCTCAGCTCCCCTGTCTTTTATGACTCATGACCACAGCAGGTTAAATACACAACACCATTACCAAGCATCAATAAAGAAATGCCAAAGAAGCACACCTGCAAGCTAGTGTCTGGTGGAATTAATTCCTTAACTATGTGTAAGAAACCAAGTTTACCCATTCTGGGAAGGCATAAAAGAGAAAATGTGAAACCTAGTTACTGCCTATGAGATTATGAAATTAAGCATTTCTAAACAGATTTTGACGCAATGATAGGGAGAATACTTTAAAAGAAACTGTCAGAAAAATGAAACTATATGCTTAAAATAAGGAAAAGTTGATAAATTTGACTTCTTGAAACCCCTTCTGGAGAATTCAGGATGGATCCGGGGCATGTTTGCTGGTTGTCAGCACCTATGAACAATCCAATATTTTGGTGGAGGATTTCCCACCACAAACCCTTACTGCGGAGGCTATGCAGATCATACAGACCAGAGTTAGTCAGTTTGGTGCCAGATCTTGTGTTTTGTAGAAATGGAGGAATCCATTCAGCCATGATCTAGGGAATGCTCATTTTCAGAGACACAGCATCTGGAAGATTCTACTGTAGGACCAGGTCTAATGTTTGCTGCCCATATTCTCTGCAGTACCATCTTTCCCCATGACAAGGTCAGTGGTGAGCTCTGTGCTATGATTTGTCTCTGATTCCTGGTGTTTCTGCCCCCAAAACCTGCTTCTCTGACCCAAAGAGAAACTTCAAATAATAAAATAAACTGCTTCTAATTCTAATGGAATTGGATGGTTCTAGCTGTATTCACAAAATCATTGCACAGTGGTTTTGCCTTCATCATCCTGTTTAAGTAAGAAGGCTTTTCCTTCACAGGATGCATGAAGTGAGTGAGAAGCAATGTGTAGAGGCTGAACTGAAAATTCACACGGCTTAGGAAATGCCACACGTTCTGACAGCTCCAGTGTGTTTGGTATATTAGGACGTTTTCCTTCCTCTTTAAGGCCTACCCAATTACCCTCTTTGATACACTTTTCACGTCACAATTACTACTCAACATATTAGAATTATTTTAATTTCAATTTCCAACTGTAGAGAAAGAGTGGCCCTTTTTTGTATTATTTTTTGGTAATGGGTTTCTAACCATTTTGCATTTTTCTTAAGAAACCAGAGACAGGTATTTAGTATAATTTTAACAATCCATGGCCATAGAGAATCCAAAAAGTCCATGAGATAGATATCTAACGAGATATATGGTTTGATTATAGCCATTCCTTCCTTTTGATCTTTCAGTGATTTGTTCAAGAATATTGATGAAGCAGGGACTACAGCTGTGGCAGCCATTTTTGTCAACTTGACTTCACCCGCCAATAACTAAAACGTGCAAATACAGGGCACATCTGCCTAATATGGTATAGAATAATCTACTTGTAATCTGTATCTTTGATGTAGGAAATCACACATTTAATGCAGAAATTTAATGCAGATAAAATATGGAACATACACTCTGCTGGGAGTCTAAATAAGAATATGGAATAAAGAAATCTACCTTTTGCCTACTGGTACTCACCCCATTTTGTACCACCAGACATGCCTGAAGTACTCATTTCTCGCAATTCCCACTGAGGCTGATTTTAAATCAAGAGTCAATGTTTTTCACTAACAGCATTTACCGAGTACTACGCCCACTGGGTGGGTGATGTAGATTATCATGAACCTAAAGCAGCTGTCTGAGAGCCCTGCTCTTGTACCTCAGCATAGCTATAGGACTTCTGCTGGATGCAAATGCAACTCCATGCAAGTCAATCTCAATTTAAAAAATCAAGGTCAAACACAAAGTCCAGAGTTTACCGAGCCAACGGTAGGCAAAGCAGAAAAGAAAATGGTAGCCGGCAATAAGAAAAAAAAAAAAAAAAACAGGATGCTGAGAAGACACAGTCAGTCACCTGAACTTCCTGTGGTCACTGTGGTCAGTCACTGTTCGCCAAGAGCAGAGATGGGCCATAAACCTTTAGCCTTTGACGCTCAGGCAGAAGTATATGACACAGCACGCTCCTCCTCACCTCCATGTACCACATTCCTTCCATTTTTCTCCCAAGTAATTCAACTGCCTCTAAAACTACTTGGAAAACTGACTGTATAACAGACTTTGTGTTCTTTTGTTCTAGGGAGCTAGGTCTCCACCTAACCTGCAGAATGACAGGCTGCTGTATCTAAGGTTTCAGGAAAGAAAGTGAAATGTCTCAGTACTCTTCTCATTAATCTTAGCTTCTAGAAACACACAAGGACATGCCTGCAAACACACACATACACACACACAAGCAAACAAACACCACACACACACACACACACACACACACACACACACAAATCAATAAAAAGGTTGCTCTGTTCCATCACATTTCCTGTTGCATGAGGAAATAGTGGAACCTGTGCTGTGTACAAGGCTCTGAGACTCAGCCAGGCTCTGCTGCCCTGGCCAGCAATTATTTCATCTTCAGAAATTTATTTTTTCATGAATATACTTGCGGGGGCAGCAAGCAAGTTAAAAGCTCTGCACAGATAACCTGGACCACAAAAGACCAAATTCCCAAGAAAGAGGTTTCCAAGAAAATTCTCCAGCAAGCTCCTGGTTGAGTTATCATCGTCCCTTGCTCTGCTACGTCCAAACAAGACGTTGGTAGCATCAGAGAAGACAGTGATCCATGGTCATTACCTAGGAAGTTTTCAAGGCATTACAGTTAATATGATATTTTAAAAAATCCCCAGTGTCAGTCAGGAGGAGGCCAGTGAATCAACCTGCTGTGACTTTTCTGAAATGCAGAGCTGTGCACAACTACGAGAGGGAATCTGTCCTGAACTAAGCTTTGCCCATGATGTAATCTTCAAAACAACCTCAGCAGGGGGATCCATTGTAGGATTCCATGCATCCTCACGGCGAGGCCAGTAAGGAAAACCCAAATCTTCCAGGGGATACATCTACGAAGGAAGAATGAGAAAGTCTAATATTTATTTTTAATGTAGATTATTGTTTTTCTTTTTTCTTATCAAATATGTTAATTACAAAACAATCCAAATGTATCAAAATGCAGTTAGAGCCACCATGTTCTTTCTCTCTGAGCAACTAATTCGTTGAAACAAATAAGACCTCCTGTCTCCTACTCAGTGACCAAACTCTAACCATCTGTGGACATCTTGTTTCCTAAAGACTGTGTAGCCCGATCTGGCTTTGAACTCTACTGAGCTTTCTGAGTAAGCCTCCCAGTCACTATTGCTCCGTGTGTGTGTTAGATGTATGTCTGTGTGGGTGTGTACATGCTGGCATGTATGTGGAGACCAGAGGCCAATGGCAGGCATCCCCCTTACTGCTCTCTTTCTTATTTAGACTGTTTTCACTAAAACTGGAGCTCTTGGGTTGAGTTAGGCTGGCGGGCCGAAGAACCCCAGGGACTCTCTGCCCAGGTCAGCACTGGCATTACCGCAGTGCCAGGCCGGGCCCTTACATGAGTGTTAGAGAGGAACGCGAACTCCGGTCTTCTTGGTGGTGTAGCAGGAACTTAATGACTGAGCCAGCTCCCGGGACCATTGTGGCTTTTTGAGTGGAGAAGAAATGCTGAGGTTCTTTCATTCACCACCAGGGGGCGCTTAAGGACTTGTTCTGTAATGTAGCTGTTTTCTTTCTGTTTCCACGTATATGGTGCCTCTTATCTATAGTCTAGATTTTAGTTTTTCTCCGCTTCATTTTAATCTGTTGAGCAGCTTCCTCCTCGTGACTCTCAAATATGCCGGGATACCTCATCTGTGATGACTTTTCTACTTTTATACTTACTCATACTCACTCCGATGTAAGCTTTAATATTTTCATTCCAAGGGAGTGCAGAGCGGTATAGGCAATAGACTGAGCTCTTGATTGCTTTGATTAGTTTTATTTTGCTCTTTGAGAGAGTATCTTATTCTTTATCCCAGGCTGTCCTCAAGTTGACACGGTTTGCTGGCTTGTGTTGGTATAGTGGTGAGCCACAAAAGCCTGACCTGAAATTTGAAATTTTTAAAATAGTAAAATGAAAATCCATTTAAGTGGGTATCTGTTTCTCCTTTTTGGCAGTGTCTTAGTCGGGGTTTCTATTCCCGTACAAAACATCATGACCAAGAAGCAAGTTGGGGAGGAAGAGGTTTATTCAGCTTACACTTCCACATTACTGTTCATCACCAAAGGAAGTCAGGACTGGAACTCAAGCAGGTCAGGAAGCAGGAGCTGATGCAGAGGCCACGGAGGGACGTTAGTTACTGGCTTGCCTCCCCTGGCTTGCTCATCAGGCTTTCTTATAGAACCCTTGTCTACCAGCCCAGGGATGGCTCCACCCACAATGGGCTGGGCCCTCCCCCCTTGATCACTAGTTGAGAAAATGCCTTACAGCTGGACCTCATGGAGGCATTTCCTCATCTGAAGCTCCTTCCTCTCTGATGACTCAAGGTCAGCTCCCCAATCTGCGCTCTCACCTTATTCCCCAGTATTTTAAAACACCATAAGCGTTTGCTTTTCTCTAAGATCATCAGTTTAATACTTACAGGAGGTTAAAAAGAAATGACGGCATCTTCAAGAAAAGCAGAATCTACTGCCACCTCTGGGCTCTTTGGAGAGGTCATTAGCATAGAGGTCGGGTAAACTCTCATCTCTAATACTTAGTTAATGCTTTAGGATCATCTACTGTATTTTTCGTGCTATTTTTTTCCAACGGCTTTGTTGTTGTTTATGTGTATGTATGTTTATCTGGGTGTGGGTAGATGCATACTGGAGTCCAGAAGAGGGTGTCAGACCTCTTGACACTGGAGCTACAAGGAGTTTGTGAGCTGCCTAGCACGGGGTGCTGGGAAGCAAACGCTGCAAAAACAAGCGCTCCGAACTGTTGAGCCATCTCCTTAGACCATTTTTTAACTTTTTTGAGACAAAGTCTCGTGTAGACTAGGCATTCGCGAACTGGTACGCAGCCACGAAGGACCTTGAACTCTTGACCCCACGTGCCTGAAGCAGCTTCTGAACAGCCCCACAGCAAAGCCGCAACACAGAAAACTCCGCGGATCTGCAAAAGGAACACCCGGAACGACCCTTCGCCAAACTGAAACTTCCCGCTGCCAGCGCTGATTGGAGGGACTTTTGCCAACACTTCCGGAAGCTCCCGCCCCTTCCCCTCAAACTAGGCTTGCGATAGGTTGGTTCTGTGCGATATTTAAATTGTTTGGAAGGCAAGGGGTTGGGAGGGGAGGGCGAGGATGAGGCTGGGCGGAAGATGAGGCACCAAGCTCGGTGGGACCGGCTAGAGGAACTCCTCTTGTCCTCCCTCCAGATCATTTTTCTTCTTCCCTTCTAAACGTTTTGTTGTTGTTTTTGTTTTGTTTCGTTTTTTTAAAGACACGGTCTCACTATGTCGTTCTGCCTGGAACTCACTATGTAGACCAGGCTGACCTCGCACTGACAAAAATCCTCCTGCCTGCCTCTGAGTGCTGGCTGGGATTAAAGGCATGAGCAAGCACGCTCAAAAAAGAAAAAAAAAAGGTTTTAGTAAGGTTAAATGAGATAATGTATTCCGTTTCTGCTTCCAGCTGACAACAGCTGCGTTAGAAATCAACTGAGAAACAATACTTACGTACGTACACCAAGGCGTGTATCCCATGAGATATCAAGAAAACAAGCCTGGGCCAGTACAGCTGTGCTGACCTTATGTTTGTAGACTGATGGGTATCCTGTAGACGCTGGGAAGATAAACCCCTGCCAACCTCTTGGGACACAGTACCACGAACCTGCAACTCTACAGCAGCAGTGAGACCTTAGGACATACAAATAGAAAGATGAAAATAGATCATTGACATAATATTTATGGTTATGTTAGATCTGGGGGGGGGGGGGAGCACCAATTCCGTGATGGCTGATTAAAGCAAGATGTATCTCCCAAAGTTAAGGTTCCTTCACTGGCTTTTTAGGTGCCTTTTATGGGAAAGGGTTAGGGTTGGTAGAAAACAGCTGTTGAAATAATTGGCTATCCGTGCCTTTAGCACCTGGACAGGACAGAGACTCGGGTTCAAGGCTGCCTGTGGGGTAGATAAATGCAAGAACATGTCGTTCTGAAGCGAAGTCATCACAGGTATTCAGGAATTTAGCAAGGGCAAAGGGGTGGGCGCACATCAAGGAGTGGCAAGTTCAGCATAGGTTGAAAAACATAGTTTTCAGGAACCAACCTGTTCTTGTGAGGTGTAAGAGATTTTATGCCTTAAGTATGGAGACTTAGTAACAATGTGTGATCATGTGGTTCCTGTTTTGGCTTCACAGTTGTTTAAAAACTCTGAGTCTTGGGGGCTGGGCACTTTCTTGTGCTGGCAGAGAACCCAGGGTCAGTTCCCAACTCACTTGGTGGCTTACAACTCTCTCTGTAACCCCAGTTCTAAAAGATCTATCACCTTCTTCTGACCTCTGTGGGCACACGTGTATACATATGCAGGCAAAACACTCATAAGCAGAAAACAAAATAAATCTTAAAACATTTCATAAATAAGGTTTTGATTTTTAAAAAGGAAAATTCTGAGACCATATTGAGTATGATTTTAATCACAACAGACTGGAGGCCGTGGGTTCCAGGCCAGCCTGGTAGTCAGTGAGTTCCGGGACCATGAGATCCTATCTCAATCAAAACAACTGTTAGGAACATAAGTGAAAACATTTTGTGTAACTTCAAACCCTGTTTTGTGCGACTTGGAATGTAATATCTATAAGATAGGAGCTCACCAGCAGGAAGCTCTGATCTGAGCTGCCTCTCAGAACCAAGCTGCATCTGACAGTAGACCCAGATGTTTGGTTTCCAGACCCTAGAACAAGGGACTGGAGTGCATATTTTACATATCCAAGCAGACTTGGCCTCCAGGTTCACCTAGGGTTTCTCAGGTATCTACAATATCTATCTGGTATACCCTGCCCTGAACTCTCCAGCCCAGGGGCTGGGCTGCCCTCCTGCAGCCTTATATAATCCAGATAATTTGGTCTCCCTCTCCCTTCCCTTTCCTCTCCTCTCTCTCATGTGTACACCCTTTCTCCCCATTCCTTTCTCTCTCCTCAGGGTGATTTTCCTGTCCTTAGTCCTTGGGGCCAGTGAATTTGCCTGAGAGTAGCTTCCCAATAAACCTGCATATTTAATATAACCTAATCTGGTTTGAACTGACTCATTTCACAGGTGGAGAAATAATTTATCACCAGCCACATGGCAGCTCAGGTAGGAGCCAAGCCCAAGGCAGGCCTCAATATGTGATGACCCAACCCCAAGGTGGCATTGATATGTTAGTAAACCACCATCAACCTATAAACCCTGAAAGCATGAAGCTACCACTCAATGAAATGATACAAAAACCGGAACTTTGGAGATGGTCTCTAAGATCTCGCTCCAGCACTCCCGTTGATACCTACTTTTATAACTGTGGGTGACAGGACTTGAGATTGGCCCCTGTATGGCTCAGGTTTCAAGGACCTCTGGACTTCCACTCCTGGCACAGTCCCTGGGCTCACGCTTGCCCCCCTCAATGCTCACCTCTGGTCTGTGCTCTCAGTGACCTTCTGGTCCTCATTTGTTCCTTCTTCCCAGCCTGCCAATGCTGAAAGACTCCATGGCTGACAACAGGTAGAGCCAGGAAGCTCCCAGAGCATCTTTACCAGAGATGATTTCCCAGTGGAAGCCTGCAGCATTTCCTGCCCAAGTTCTCCACTTCTTGAGACATCCATTCCAGTTTTCTATTAGCATGGGATTATAGGGAATGTTTACATGACTAAATGAGCATATTTGTGAAGAGGAATTTTAATCCAGCAACATGGCTGCTCTGGCAAAGATCTTGTAGGTCTGTGTGATCCAATTGGAATACAGACTACCTTTCATCCCGGAAGACAGAGACATAACGTATCTCCAAGTAAGATGTAACAGAAGAAGGGGGCCATCTTCCAGCCCCAGCAAGCAGCAGAACTTGGCAGCTTTGGCCATGTGATTCTGGCTTTAGAGTCAAGAATAGAAGGTGTTACCAGGACAACTGATGCTGGTTATCTGGAGCTAAAAAATTAGCAGTGATTAAGAGGAGACCAGCATCACTGAGATGAAATCTGGGAAGTGTTTTCTGGGAGCACAAAGAAGCTGTGTTCCAGAGATAGATACCATGCTGGTAGCTTGTACGAGTCACCCGGGTAAACCTGTTTTGAAGGCTGAAGGGGTTATAGAGAACAGCTGAGACTTACTCAGAAAAGCCAGCTTAAACCAGTCATCTTGGAGCAGAGACTGAGCAAGAACAGTTAAGTTAAACCAGCCAGAATTTGTTGGGGTTGGTCTGGTGCTACTATATACTAAATACTAAATACTATGTCCCACGATCTGGTTGCCCCGAGATGAGCTAATTCCCACCTATGCCAGCTTTTGTTGTATAAACCTTGTCCCCAAGTTATTGCTGATTGGTTAATAAAGATAACTACCCTAGGCTGGGCAAAAGAGAAGTGGGTGGAGCTTCAGGAGGCAAGAGTAGCATTCAACTCAAAACTACTCAGTAGCTGGTGTTGGTTCAAACTTCAAGAGTTGTTTATTTCAGGTGTCTTCTAAAAACTATTCTTGGATGGTCAATTTAATCCATGTGCACAATAAAGCTAATCTCTTTGAGGAACAAAGTAAGATGAATACAGCTCAGACATGACTACATCTAAGTGTTTTTATAAAGTGCATGTGACACCTTTCATAAAGATACATTGTACAGATTGACTGAGAGAAGTTGAAGAGAATAGGTCCAGAGGAGGGTCCCATCTGAAAAGTCGTCAGTCACACGTATTGCCCAAGAGTTGGCAGGCTAGAAAGCACATCCACTGCAGCCTTTTGGGCAGAAGACAAGCTTTGCATTCCTTCTGTTGAAGGTACAGCCATGTGTGCCTAACATTCCAAGTTAGTGCATGTTTGTGAGCACAGAGAACATCTGTACATCTGTCTGTCTGTCTCTGTGTGTGTGCGTACACATACATACCATGGCATGCATGCACCCATATTTCTACATCACATAAGCACACGTGCACACACAGGCACACATGCGCACACACACATGCAAGATTAATAAAGATGTGGAGTATCCACAATAGAAACCTATTCAGACATGGTTTAAGCCAACATAGAGTCTTAATTAACCAGCCACTGACCACACTGGGTGTCCAGGATCCTAGAGTAACACTGAGCCTTTGTCAGGTTGAGCTTTGAAGCACAAGCAGAGCAGCTCCTGGGTTGACATACTTCAGTTGACAAGAACAGTTAGCCATTTTTCATCTTTCCCAGAACTATGAATTTGATGGATTAAGTCTTAGTTTTCATTTGGCTGGGGATGCTGTCTACACTCTGAGTTTTACAGCCTGAACAGTACTTCTAACATGGAGTCACTTGTGCTAAGGCCTAGGAGACTCTAAAGTTCTAGGTGTCTGTTACAAATGTAATAAAGACACATGTTTAGTTCTCAGCACCCATATAGTAATTCAAAACTACCTATAACTCCAGTCCAGGTAGACTTTCGAGAGTACCAGGCATGCATGGTGTTCCCCTACATGCATATACATAAAACAGTCATATACATGTACATTTTAAAAGTCTAAACAAGTTAGACAATAAAATGTGCATATAATATTTTAATTATGTAAATATAATTTTCTGTAAGTTAAATAGTATGATTTGAACTAATTTAGAAAGAAAAACTTCTAAGAGTTTCATTTCTTATTGTTTCTGGTTCTACATAATTACCAATTTCGTTGTGTAACCTGGCAGCTTAGACTCCTGCGTTGGCCAACTTCCTCAAGTAATTCTTCTATGTAAGGAATGAATGTTAAAAATATAGCAATGGTGGTTGAAAGGTGGCCCAACGGTTAAGAGCACTGGCTGCATTCTTGGTCTTCCCTTCTCTCTCCTGCTCTCTCTTCCCATTCCCTTTCCCCCTCTCCATGTGCTCATGGCCAGCCTCCTCTACTTCTCTTCTCTCTCTCTCTCTCTCTCTCTCTCTCTCTCTCTCTCTCTCTCTCTCTCTCTTCCTTTCTCTGCCTCTACTACCCTCCTGACTCCCCTCCTCATGCCCTAAATAAACTATTCTATACTAAAAAAAAAAAAAATAAGAAAAAGAAAAAAGCACTGACTGCTCCTCCAAAAGATCTGGGTGCAGTTCCCAGCATCTACATCGTAGCTAACAACTGTCTGTAAATCTTCCAGAGGATCTGACGCTGTCTTCTTCCTTTATGGGAAACACTGCTTTTTTTACTTCCCAACTTTATATTCTGGCCTCATGATTAATTAACCATAGTGCGGACTTAAAAGCATTTTCCTCAGGCCTTTCCTCAGGAATCTTCCGAGTCATTCAGTGTCTCCTATCTCTCATCTGTTTGCATTAACACAGGCTAAGAGAGTTGAAGCCTCTGTCCCTCTTTGATTCCGAGTCTCAGTATCTCTTACAACGTCTGCTTTGTGAATGGTGAGGCTATGTTATTTGGTACGTGACCTCATAGCTCCATTGTGAGCTCTCCCTTTGCTGTTTCAAAATGCCTTGTTTAGTGTTTTTTAAACATTCATTTGTGTAGTGTGTGCACACATGCCATGGCACGTGGGTGGAGGTCAGAGGACAATTTTTGGGACTCAGTTCTGTCCTTAACTTGTGGATTTGGAGTTTTAAACTCAGGCTGTTGGCTTAGTGACAGGTACATTTATCCACGGTGTCATCTCTCTGTCCCTTGTTTAGTGATTTTTTTTCTTTCCTTTTTGTTTTTTGTTGGTGGTGGTGGTGGTGGTGGTGAGGTTTTTTTGGTCCAAATATTGACATTGTTGCCAGTTGGTCTTTGATTCTCTTCTCTGGCCCTGGTTCTTTTGCTAGAAGCATCTTTAGTGAACACTGACTGCTCTGCAGCCCCCTGCTCTGTCTTTGATGGTGAGCCTGGAACCTCTCTGTAGGTTTCTTGGGAAGAACCTGGTTTGTTTTTCCAAGCTTTGAGATACAAACATTCAAATCCATGTAGTTCTCAAAATCTGGGATATGTCAATGATACTTGAACTATCTTCACTGTTACAGTTTTTAGAGATTTATCTGTTTTTGCTTTATGTGTGTCTGACTGAATGTGTGTCTGTGCAGTATATGCAAGTGTTGCCCATGAAGAAAGAAGAAAGTGTCAGATCCCCTAGAAGGAGAGTTACAGACAGTTCTTGGCTACTATGTGGATGTTGGGGATTGAACCCAGATCTTTTGGAAGAGCAGCCAGTGCTCTTAGCCACTGGGCCACCTTTCAAACACCATTGCTGTATTTTTAAAGAATGATTTCGATGGTGTGTCAGAGGAACTGGCCATGTTACAAAGTCTGCAGATTTATCTGGAGCTCTGTGTGTCACACCATGGTTGGCAACAGGGCTCGAGAGATGCCTCAGTGATTAAGAGCATGTACTGCTCTTGCAGGAGACAGGAGCTTGGCTCTCAGCAACCTTGTCTCATGACCACCTACCTGTAACTCCAGCTTCAGGGAACCTGACATCGATGGCTTCCACAGACACTGGCATCTATATGAACATACTCATAAAAGATACATGGTTTAGTCAGGGTTTCTATTCCTGCACAAACATCATGACCAAGAAGCAAGTTGGAGAGGAAAGGGCTTATTCAGCTCACACTTCCACATCGCTGTTCATCACCAGAGGAAGTCAGGACTTAAACAGGTCAGGAAGCAGGAGCTGATGCAGAGGCCATGGAGGGATGTCACTTACTGGCTTGCTTCCCCTGGCTTGCTCAGCCTGCTTTCTTATAGAACCCAGGTTTATCAGCCTAGGGATGGCACTACCCACAATGGGCTGGGCCCTCCCCCCTTGATCACTAGTTGAGAAAATGCCTTACAGATGGATC
Organism: Micromys minutus; assembly: GCF_963924665.1. Lineage (NCBI taxonomy): Eukaryota > Metazoa > Chordata > Mammalia > Rodentia > Muridae > Micromys > Micromys minutus. The sequence goes on along the minus strand of NC_137981.1, from coordinate 19,656,916 downwards.
TCATGGAGGCATTTCCTCAAGGGAAGCTCCTTTCTCTGTGATATCTCCAGCTTATATCAAGTTGGCACAAAACCAGCCAGTACAAGACATAATCAAAGCACACAATTAGAGGTAAAATAAACCTATGAAAGTTGATTTACCAAGGGTACTCCTATGTGAATGACCACTCATGTCAAGAGCTTGGCTTTGTCATGCCTTCACCACCTTCCTCCACCAGGATGACTGCAGCCTGGAACTGCTCCCCTACAAAACTCCGCTACCAAGATTAGCTAGCCGGATTCTTCATTCAACTAAAACGAATCAACTTGATGAATTTCCTGGACTGCTAGTGAGGATCCATTCTAACACACAACCTTCCTGATACCAGCTTTTCTTTACATGTGTCGGTCATTTCTTGATTCCCTATGGTCTCGATAGGGTCCATCCCAAAGCCTGGCAGGCAATGGCAACTGTTTAGTCATTGAATCCATCATCTGCTGTGGTGGTTTGAATAGGTGTGGCCCCAGAAACTCGTGTTTCAGCGCTTGGCCAGAGGGAGAGGCGCTATTAGGAAGAGGGGCCTTGTTGGAGGAAGTGCATCACTGTGTAGGTGGGTTTGAGGTCCCCTGTGCTCAAGCTCTTCCCAGTGTGAAAAGAAAGCCTCCTCCTGGCTGCCTGAGAAGACACTCCTCTTCTGCTGCCGGAGGATCAAGATGTAGAACTCTTGGCACCTCCAGCACCATGTCTGTCTGTGTACAACCATGCTTCCTACTGTGATTATAATAGGCTCATTTCCTAAAACTGTAAGCCAGCCCCAATTAAATATTTTCCTCTATAGAAGTTGCCTTGTGAGCCATCTGGAGAGATGGCTCAGTGGTTAAGAGCACTGGCTGCTCTTCCAGAGGTCCTGAGTTCAATTTCCAGCAATGACATGGTGGCTCATGACCATCTATAAAGGTATCTGATGCCCTCTTCTGGCATGTAGGTGTACATGCAGATAGAGCATTCATACATAAGTAAATCTGAAAAAAGAAAAACAAAAACAAAAAGAAGTTGCCTTGGTTATGAAATCTCTTCATAGCAATGAAACCCTAAGACACATCTTAGTACACATCTGTTTGTATATTGTTTGTTGAGCTCTCAGGGCTTGGATTCTTTTTCTCCCTTTCCTGACCAGCACTAGAAAAACCTATTAGAATTGTGTGTTTTACTGAGTGTATTAGTAACTTTTGCATTGCTGCAAACAGATTACCCAACAAAAATGACCTAAGAAAATTTTATATGGGCTCAGGGTTTCAGGCTGAGGGGTCAATCCCTCATAACAGTGGGAGCTGTTGACATCACAGCAGACCTGGAAGCAGAGAGTAAGGAAGGAACCAGGGATAGCGTTTAAAGTCTCAACCCTAGTGACCTACTTATGGTAGCTATGGCCCCCCATGCTCTTTGTTGACCAGTTCCCTTCTTTGAGGAAGCAATCTGAAATTCCAGAGTTCCACAGCCTCCCAGACTAGTACCAGTATCTGGGTACCAGGTGTCTGAAGTATGAGCCAGTAGGAGGCATTTCAGAGAAACACCGGAACAGTGAATGATATTAAATACTTGGCTCACAGTTGGAGAGATTTTACTTGATACATACAGATTAATAATAATGACAGGGATTTGTCATCAGAATAGAGGATAATGGTAATATACCAGCAAGTCCAACAAGACAAACTACTTGACTTTAACCTTATCATTTCCATATCTTGTCAGACTCAAGGCATTTTACAGCTACCCCATGATGATACTTGCAATACCTACCTACCTCAAGTGTGAGGAAGATGAACATAGGTCAGCCTAAAAATAGGCCACAGCACCTCAGAACACAGGCAAAAACCCATCCCCAAAAGTGTGTTTAAGGCAGAAATCAAGGTACAGCTGGGATTGCAGGTGTGTGCTATCACACCCCATTTTTGCTCTGAGTGCTAATAATTCAATTTTGTTATGCTTACAATATGTGATGTTATTATCTAACTGTACTGGCTGGTTTTGTGTCAACTTGACACAGCTGGAGTTATCACAGAGAAAGGAGCCTCAGTTGAGGAAATGCCTCCATGAGATCCAGCTGTAAGACATTTTCTCAACTAGTGATCAAGGGGGAAGGACCCAGCCCATTTTGGGTGGAGCCATCCCTGGGCTGGTAGACCTGGGTTCTATAAGAAAGCAGGCTGAGCAAGCCAGGGGAAGCAAGCCAGTAAGTGACATCCCTCCATGGCCTCTGCATCAGCTCCTGTTTTCTGACCTGCTTGGGTTTCAGTCCTGACTTCCTTTGGTGATGAAGAGCAATATGGAAGTGTAAGCTGAATAAATCCTTTCCTCCCCAACTTGCTTCTTGGTCATGATGTTTTGTACAGGAATAGAAACCCTGACTAGAACACTAACTGATATTAAGTCATCTGTCTTCCTTTTAGACTTGTTTCGGTTTTGAGACAGTCTCTGGCTTTGTTGTGCAGACTGGCTTTAAATTCATTATATAACCCAGGTTGGCCCCAACTTACAGCAATCCTCCTGACTCAGCGTACCAAATGCTAGATTTTCAGATACAAGTTACCATGGCCTTCCTTAAGTCGCTTTTTGAGCGGAATTTTTATTTTCTTAGTAGATTGATCAGTTCATCTGCTTTATCATCACTGCCTCAGAATCTATATAGTCTCAGCTCATTGTGGAATTCTGCATCCCTTCTGTAAAGCAACCAAGTTGCAGTACAACAGATTTGCCAAGTGGGGGCGCCTGGAGGCCTAGGAAACCATGCACACAGCCCTGATCTTATTTGTTCAAAAGTTTTGACAGTGTGCAGGCTGCAGCGAGAAATATATGATTGTAAGATACTCTATTGAAAATATAATGTGTATATGAAAACCCATTAAGTTTTATGTTTAAGATGTGTATATTTTACTGCACAAACCTTATACATGAGTAAACAGTTTAAACTCTTCTTGATACAGGGTTTCGTGTAGCCCAGGATGGCTCATGTTTGTGAAGTGGCTAAGACTGACAAAAACCTCTCCCTCCCAGATGAGAAGAAGTATTTTAATCCACGGTACTGGAAAAATAACTAAATAACTAAAACTAGATGATGTGAGGGTTTGTATATGATTGGCCCAGGGAGTGGCACTGTTAGGAGATGTGGCCCTGTTGGAGTAGGTGTATCACTGTGGGTATGGGCTTTAAGACCTAGCTGCCTGGAAGCCAGTCTTTTGCTAGCTGCCTTCAGAACAAGAGGTAGGTAGAACTCTTAGCTCCTCCTGCACCATGCCTGCTCCCTCCTTGATGATAATGGACTGAACCTCTGAATCTATAAGTCAGTTCCAATGTTGCCCATTATAAGAGTTGCCTTGGTCATGGTGTCTGTTCATAGCAGTGAAACCCTCACTAAGACAGATGACTATCAACAAGAAGCATTTTACATAAGGAATCATACCTCCCCACCCCACAGTAATGGAATTTCATGAGGAATGCTAAGTGTGAGCTTCTGAGTAGTTGGAGCTTTTTTAGAATATTTGCTTTAGTTTATCATAGTACATTTAAAATAGACAGGTGGCTAAGCCATGAACATTATGGTGACAGATAACAATACTGTATAAACAAAGGCTATGGGACTATCTTTGCATGCATTATTAATATGTGTAAACTTTACAAACACTGAGTAAAAAGTCACAAAGACCACTCACATGTAAACTTTTTTATAAAGTTCAAAAACATTCAAAATAAAATGTATTTAGGAATGTCTATAAGGATAGCCAGTGGTTTTTTTTTTTTTTTTTTTTTTTTACTTTAAAAATAGGTTTCATTTTATTTTTGATGCTCATATGCTTATGATCATATATAATTTTTTATTATTTCCTTAATTTTTTGTTCTTTGTTCACTCCCTATTTTAAATCTTAGGAATCCTTATAAACCAAATGCATTTTCCTTATTTTTAAGTACCAGAGAATGACAGGCATGGTGGTACATGCTTTTAATCCCAGCACTTGGGGGGCAGAGGCAGGGGGATCTCTGGAAGTTTGAGGCCAGCCTGGTCTACATAAGTGAGTCCAGAACAGCCAGGGCTATTACATAGCGAAAACTTGTCTCGAAAAACTGAAAAAAAGCAAAAAAGCCAGAGAACAGTTATCATTGTGAAATCAGAATAGGAGGGAGGGAGGAGGACTGTGTTGGTTCTAAGGGGCGTGGCCTCCTCCGGCCTATAGGGAGTGGCGCTGTTAGGAGGCGTGGTCTTGGAGTAGTACAGGCTTTGAGGTCACTCAAGCCTGTCTCACTCTCTTCCTGCTGTCTGCAGATATGGATGTAGAACTCTCAGCTTCGTGTCTGCCTGTGTGCCACCATACAACCCACCTTGATGACAGTGGACTAAACCTCTGAACTGTAAGGCAGCTCCAGCTAAGCGCTTTCCTTTACGGAGTCGTTGTATCCTGGTGTCTCTTCATAGCAATGAAACCCGAACTAAGACAGGGACAGCCTGAGGATAGGAACAGAGAGAGCTTCTAAGGTCGAAGAGCATCCCATGTAATGCTTAGCTTGTGTGGTAGTCCTGTGTAAGTCCTAAGAATTACTCGTAAAGCAAAAGGAAGATTATAAACACATAATCTAGTAGTTAATATTTTATACTCCAAAAAGACCCAGTAGCAAACTAAAACTAGTCATAAGTACCCAGAATTGTCTGTTGGGCAGCCAGATTTTGAGAAATATAAACACAGAATTCTAGAAAATTAAAATGCAGGGTATCTAGTTAAATGTAAACTTCACAAATATTTGTTATGGTTTGTTCCACAGGGCTTGGGGGAGGGTGTTCAAACCCAGATGGACAAAAACTCTACTTCTGAGCTATATCCAATCTCTAACAATAATTAATGTATCTCTATGCAATCAATAGCTGGTGTTGTATAACATCTAGGACAGACTTAAAATAATCAAGATTATTATATATGTGGAAGGTACATAAAATGAAGCATCAATGATTTTCCCTGGTTTAATTATTTGAATAGAAATGCCCCCCCCCCCCCGCCCAGATTCATATGTTTGAAAGCTTGGCCTATAGGGAGAGGCACTATTAAGAGGCGTGGCCTTGTTGAAGTAGGTGTGGCCTTGTTTCAGGAAGTGTGTTAATACAGTGAGGGTGGGCTTTGAGGTCTCTAATGCTCAGGGTATGCCCAGTATAATACACGGTCTCCTTCTACTGCCTGCTGATCAAGATGCAGAACTCTCGGCTCCTTCAACGGCACCATGTCTGCCTGCATGCTGCCATGTTTCCTACCATGACAAGAAAAGACTAAACCTCTGAAACGCTAAGCCAGCCCCAAATTAAACGTTTTCCTTTATAAGAGTTACCATGGTCATGGTGTCTCTTCACAGCAGTAGAACCCTAACACCTGGCAACCTCCACCATGTAAGAAGCCAAGCAGACAAGCATAAAGAGGAAGAAAAAGAAAATAAAATAGTCTGACCCTAAGCTCCTCTTGAATAAGTGTAAATGAATTCTCTAAGTTCAATCTTTGTTGCAGCCATTCTAAATGAATTTACATGCTGTGTCAAACAATCTCTATCAGCCAAAAGCAATGGTGGCAAATGTTTCAAAGAGCCATTGGTTTTTCCTAAAAATGACCTGCGTGCTAAAGCATCAAACTCTCTTCTCTCGGTTATAGATGAATATATCATGCAAGAGATTCCTGGTTCTGCTCATTTAGACCTGATGTTCCTGTTTGTCATCTGCTCTGAGCAGATGCTCAGCAGTGACCTTGCTGGCCACAGGACTTTGCTGTATCTCCTTCTGATGGCTTGCTGCGTGTCGGAAGCTGAGGGGCGCTCAAAAGACAGGGTGACAGTAAGGACACAGGCCCCTTCACAGGTCTTAGAGACTGCACCCTAGGGAACTGTAAAGTCTGAGACTGGTGATGTAGACACAGATGAGATGACAGAGTTGGTAAAGCTTAGTTAGCTACAGTGGGTGTCTGCTCTTTGCTGCCCAGTCTCCCTTCTTTTGGGAAGCAATCGAAAATGCCTTATTTGCTATTTGGTTTGGCAGGAATGGGCCTCAAGCTTATTGGCCCCAAGATAATGACGCAAGGATGAGCATATAATACAGTTAGAAGTGACAAACAAAGATACTTCGGGGGGTGGGGTGGGGGATAAGCATTCCCTCTTCTGTTAATCTTGCTGTGGAAAGAGGTAAAGCTTGTGAAGGAGTCACCACATTGCTAACTTGAAGTAAGCCGTTCACATAGCAAGGGTGGACCAGTGTGAGCACCGCTCACGTGTGCAAAGCATGAAGTGAGCAGTCAGAAAAGGCTTCCTGGCCGCATCAAGGAGCCCCAGAACAGACTGGAAACTTCCCTCAGGTGAGCCAGTGGGTGCAGCTATCGTTAGAGCAGGTGCAGTCTTGTCGCCTGGCGCCATCAAAGACTGGAAGAACTTTTTATTTCTGCCTTTCCGCTCCTGGCTCTAGAGATCATCAGCTATAACCATTGGAGACACACACTGACGTATAAAACCTACACATACAGCATAAGACTTTAAACTTTGACAGAGATACGTGTGTGTCCGTTCCTTTTCTCATTACTGACAAGTTCATGTCAGTATCATAAGGAAGGAGCCAACACAAAACAAACTCAGTTATATTTTTGTTGACTATATTTTTACTTTGTTCTGGCAGGATTTTGTTGTTATTTTTTGCATTTTTTTTTGGTCTTTTGCTTATTTGTTTTAGTTTTTGTTTTTTATGTTTTTGAGCGGGGGTATTTTTGTTTCTTCCTCTTTTTTGTTTTGGTTTTTTTAAGGAAAAAGAAATAGAATTGGGTGGGTACAGAGATAGGAGTGTGGGAAGAATTGGGGAGATAAAACATGGTAAAATATATTATCTAAAAATCTTTGTAAAGATATTTATATAATGCCAGAAAGATGACTAGGCTTAAAACAAAAGTTAGTCACAGGCAGCAACAGGATTTCTGAGAGGGGTCCCAGTAAGGATCCGGTATTGATAGTGTAGCAGAAGCCAGAGGCCTCGAACCAGACCAATGACTTACTGCAGTGAACATCTGCAGGTAAAGATGTGTGGGCACACTGTGAGTAAAGCTGTGTAGGCACACTGTGAGTACACACTACAGCTTCCACTGAGAGACGTTATCATTATGATGATTAGTAATTCTTATTATTTTTTTTTTTGGTTAGGAGGTTGCAAGGGCAGAGGGCAGATATGGAGGGACAGGGAGATGAGTGGGATTGGGGCGAGGATGTGAGACTCACAAAGAATCAAAAGAAGTCACTGACTGGGTCCAAGTGTCAGACACATGAGACTCTGTGGGAACATACCCTATTCTAATGACAATAGAATGCATGTTTTAAATTAGGTGTGTGTGCGTGTATGTGTTTTATCCTCATGCTATGGTGACCCCAGCCATAAAATAATTTTCATTGCTACTTCATAACTGTAATTTTGCTACTGTTATAAATTGTAATGTAAAAATCTATCATTGCTGATGGTCTTAAGCATCACCTGTGAAAGGGTTGTTCAACCCCCAAAGAATTGAGACCCACTGCCTACAGGAAACTACCCTTCCACAGCTGCTGTGTGTGAGTTGTTGGAGATCCTTTGTCTAACCAAAACTTTACTCATATGCACCAAAGGCTTAAATATTTTTTTTCATTCTTCAAGGTAAAATGAAAGAGGAAATAACAAAAGACCAAATAAACAAACTGTTAACAGTTGTCCTTGAACAAGTCACATCAGGGTCTGCAAGGAACGAAGGTTCCCATGAAGCTGTCCTTATACTGTGGCAGATTCCTGATTAATGTTGCTAATAAAGGGCAAGAGTGTCTTCAAACACACTAGAAGAGGGCATTGAATCCCATTATAGATGGCTCTGTGCCACAATGTGGTTGCTGGGAATTGAACTCAGGACCTCTGGAAGGGCAGTCAGTGATCTTAACCACTGAGCCATCTCTCCAGCCCAGAAAGACAGTTTTTAAAACAATCTTATTAATGGTCTCTAGGGTTTCTTTTAATGATTTTTTCCCCTTTCTTACAGAGTCTCGAACATCCTAAGTGGGACTCAATAAAGCTGTGGATGACCTTGAACTTACTCTCCTGCCTCTTTTTGCCACCCCACGCTCAAGGATTGTGGCCACATCCCACCTTCTCTGGCTTAATTCCTTACTTTAAACCTACCTTTGCAAATCACTGATGGTTTTGGAAAGCTTTAAGCAGTACGGTTCTGTGGTTTCACGGTTTAAAGTGTTTAAGATGCATCCAAGAGTTTATGTAAACTGAATCACAGAGTGCTTTTCATCCTGCTGAGCCCCGCTCTTGTTCACTTTATCACACTTGTTCAAGGGTGAAAATATTTGCTAAGAGCCGTAACTGATCTGTCCCTCATCTGTGACATCTCTTATGTATAAAATGCAAAACACCAAAAGGGAACTGCAGTCCTTGGCATACAGACTTTAGGAAGCCATAGCAATCCATGACAAAGCTGATCTGGCAGCCGATCAGTTTTAAGCCAGTCCTGGTTAGCAACACCCTTTATCTGTAAACTCATGACAGCTGGAGGCTGGTATAGTCCTACAGAGAGGCCCATGCTACACGTTCATCATTCTGAATGAGAGCAATGGCCTCTAACCCATGTCCGGGTTCTTCAAAACCTATCCTCCAGTAAGGCACTGCTGACGGTTTTAGGATGGTAACACTAGATCTGGAGGTAGAAAGTCCAGATTTGAGTTCAGTCTTCCGATGGCTGTGGGACTGGAGGTATGTAATGTAATCTCTCTGTCTCGTAGACTTTTGTCTGTAAAGTGGTCACCAAGTGGCCAGACAAGATACTGATGGGAAAAAACGGGATATCTCATGGGAAAAAGAAGCACAGAAAATCCTCTGAAAAACGTTTGGGGCTGACCGCTTTGGTGCCAGCCCGGGACTCCATCACTCTTGAGGTTGAGACTGGAAGGAGAAATGGAAGCCAGCCTTGACTGCACCGGAAAACTCCTCTCAGCAAACAAAACAAAGCCACCCTTTTAATTCGAGGCTACAGTAAAGCTGTGGAGTGTTTGTCTAACAGGCACAAGGTCCTGGGTTTGATCTCCAGCCACTTAAAACGAAACCAAAGAAACAAAAACTTACTGAGTTGATGTGAATTTCAATTTTACTCTTTGTTTGGAAGAAAAGTAGGAACTGGAGAGATAGCTCCCTTTGCAGATAAGCAAGAGGACCGGAGTTTAGACCCCAGCACCCACTTCACAATTTCGGACGACTATAGCTCCAGGGGACTTGACATCCTCTTCTGGCCTCAAGGACATCTGTAAGCACATATATGTACACACACACACACACACATTCTCGTGCTCACTCAAGTGCACAAATAAAATAAATCTGAGTGTGGTGGCTCACAGCTTTAATCCCAGAAACCTAAGGGAAGCAGAAGTAAGTGGATGCCTGTGAGTTCAAGGCAAGCCTGATCTATAGAGAGAGACTTTCCAGACCTGTAGTGGCTATTCCTGGTTGTCAACTTGACTATATCTGGAATGAACCACAATCCAGAATTGGGAGGCCCACCTTTGGTCCTGATTTTGAGGCATTAGGACACTAAGGAGGTCTCTGAGCTCAAGGTCATCTGGAACAAAGCAAGTCCCAGATCCAGGTGTGGTGGTACACACTTTTAATCTGGGACACATCTTCAGTTAGTGACCTACATAAGAACATTGGAAGAAGGAAGGCTGGCTCTCTTCACCTGCTTGCCTGTGGGACTGACCATCTGCTTGATCCTTGGACTTCACAGCTTCTGCCAACCATTATTGGGAAGTTGGACTACAGACTATAAGTCACCAACAAATTTCTTACTATATAGAAACTACCATAATTTCTGTGACTCTAGAAAACCCTGACTAATACAGAAGTTGGTACCAGGAGTGGTTCTAGAGGAGCAGATGTATAAGGATGGATCTTTTAAGAATCTGGAATTGGTTTAATAATTCGCCAGCACCTTCAGCTACTGAAACCTCTCCAGATACACTCTCTACTGGGAGCTCGAAGAATATTGAAGATCCATGGTTGAAACTGTATTTCAAACTTAAGCTAAAGTCTTTGATTATCTTAATGAATTAGGTGACTTGGTGTACAAAGCTTCCTACAAGATGGGAAAAAATGGAAAAATGATTTTGTTGGCATGTTACTCTTACTGTCTCTGGAAAAACTGATGAAGGAGAAGAATGAGCTGTATGGTAAAATAGAAAGGCTCCAGATACAAGTAAATAATCAAAAGGTTGGTAAGTGTGTCCTTGAAGAGAATCTTCTCTCCAGCAGCCATAAAGCTCTAGCTGCAAAAAAATCAAACTGAAGCCCTCATTATAAGGTTGGCTGAATTACAATGAAAATTCAAGTCTCAGCCTCAGAGGGTGTCAGCAGTACCTGTCCATAAGGACCACCAGAAGCAATTTGCTTCTGGCAAGGCCAGCAATATACCTTTACAGTTTTGCCTCAAGGATACATTAACTCTCCTGCCCTATGTCATAACTTAGTTAGAAGGGATCTTGATCGTTTGTCTCTCCCACAAAATTTTACAAAAAGCTAGCAGCTTTTGAGTCACTTGGTAAATGGGCTGTCTCCAGAATCCAAGTAGATCCCACTAAACGTTGTCTCTTTCTTGGTTGTGGGAGGGGTCAGGTGCAATAACTTATCTTTCACCTTGGAATATCTCTGCGTGGCCTACACCACTGGAGTCCTAAGAATTTCACCAATGTAGATGGTCCTTGAATTTTTGTTGGATTTATTTCCCATCCTCTGGTACACTTATGTGTTACCAATGAGTCCAAAGTGTTCCCCATTATCCCGAAGGTGCTGGTCTCATAGAAAGCAGGCCAGTAAGTAACATCCCTCCATGGCCTCTGCATCAGTTCCTGCTTCCTGACCTGCTTGAGTCCCAGTTCTGACTTCCTTTGGTGATAAACAGCAATGTGGACATAAGCTGAATAAACCCTTTCCTCCCCAACTTACTTCTTGGTCGTGGTGTTTGTGCAGGAATAGAAACCCTGACTAAGACAAGATGCCGCCCCACCAAAAAAAAAAAAAAAACCAGAACAGATCACACCTCATGTATGAACCAGAGGGTGTTGACAATTATCCTTCACAGTCAGTGATGCTGAGGTCACATTTCACCAAGTTTCCCTTGGACCTCCAAAGACTGTTCTACACCCAGTTACAAGCATGGCTGGTCTATGGTCAATCACTTTAGCATGCATTTTGAAAAGTCCATTTCTTTTTCAGGAGCATCGTTCTTAAACTCTGTCATTCTTTCAAGAGCCAATAGGCACTCACCACATGCCTTTCTCCAACTGTCTCATGATTTGTTTACAGCTATTTTTGTTTGATTTGAGATTTTTCACCAGGTCAATACATACAATTTGGCTGATCGGTCTTTTTAGTCTAGTCGACAGCCATGCCGTTCAATATGAGAGACATGTGTCTGAATCCAGCATCCACTAAAATTAAGTCTTAGTCCCCCAGGTGTAATAGCTTCATCTCTTGTAATAGCTTCATCTCTATGGCCAAATATCCACACTCTCATTATGAGGGGCAGCTGCATGCCTCCAAGTTTCCCTTCCCTTCCCTGTCTCTCTCACTCCCTTCAATTTAATGTTGAAAACAAGAACAAAAACCCTCAACCCCTGAGACAGGCATACTCCTACAATCTTGGTACATGAAAAGCTGAGGCCAGCTTGGGTGAATAGTGAAACCCTGGTGCCAGAAGCAAAGACAATGATAGAGAAGGAGAGGAAGAGGATGAGGAGGGAGAGGAAGGGAAATGACTGAGGAGACAGACAAACAGAATCAAGTCAGTTTCCCACATTTTACTGACTGAATTTCTAATGCAGTGTTTACAGCTTTGTCATTTGATGTGTGAATACATGTGTAATTGCATATGCAGTACAGAAACATCAGGTGCCTTTTTTTTTCTTTTATTTATTTCATGTATATGAGTATACTATTGCTGTCTTCAGACACACCAGAAGAGAACATCAGATTCCATTACAGATGGCTGTGAGCCACCATGTAGTTGCTGGGAGTTAAACTCGGGACCTGTGGAAGAGCAGTCAGTGCTCTGAACCACTGAGCCATCTCTCCAGCCTCCAGCCTTCTTTAGTCTGTTTCTCTATCTTATTTTTTGAGACAGGTTTTTTTTTTTTTTAAACATGCAGCTCATGGATTGGCTAGATTGGCTGGCCAGAATGCCTAACAAATTCTCCTGTTTCTGAGTCCTTATCACGGATTCAGGCTATGAACATCCCAAATTCTCTGGATTATTATGAATAATTATTAGCCACAAATTCCAGTACATGTTGGTATATAAAAAATATAACTTTCTGGAGGTCATAATTCTGAAGACTTGTGACCTCTGAACACATCTTTGACACAGATTTTTAAGTGTTTATACATCAGGAAACTGGTGGTCCTGGAAGGCATATAGTTGCCTAGGCTGAACTACTAGTCTCAGAATTCCCCTCTGGCCTATCTGTGTGTTTGATGGCAGCCAATCTATGAGAGAGGTGCAAGAGCAAGGGAAGCTGCAGGCACCGTGACACACACACAAACACACTTATATCCAAGTACCAACAAAGCATAGTCTAAGGTCCTATAGACCCTATAGTCTAGGATCTTGATGCAGTTTTGCAGTTTTTCTAAAAGTCTCAAAATTAATTGACTTGAAATTAACAAATAGAAAGAATCTCTTCTGTAGATCTTGGAAAAGCAATCAGAAGGCTTTTAAAAGGTAGCTTTGCCTGGGCTCAGATGGCTTCATTGTCCAATCCTGTTAAGCCTTTTAAGAGAATACCAATTCTTTACACAATTTTCCAAGTTACATAAAAGGGAAGAACATTCCCAAACTGTTCTATGAAATTATGTCAACATAATAAACAACAAGGTCTGGCAGAGAGCTCTGTGGGTAAAGGCACTTGCTGTGCAAACCCGGAGACCCGTGTTTGATTCCCAGAAGCCATGTAAAGGTGAAAGAAGAAAACTAATCCCACAAGGTATTAGTGACCTGACCTCCACACCAGTACTGTGGTACATGTACCCACATACATGTCATGCTTCACGAAACACAATGATAATAAATTTAAGAGAAACAATAATACACAGCCATTTTTAAAAAATGTGTTTGACAAAATCCAACACTTCATTTTAAAATTATTGTGTTGTGTGCTTGTGTTTGTGTGTGTGTGTGTGCTCACACATGTGTGCTCATACTCCTCTCTGCAGGCTGTTTCCCAGTCTGACCCAACTGGGACGGCAGGCTGATCTGACTGGGATGGGATTAGGGGAGCAGGGTTCCAAGCTGTTAATCCTGGGCTCCTGAAGGTTTCCAAAAGGAAGCAGGAGACTCTTGGGGGTCCCATAAGTTTCCTCAAGACCAAAGAGCAAGCCCAGACAGTGAGGCTCAGGGGACTGCATGAGACTCCCCTCTGCAGGTTGTCCCAGGTAGACCCTAAGACCTCTTTTCGATAAAAGCAATAGAAGGAAATTTTCCCAGCCTACAAAGGGCATATTTGAATGTTGCAATAAATATTAGATAATATGAAATTGCTTAGCTTATCTACATTTGAAAAGCCAAAAGCTAGCTCATACTTCATAATACAAGACTGACTTCTGCCTAAAATGGTGAATAAGACAATAACACCAACCCTCCTCCCCTTTTTTTATTTTTAAGATGGAAGTCTTGCTGTTGCTCCTGGGTTCACCTGAAGCTCCCACATCAGCCTCCCAAGAAGCTGGGGCTGTAGACTTGGCCTGCCATGCCCAGAGTCCCTTCATCAACTTAAGTGAACATCTCATTAGACAGTCTTTCCTGGGAAATTGGGCAAGACATTTAAAGGGGAAAAAGACATCTGAATTAGAAAGAAAAAAATCTGTCTCTGTTTTGAATTAACAAGATTTTATATATGGGACTATGGATATAGCTCAGTGGTTAGTATATATGAGAATTGGTTCGATTCCCAGCATCAAAAAATAAAAACAAATACCCTAATATTATTCCTTGATATCAGTCTTCTGATCCAATAAATATAAGGAGACATACAGAGGCTGACTAGGGCTTGGATTGGAGTTTTGAATGTGTAGGAATGAAGTAGAGGCTCATGGGGAGGGAGTGGAGGCACAAGGGAAGAATGAACTTCTAAAATTGATTGTGGAGATGCCAATAAAACTTCTGTCCCATATAGTCAGTCCCACACCCTCATTTCCTAAAGATTTATTTATTTTATGTATGTTAGTACACTGTAACTGTCTGCAACAGACACATCAGAAGAGGGCACCAGATCTAATTACAGATGGTTGTGAACCACCATGTGGCTGCTAGAAATTGAACTCAGGACCTCTGGAAGAGCAGTCAGTGCTCTTAACCACTGAGCCACCTCACCAGCCCACATCCTCACTTTCAACCAACCACATATTGGGGTAAGACTATACATATGTACACTGGAGGTCAAACCCAGGGCCTCGTGGATGCTATCCATATGCCATACCACTAAGCTATACCCCAAGCTGCATGAAAACATTTCTTTTCCTAACTTTTTAATGATGACATTTCAATACACACATGTCATCATACCTTTTGCCTCTTCACTGCCCTCTATTTTCCTTCCTCTCTGCTTCTGTGGTATTCTTTATCCTTAATTTATTTTTTAAATTGCCCCTGTTGAGTATGGAGAGATGGGTCAGCAGTTAAGGCCACGTGCTGCTCTTGTAGAGGACCAGGTTTAATTCTCAACACCCATATGGCGGCTCAAAACTGCTTTACTTGGATCCAGTTTGGGGGATCGGATGCATCTTCTGCTCCACCCGGTGGGCGTCAGGCCTGCACATTGTTCACTGACTTACATGCAGAAGAATATTCATATACATAAAATAAAAATAAATAACTCTTTAAAACCATACTTCTCTACTCAAATCTACGGATTTTTCATTGTCTTTTCCATTATCTTATGAGCAGTTAGTATAACAACTGCTAGTATTCTGTAAACTCTACCCCACAGTTACCTGGCAACAGCCAGGTGTGCTCCACCTCACAGTCGCCTGGCACTATAAAGGAAGCTGTTTGCTCCCTCCTCACTCTTGCTCTCTTACCCCTTTGTCCCTTCTTTCCCCATTCCCTTACTGCCCCCCCACCCAGCCAAGTGCTCATAGCTGGCCTCTCCTCCTCTTCTCTACCCCCCCATGCCCCTACTACCCTCTCAACTCCCCTCCCCATTCCCAGAATAAACTCTAATACTATACCGTCTTGTGGCTGATGGAAGGGATGGGTCTGCTAGAGGCAGCCCCTTCCCCCCACACCTCACCACACCTCCATATTCCCACTCTCCACTTTACCTTTTTCACAACATTGGTGCCAAAACCCACGACATACCTTATCTTAATCTTTTTGTAAACACATCAACAACTATTTATTTTGTTACATATTATAAGTAATATAAAAGTGACTCATGTTTTATGGAGATGGCCATAGGTGATATGTAGATGCTATGCCATTATAGCCAAGAGATTTCACCATCTATGGCTTTTGGTATTTGTGGAAGGTCCTAGATGCCTTGCGGATATTGATATAAGACAATGTATTATAATCAATTGACTTAATATTTTAAACAGGTAAATTATAATTGCTGTGTGTTAGTTAGATCTCAATAAAACTATTATTTTTAAATACTTTATTAATCCTCTGATAATTTCATACAATATATTTTAACTATGGTGTTTCAACTCCTCCCAGATTCCTACCAACACACTTTCCTGTTCTCTCTTTCCCTCTCTCTCTCTCTCTCTCTCTCTCTCTCTCTCTCTCTCTCTCTCTCAATTTAAAGCTATTGAGCCCAATTTGTATTTGTGTAACCCAACTACTCTTGGGAGTAGGACTTGCCCTGTAGTGTGGCTGACCTACTAGAGTCACATCATTAAAGAAACTTGACTCTCCTTCTCCCAGCAGCTATCAAATTCTGATTGGTCCATTAAGGGGTAAGACTTCCTGCCTACCTCTCCCTTCCATGTTGGGAGCCTTATGCTTGCTTTCACAATTGCTCTGAGTTTCTACGTGCAGCTGCTCCATTATGTCAGGAAAACACTGTTTGCCTAATGTCATCCACTACCTCTGGCTCTTACAGTCTTGCAAGATGATCCCTGAGCCTTGGGGGATGGGGAATAAGACAGACATCCCGTTTAGGTCTGAGCATTTCTTAGTCTCCTTTCTTTGAATGGTGACCTGCTCTGCAGTTCAGTACTGATTCTTCTGCAAGAAGAGCTCACACTGCCTTCTCCGAGGAGGGTGTAAGTCTCTCCTGAGTTCAGAGGCCCAGAAGCACAGCTGAGTTTGTCATTGCTCTGCCGTCCCCTTCACTGTTCCTTCCTGACTGCCTGTGGACAGGCCACAGCCCAATCCCATGGGGATGGAGCACAGATCCAATCTTACCTACTGCCTGCTATGCAGCCTTCAGGCTTGATTAATGACCCCCACAATCTCAAAAGCCAGGTTCTTAAAACACAATAAACACAGTCCATTTCTTTGTTTGAAATCTGACTTTGAAAGATGCCAAGTGGCAGAAAAGTTGGAATTTGTTTGTTTAGTTTTTGTTTTCTTGTTTGTTTGTTTGTTTGTTTTATAAATACTCATTTCAAGAACCCAGGTTAGACATTTGGTTGAGGATTAGGGGGCTGAAGATTCTGCCAAAGAGCAGATCAACACCATTTGCTTTGGGAATGGCTCTTGAGTTAGATGTGTTCACTGGGTTGGGAAAGCAGCCTTGTGAAGGAAGAAGCAAATTATGCTGATCCTGTCCCCAGTGGAAGGGAATAGCTGTCTTTCTTCTTTACCATGGGGCTAACTTTATATGATCAATTTTTTAAAACCTGGGAAGTTGGGCAGTGGTGGTGCATGCCTTTGATTCCAGAACTCAGGAGGCAGATAAATCTCTGGGTTCAGGGCCAGCCTGGGCTACAGAGTGAGTTCCAGGACAGTCAGGGCTGTTGGAGATATGTGTGTTATTTTAGCATCTTTAGCAGAGTTCCATCTATTTCCTCACTCCACCCAAACAACTTGATCAAAGAAGAAAACGTTGAGGCTCTCTGCTCCTCCCTGTTCCAGATACAGCTGCATCTTCTTGTGCAGTGCCAGCCTCATTTGTTAGACAAGATGGTGAAGGTTGGTGTGAATGGATTTGGCCGTATTGGGAGCCTGGTTATCAAGGCTGCCTTCTGCTCAGAATCTGGCAAAGTGGAGATTGTCACTATCAACAACCCCTTCATTGACCTCAACTACATAGTCTACATGTTTCAGTATGACTCGACCCATGGCAAATTCAATGGCACAGTCAAGGCTGAGAATGGGAAGCGTGTTATCAATGGGAAGCCCATCACCATCTTCCAGGAGTGAGATCCCACTAATATCAAACGGGATGATGCTGGTGCTGAGTATATTGTGGAGTCTACTGGTGTCTTCACCACCATAGAGAAGGCTGGGGTCCACTTGAAGGGTGGGGCTAAAAGGGTCATCAACTCTGCCTCTTCAGCCGATGCCCCCATGCTTGTGATAGGTGTGAACCGTGAGAAATATGACAACTCACTCAAGATTGTCAGCAATGAATCCTGCACTACCAATTGCTTAGTCCCCTAGCTAAGGTCATCCATGACAACTTTGGCATTGTTGAAGGACTCATAACCACAGTTCATAACATCACTGCCACTCAGAAGACTGTGGATGGCCCCTTTGGAAAGCTATGGCTTGATGGCTGTGGAGCAGCCCAGAACATCATCCCTGCATCCACTGGTGCTGCCAAGGCTGTAGGCAAGGTCATCCCAGAGCTGAATGGGAAACTCACTGGCATGGCCTTCCATTTCCTACCCACAATGTATCTGTTGTGGATCTGACATGCCGACTGGAGAAATCTGCCAAGTATGATGACATCAAGAAGGTGGTGAAGCAGGCAGCTGAGGGCCCACTAAAGGGCATCCTGGGCTACACTGAGGACCAAGTTGTCTCCTGTAACTTCAACAGTAACTCCCATTCTTCCACCTTTGATACCAGAGCTGGCATTGCTCTCAATGACTTTGTGAAGCTCATTTCCTGGTATGACAATGAATATGGCTACAGCAACAGGGTGGTGGACCTCATGGCCTACATGGCCTCCAAGGAGTAAAAAACCCTGGACCATTCACCCCAGCAAGGACACTGAGAGCAACAGAGAGGCCCTCAGCTACTGAGGAGTCCCCATCCCAACTCGGCCCCCAACACTAAGAATCTCCCTCACAATTTCCATCCCAGACCCCCATAATAATAGGAGGGGCCTAGGGAGCCCTCCCTACTCTCTTGAATACTATCAATAAAGTTCCACTGCACAAGAAAGAAAGAAAGAAAGAAAGAAAGAAAGGAAAGAAAGAAGGAAGGAAGGAAGGAAAAAGAAAATGTTGAACTTCCAAAAAGCTCAGAATAATATCTAGAATTTTGGCCTTTTTAGTCTTAAGGTCTGTGCTTTGGATAAATGTCACCTCGATTCAGGTAGGAGGCATGGTCTCCACACAGTGCTATCAGACTTAGGAAAAGGTAAGATCAATCTTGTGGTTCCAATGGACTCTCACCTAAGGCTCTGTACTGGCTGGTTTTATGTCAACTTAACACAAACTGGAGTTATCTCAGAGAAAGGAGCCTCAGTTGAGGAAATGCCACCATGAGATCCAGCTATAAGGCATTTTCTCAACTAGTAATCAAGTGGGGAGGGCCCAGCCCATTGTGGGTGGTGCCATCCTGGGCTGGTAGACCTGAGTTCTATAAGAAAGCAGGCTGAGCAAGCCAGGGGAAGCAAGCCAGTAAATAACATCCCTCCATGGCCTCTGCATCAGCTCCTGTTTTCTGATCTGCTTGAATTCCAGTCCTGACTTCCTTTGGTGATGAAGAGCAATATGGAAGTGTAAGCTGAATAAACCTCTTCCTCCCCAACTTGCTTCTTGGTCATGATGTTTGTGGAATAGAAACCCTGACTAAGACAGGCTCCAAACATTAGCTGTTATGGAACTAGAACCTAGGAAATTGTGTGCCCAAAGAAATCTGTCTTATTTCTAAGTTAGTTGCACAAAGTATTTGATTTTGCTGATGAGAGGTTAGCAGGGAATCTAGATAGGTAGACCTTGGAGCTCATGTGGCTGCTAAATTCTAACCCAGAGGTTAGTACCCATCCAAAATCCAAAATCACTGGATCGTCTAGTGACACATTGGAAATAGAAACTGTATTTTTTTTCCTTAGCCTACTGTACTTTCTAGCCCACCTTACCTCTTCCTTGATATGTTAAGACAAAAAATAGAATGCTATTTTGTTTCTTATTTTACAGGCTTCCCAGTGATCAGGATACTGTCATCTTTCCCAGAATAATGTTACAGTATGTTGTGGAATTAAGATTTCCTCTCAAAGAATAGAAGGAAGTGAGCAAAATGGGGCGTTACTGCCTAATTCCAGAGCTGTGATCTTAATTAACTCTGATGTGTTACTGCCTCACCAGGACTGTAAGGTGTCAACAGAAATTTGTAGACAGCAAAGTGAAAGTTTCACCAATTTTTCAGGGGCAATTAATTTATACATTATTCATTAAGTAATAGGACTTAGCACTTGCATATTCTAGGTTTCCTTAAATAAACCTCCCTGTGGTTTCATTGCAAGAAATCCAATGATATGAATGCTGCACATTAGGGTGCTCCATGGCCTGGGGAGGACACCGGTAATTGTTCGGCAGACTGCTGTTTGTTAATGAGGCTGTTGCTCTGGTTTTCAATGAAATTTACAGATTCATTTAGATTTTCTGCAAAAACTCTTTAACTACACACATCTCTTTTCTACATTGAGAATTCACCCACCCATTCTGTTTTAATCAGTGAGGTTTTAGGCACTAGCAACAGAGCAACACATTGAACAGAGCTTCAGGTCTCATTATACAGAAGGTATTGCAAAATGATAGAAACAGTAGAGTTCCTCGTCTGCTGTTACGTTAGCTGCCTGTTGATACGCTTGAATTCTTGGAAAAGAAGAAAAATACGCTCAGGGTCTGGAGATATGGCTCCTCAGTAAAGAGCACTGGCTGCTCCCCCAGAAGACCTGTGTCCCGTTCTCAGCACCTGCGTGCTGGCTTGCAACCAACAAGGTTATTCACTCTCTCCGTTCCTATTAAATATGGTACTTAAAGGCTTAGCTAGAACAACAGGACAACTGAAGGAGATCAAGGAGATACAAAAGTGACCCCAAAAATTTTACCAGAGGACTCCTACAGCTGATAAACACTTTCATCAAAGTAGCAGGATACAAAACTAACACACAAAAATCACTAGCCTTTTATATACAAATGACAAAAGAAATCAAGAACAAAATACCTTTCACAATAGCCTCAAAAAATATAAAATATCTTGAAGTAACTCTACCAAGCAAGTGAAAGACCTGTATGATAAAAATTTAAGATGTTGAAGAAAGAAATTAACGATATCAGAAGATGGAAAATGCCTGTGCTTAAGGATAGGTAGAATTTAAATTTTAAAAATGTCCATCTTACCAAAAGCAATCCTTAGATTCAATTCAATCCCCATTAAAATTATAATACAATTCTGTATAGATTTTGAAAGGACAACTTTCAGCTTCATATAAAAACACAAAGACCCTAGCATCAATGAATCATTCCTCAATATATAAAAAAAAAAAAAAAAAAAAAAAAAAAAAAAAAACCACTGCTGGAGGAAACATCATACCAATCTCAAATTATATTTCAGAGCTATATTACTTAAAACAGCATGGATACCCCTAGGTAGGAGAAATAGAATAGTTATTATTAAATGGGGTGGGGGCTGGAACAGGAGAATCAGATGGAGATGGGAAGGGAAGAGGGGGCAAGAGAGAAAGTATAGAAAAAGACAGCTAAAACTCAGGGCCATTTGATGGGTCATTTGGAAACAATACATTAGAACCTTTCAAAATATATATGTGGATAAAAATGACCTAAAGGAAAGCATTCAGTAACTGGAAAGAAAGGGCCCAAACTGGACATATCACAAATTGAAACTTCCAATACCAGAAATCAATTACATCTAATCAAGTTGTTGGCCAAAGGGGTCCCTTGGGAGCCCCCAAACAACTTAGGCTGTTGCCAAAGCTATTGGTTGCTATCCACAAACTGATGGAAAGGTCCTATTGTTGAACACATCTACATAACTCACTGAACACAGCTGGTGCCTACTTAGAGCCTTCACCCTTGAGGACTAGTGTTCTTGGTATTGGAAGATACTCTACATGCTACCAAAGCAGAAAGGTAAACACTAATTCAGCTACATACCCTTCAGTCTACAGACCTGCCTACAAGATACACAGATCTAATCGTTGCATAAACTTGTAAGGATAACCAACCAATATCTGATTTGAGTTAAAATTCATTCCATGAGATGGAGCCACTATCCAGTGCTGCTTGGGTGGCCAAGAACCTGATACTAAATGATAGACCAGGGACTGTTTACAGTTCTAGTTGGCAGTGTGAACTTGGGAGGGCAGGCCCTAAAAAATGAGGCAGACTAAAGTCTTGTGAAACAGAGGAGTTTATTCAGAGCGTCAGACAATTTATATCCTGAGGGTTGTGAAAGGTCACCTGAGTAAAGTTCTCATGAAGTTACACCATATACAAGGACAAGCCATGCATGACAAAACAGGTTTTTCAGTCAAGGCATATGAAGGACAATAGCAGAAGGAAACTCACTCCTATATGCCACATCTGGGAGGATCATGAGAACACATCCCAAGAACAATTCTGTGCTTTGAAGAAACTGAGGTCTCTTGCCTTGCTTTCTTGGACTTTTCACACAAGCACTCAGAGATCTCCTCACATGACTCCATTCTTGGACCTTGTTCCAATTAGGGACCTAGGTGAAAACCAAATACTTCTGTTCTGTTAAAGAAACATAGCAGTAAAATGACCCCAGACGACATTCCCCTTTACTCATAGATCAGCACCTTGCTTAGCCATCATCACAGAAACTCCATTCTCCAGTAGAAGGGGGCAAATGCAGAGGCCTACAGCCAGACAACGCACAGAGTGTAATAGACTTTGGAACTCTCAGCTCTACATGAAGTGCCTCCATCAATTCCTTCCTCTCAGAACTCAGGGGGCTCTGCAGAAGTGAAAGTGGAAAGGATGTAAGAACCAGAAGGAATGGGGGAGACCAAAGAAAGCAAGCCTTCCACACACTGAACTCACGGAGACTAGGGCGGCATGCACAGGTATGCACCAAATGGGGTGCTGGGGTTGAGAGGAAAAGTGGGCACAGCCCTCATCCCTAACCCAGATAACATTTGTAAATGTTCATTTGGTTTTCTCAAGGGAGATCAATGGTGAAACAATTTTAAACTTTTTTAAACTTTTAAAAGTAGGCCCATGTCTAGCAGTAGATGGCTGTCTTAGTTTGGGTTTCCTCTACTCTGAAGAGACACTATGACCAAGGCAACTCTTACAAAGGCAAACATTTCATTGGGACTGATTGACAGGTTCAGAGGTTCAGTCTATTATCACAGTGGGAAGCAAGGCAGCCTGCAGGCAGACATGGTGATGGAAGAGCCAAGTGTTCTTTATCTTGAGCAGTAGGCAGCCAGTAGGAGACTGTCTTCCACACTGGGCAGAACCTAAGCACTGGGAGACCTCAAAGCCCACCTACACAGCTTCCTCCAACAAGCTCAAACTTACTCCAACCAAGCCACACCTAATAGTGCCACGTTCCATGGGATAAGCTAACGACCATTAAGGCTAACACAAAATGAACTCTGGTTTTGTGTTTTTATGGGTTTTCTGTGTTTTACAACATGTGTGTCTCTCTGTGTATATGTGTTTCTTGTGCTTTTTCCTTTGGCTCTTTTTCTTCTGTTTGTATTTGTTTTATCCTGTTTCCGATATGTTTGTTTTCTTATATCTTATTTTACTTCATTTATTCTTTAGATGCTGTTTGTTTTCTAATGAAAGTCAGAAAGGGTTGCAGATGGGAAGGGAATTGGAGAGGAATTGTGAGGCATTGGGGGGCATAATTAGAATATATTGCATAAAAGTCTATTTTCAATAAAAGAAAAGATAAACAATAAATTACTTTATAAATAATTTCATACATGCATTGAATGTTTTGATCAAGTTTACTTCTCCAATTCCCTCCTCTTAAAACCTTTTCTTAAAAAAATTATTCATTTATTATATATAAGTGCACTGCAGCTATCTTCAGACACACCAGAAGAAGGCATCAGATCCCATTACAGATGGTTGTGAGCCACCATGTGGTTGCTGGGAGTTGAACTTAGGACCTCTGGAAGAATAACAAGGCAGGCATGGTTTCAGGAAAGTCATGACTTCCAGGCTATTTGGGCCAAGTAATGAGAACCTGTCTGAAAAACAAATTAATGAAATGCTACTGAGCACTTTTGAGATCTTTGTTCGTATCAACCCCATACAGTCTCAGCAAATGTCTGATGTGTGTGCGGGGAAAGCCCCTTAAACCTTTGTAGTACCTTTAGAATCTCTTTTGGGCTAGTCATTTCTCCTCTCTCTTCCCCTCACATTTATTTAGTGTAGAATGCCATGTGTCTGACTCCGACTTCCTTACCCTGTTCTGCTGACCCCAGACTCATCGTATTGCTCTGTTTCCTCTTCTGTCCATGCTCCATAGAAAGTGGTGCCAGGTGCAGGGGCATCATCAGACTCAGGTTCAATCCTTCTCACCCTCTCTGTGTGTGTTTGAGACAGAGCCTAGCTATGTTAGACTTTGTACTTAAGATTCTCCTGCCTCAGCCCTCCAAATACTGGGGTTGCAGTTCTATTCCACCATGCATCGGCACAGCTGGGCAAAGGATCACCTTTGCTACCCACTTCTCCTTTCTGACAGTTTATTTGTACCCTAACCCAGTTTGGCTTGGAAACTGCTATATAGCCAAGACCAACTTTAAAATCATAGAACTCTGCCTGCCTCAGCCCCAGCCTCCACAATGCTGGAATTCTAAGTGCTGTAGGTGTAAACTACATCTGGCTCCCTTTCTAACATCAAAGTGGTATTGTCATTTCTTCCTAAATGCCACATTACCAAGGCCTGTGCATTTCATTTCCCATGACCTAGAATTCCATCTTTCTTCTTATACACGGTTTGAGTTCATCCCTCCTTCCATGCTAAGCTCGAGGTGGTTGTGGTTGGTGTTCCGTGTGTGTAATCTCTGGATCTGGGAGGCTGAATTGGGAGGACAGGTGAGTGAGTGAAGTGAGGCTTACTTTGTTTTCAGTGTGAGGTTCTATGTCATCCCCACCCCCAAAAGCTAAGTTTCTGCTTATTTCTCAAGAAAGTAATCCCTTCTCCCTCCGAGTCTCCATCTTTCTCCCTCTCCCTCCCTCCCTCTCTCTTCCTCTCTCTCCATCTTACTCTCGCTCTGTGTGTGTGTTTATGTGTGTGTGTGTGTGTGTTTGTGTGTGTGTGTTTAAGACATGGTTTTTCTATATAGCTCTGGCTGTCCTAGAACTCACTCTGTAAAACAGGCTGGCCTTGAATTGACAGAGATCCACCTGCCTCTGCCTCCCAAGTGTTGGGATTAAAGGGGGGTGCCACCACTGCCCGGCTTCATTTTCTTCCTCTTCCCCAAATCTCCCAAATCAGTTATACTTTGGGACAGACTATCAGAGGTCATCTTTAGCAAACTTTCTAGCTATTGTGAGAAGCAATGTCATGGTGCCTAACCTGGCCTGAAGGATCTGGTGACCCTGTAGATTACACAACATGAAGGTAGACCATCTGTAAGTCCTCTCTAGCCCCTCAGTGATCCTTTCTACTATGATATCCAGAATTAGAAATCCTAATCCCTTTTGGAAGCAGACTGAATCAGAAGAGTTGTTAACATAAAAGGCAATTAGTCCTGGGATTTGGGAAAGGGGGAGATCCAAAATAGAGACAAAAAATCGAGCATTAGGGGAGCTACCCTAAGGAGTGGGGAGAAAGGCCCCTGTGGGAAATTTTGGGGAGTAGATACTGAAAGAAGCAGAGCATCCTTTATCTCCAGTGGCACAAAAGGCCTTTCTTTGTGTATTTGTTCAGATTGTGTGAACGTGACCTGCTTGATAAGGTTGGGCAGTTATCTCCCTCCTAGAATGTGAACACAATGTGACAGTCAGTCTCTGGCTGTAATGGATGACCCACTTACTGAGCTGTAAGGAAGGGTTTAATGGAGACACTATTTTCGGAAGTGTGGGTCAGGTTAAGGGGTCCGACAAAGGCTGGAGAAAGATCTGGGACTGGCAACAGGTGGAATCTATTGCTACTATAGACCTGAAGAGACCAGGAAGGGAAACAATATCACCTGAGACCCAGGAAACTGGAGCTGGGAAGGAAGTCCCCAACCACAGCTGCGGCCATAGCGTTAACACAGCCATGACCAGAGGCACACAGGGTGTAAATCTGAACCTTTCTTTCATTTCCCACTTATGGGGGACAATCTGATCATTTCCATCGAAAGCCACAGAATAAGGGAGCCCAGGGGCCAAGGTCTTTGGGCACCATCTTTCTAAGGCACAGAGGTGAGTGATGAAAGCAGATTATGGGTCAGGAATAAACCCAGGCTGTGTAGCAAGCTGTGGTTCAAGTGTAGCAAGTGTGTACAGCCACAGTGTGGACTCTGATGTGGGACTGTGCTTACTCTACCAAATTCATTGCAGTTTCCCACAAACACACTCTTTACCTTCCCTGGAGCACTAGATGGTTAAAACAACATGCAAAAGAATTAGCTGAGAGTCCCTTTAAAAATTTACATCCAGCAGGCAATCATTGGGCACTTAGAATTGTTTCCTGTCTAAGTCAGGGTTTCTATTCCTGCACAAAACATCATGACCAAGAAGCAAGTTGGGGAGGAAAGGGTTTATTCAGCTCACACTTCCACATTGCCGTTCATCACCAGAGGAAGTCAGGACTGGAACTCAAGCAGGTCAGGAAGCAGGAGCTGATGCAGAGGCCATGGAGGGATGTCACTTACTGGCTTGCTTCCCCTGACTTGCTCAGCCTGCTTTTTTATAGAAACCAGGTCTATCAGCCCAGGGATGGCACCACAGTGGGCTGGGTCCTCCCCCCTTGATCACTAGTTGAGAAAATATCTTACAGCTGGATTTCGTGGAGACATTTCCTCAACCGAGGCTCCTTTCTCTGTGATAACTCCAGCTTGTGTCAAGTTGACACAAAACCAGTCAGTACAACTGACCCCTTGTCAACTTGACACACAAACATATTTCCATTAAGCCTCAACCCTTACTTTCTTATTCATCCCCAAGGTTTAAATACCTTAAGAGCCCCATGGTCTTTACAAAATCTTATATATTAAAATTTCAGTCCCTTTAAAATATCCAAGCTCTTTTAAAACTCAAAGTCTTTTAATTGTGGGCTCTACTTCTTCCTTGAAGAGGAAAAACATCAGGGAACAGTTACAATCAAAAGCAAAACCAAACTCTAACCATCCAATTCTAGAATCCACTCACGAACTTCTGGGCTCCTCCAAGGGCTTGGGTCACTTCTCCAGCTCTGCCCTTTGTAGAACACAGCTTGTCTTCTAGGCTCCAGTTGCCTGTTCTCCACTGCCACTGCTGTTCTTGGCAGTCATCCCATGGCACTGGCATCTCCAAAACACTGCTGTCTTCCACTGCAAATAGGCTTCACCAATAGCCTCTCACAGGCTCTTTTCATGGTGCCAAGCCTCAGCTCCTTTGCATGACCCTTTCCGTCCTGGGGCATTAATTGTAACCGAGGCTGCACCTTCACCAATGGCCTTCCATGGCCTCTCACAGTGCCAAGCCTCAGCTGCTCTCCATGACCCCTTCATTCCTTCAAAACCAGTACCACCTGAGTGACTTTTACACATAATCAAATCCAGTCACAGCATGAGGTTCAACCTTTGCTATCTCAGAAACACAGCCTCTTTGTGCTCTCAACAAACACTTCCCAGAAGACTTCACCTCAATGATACTGGTCTCTTCTTAATTACCACTAATTTCTTAGCTCCAGCTAACCAGCATCAATTGTCCCAGTAATGCAAAAGTTTTGCTTTACTAGTTCTGGTATCTTGTTAATCACAACTGATTCTATAGCCCCAGATAGCCAAAACCACAGAGTCCTCACAATCAAAATAACAGCAACCCTGACAAGAGTCTTTAATCTTCCCTCTGAAATTTCACAAGCCAGGCCTCCATCTTCTGTACTGTTCTCAACATTATCTTCCAAGCTCCTCCAGAACATCCCACAGAGCTCTCAACATCTCAGTGGCTCTTCTAGCTCAAGGTTCCAAAGTCTTTCCACAGTCCTACCTAAAACACAGTCAGATTGTCACAGGAATACTCCACTCCTGGTACCAATTTATCCTAGTCATGGTTTCTATTCCTGCACAAAACATCATGACCAAGAAGGAAGTTGGGGAGGAAAGGGTTTATTCAGCTTACACTTCCACATTGCTGTTCATCACCAAAGGAAGTCAGGAATGGTACTCAAGTGGGTCAGGAAACAGGAGCTGATGCAGAGGCCATGGAGGGATGTTACTTACTGGCTTGCTTCCCCTGGCTTGCTCAGCCTGCTTTCTTATAGAACCAGGTATACCAGCCCAGGATGGCACCACCCACAATTGGCTGGGTTCTCCCCCCTTGATCACTAGTTGAGAAAATGCCTTACAGCTGGATCTCATGGAGGCATTTCCTCAACTGAGGCTCCTTTCTCTGTGATAACTCCAGCTTGTGTTAAGTTGAGACAAAACCAGCCAGTACATCTCTGTGCTGCATTTGTCTGTGTTAGTGGGTTTGACCTTTTCAGAGTTCAAGAGCAGAACAGTATCCAGGTGTTTCTATGGTATGGGAGTTTGTTATATTTCTAAACAAACAAACCTAAGATCTTTGTCCACATGCTGTGGAAAACCTAGAAGCACCACAATTCCCTTATAGATGATGTATCTGGATCAGACGACTGTGGCTTCTCACTCATAAGTTGTCTCCATGCTTTTTTGTTTTAGTGGGGTGTGTGTGTGTGTGTGTGTGTGTGTGTGTGTGTGGTGTGATATGTGCAGCTGTGCATGTCTATCACAGATATGAGAGGGCTAGAGAAAGATTTTGGTTGTCTTCAAACATCCCAAATTTATACAGAATTTATTAGAGTGGCTTACAGGTTGAGATCCAATTATTCCAATAATGGCTGTCTATCTAGCAGCATAAAGTCCAATAATCCAATAGTTGTTGGATCCACAAGACTAGATGTCTCAGCTGGTTTTCAGTATATGCCTGAATCCTATAGAAGTAGCCTCTACTGCCACTGAAAGAGTGAACTTGTCGGTCTTTTCCCCAGTCATTGCCTGATGAGCCCAAGACCTTAGCCCATAGTCAGGGTGGCAGAGATAGAGGTTATGCTTGGGCTTGACAACATGGATTTCCATTCACCAAGCCTACAGCTACTGCCAAGTGCAGGATCTGCCAACAGCAGAGACCAACACTGAGCGCTGGATGTGATACTATTCCGTGGGTGACCATCCATCCAGTGTTCTGTGGGCAGATTGTCTACATTAAACTACGTCCTTCATGGAAAGGACAACAATTTGTCTTTACTGTTGTAGATGCTTATTCTGATTATGGATCTGTCCTTCCTGCACATGATACTTCTGTCATGACTACTGTCAGTGGACGTACAGAATGCCTTATCTGCTGTCATGGCACTTCACACAGTATTGCTTGTGATCAGCTAAAGAACTGTGACAATGGGTGTATCCACTGGTTTTTATCAGTTTTCCCACTGTCTTGAAGCATAGATATATGGGGATAGAATGATGGGGCATGTGCAGACACAGTTTCTGTGTCAGTCAGGCAGCAGGAGTTGAAAGCTGGAGCAGTATTCTCCATGGAGGCAGTGCGTGCTTAGAATCAGTGTCTAATAGATGGTATGGTTTCTTCCAGGATGCACTAGTCCAGGAATCAAGGGGAGTAAGGGGGGGATGGTTCCACTCACATCACCCCTAATGAATTACTAAGAAACGTAGTGCTTCCTGATCCATGTTTCCATGACCTTGAGTTCTGCTGGTCCAGAAGTTTTAGTTACAGAGTAGGGACATGCCATTGAACTGGAAGCTCAGACTTCCCCCTGGTCACTTTGAGTTTCTGATGCCCTTAATTCAATAGGCAAAGAAGTAATAACAACATTAGAAAAGTGATCCAGATTTACAAGGGGGGACTGGATTGCTTCTCCACAATGGAGGAAACATAGAATAGGTAGTAGAGGAAGGTAGTCATAAATATTAAGACCACATGACCAGTTGCAGTAATGAAGATCACATGATTGACATGCGTGTTTCTGTCATATTTTGTTAAGAATGAATTTGAGTAGATATTTGTGTTCTCTTTTATTGATTTCTTTATCAGGCAATGTAACGTTAATTGAAAGAATATCAGTGGTTATCATATTTAAGTTTTGAGCTATTAAAAAATGTCCCTCAAAGGATAGGACCACTTATTCTAAAATCTATAATGCATTTGTGGTTGTACCTGGGAAAGTTGTATCATGTTAGGCATAATTATGATGTAGTTATTGTTTTCATTTGGAAATTAAGCATAACATCAGGAGATATAATTGTGTATCAACTTGACAAGAGGTGAGTTTGTGATGACTATTCTTGGTTGTCAATTTTACTACATCAGGAATTAACTAAAAATCAAAACCCAAAAAGCTTGTACAGTTGTGAGGGGTTTTTCTTAAATAATTTGAAGTAGGAAGACCTTAAATCTGGGCTACACCTTCTGGTGGAAGCCTATATAAAGTCATGGAAGAAGGAAGATTTTGCTCTTTCTTGCTCTTGCTCTTTCTTGCTCTTGCTCTTGGCAACTTCACTCCTTTGCTGACATTAGAGCCTGAAGACCAGCTGAAACTTCCAGTTTTGTGGGCTGAACAAGTGCTGAATTCTTGGATTTTCTGCTGGTGGACAGCCATTGTTGGGCCAGCTAGACCATAATCTATAAGAACTCCAGTAAGTCCCCCTTTAAAATAAGCATTCATTCTGTCAGTTTTGCTCCCCTAGAGAACTTTGACCAACACAGGGATGCATTTTACTTTTACTTTTATGGACAGCATAAGGTTTCCAGGACTTGAGAATAAATTAATTATAAGAGGGAAGGAGCCACTGGCCAATGTTTTTCTAAGCACTTATGCTATGTCTACTTGGGTTTGTGGCTTATGCCACTGTACTAATGAAGACCCAGCTCAGTTCTTAGTACTGAAAAAAAATTAACTTAAGCTTTAAAAAGAAGTAAGCAATACCTACATACTAGATCCCATGCTGAAAAAGGTAAAAGTGTGGAAATAATAGAATTTACTGATCATCAGGGATGTGATCGGGAACAATGGACAGACCAAGCATAGAGCGGTGTCTGAGTGAGGGTTTCCATGCTGTGAACAATCACCATGACCAAGACAACTCTTATAAGGACAACATTTAATTGGGGCTGGCTTATAAGTTCAGAGGGTCAGTCCATTATCATCAAGGCGAGATACATGGGAGCATCCAGGCAGACATGGTGCAGGAGGAGCTGAGAGTCCTACATCTTATTCCAAAGGCAAGGAGAAGACTAACTTCTGGGAAGCTAGAGGAAAGGGTTAAAAGCCCACCACACAGTGACACACTTCTTCCAACCACCACAGGGAGCTTTGGGGGTAGTGAAGCTATTCTGTGCAATGGTGCATGCATATCACTGCTCACCAGACCAAGCGTGGAGAATGTTTGACGCCAAGTGATAATGCTGATGTAAATGATGGATGTGCAACTGTAGGGCCATCTGTAACAGATGCACCATGGTTTCACAAATGGTGGAGGGTGCTACACGTGAGTGGGAACAGTCTGCACTTACTACCTAATTGTGCTGCGAATTTCCTCAAAAACATCATTTGTTAACTTAAAAACAAGTCTAAAGTTTACCAGAAAAGTTGTAAGGATAATACAGAAGACTTAAACAACCACAACAGATCTTAAACCAGCCCAACAAGGTGGCCTAGATGTACAGTCTCAGAACTTGGTAGTGTTGTAAGTTCAAGGCCTGAGCTCTGTCCTGTGTTCCAGACCAGCCTGGTCTACAGAGTGAGAGGAGAGACAAAGTTAAATAAGTGAATACATCAATGATAAAATCTTATGCAATCCAATAATCAAGCTCAGAGCTAACAACAGCAAACATCACTGCTGATTCCCGAGCTGCTATTTGACTTCAGCAGGTGTTCCAGTAATATTCTATATAGGAAAACTCAGGTCCCCTTCAGGGGAGAAGGAAAGGGTGCTAGGAAATGTTTGTCATTTTTAAATGGAATATCCATTAGAAAAAGACCTGGGCTTTGCCAGCTCCTTCCTTCTATTTAAAGCCAGGAACTTAGGAAAGAAAGAACATGGCATTCAAACTGAAGATGTGATGCTCTCAGCATGAGAGTCACTCAGTCCTTAGGAGGTGTGGCAAACAAAGCGAGGCTGCCACCAAAACAGAATTCAAATGTATGGCAGAAATGCAAGTAACTTCACGAATGACAAATGAAATTTTGGATGAAAATTCTGATTTTTCAAGAAAGCATCAAGCTGTGTTTGCAAGAAGCTGAAGAATGCAGTGAAAGATTGAATGAACTTATCCCAGAAAAAAGGCTAGAAATGCTAAGGACATATGGAACATGTTTTAAATGATGTTTTTTTTTTTTTTTTTAAAGGCAAGTGTATGGGATAAATTGGCCAAAAATGAGAAATTGGACTCAGTTGTAGAAAGATTGGAGGAAACCCACACAATGTGAGAAACTTGGAATTGGACATCTGAGTGGAGCATGAAAAAAAAATTGCTAAACTGATTTACTGTGCAGAAGCTTTTGAAGAAAAAAATAAAAACAAACCTAAATGTATACAGTACGTTAACAGATGGGAGGGAAGAAATCAGTAAAATCAGTTGGAAACCATGTTCGAAGTTTCCAAACAGTAACCGTGTTTCCAAAATTATTATTTTTCAGCTTGGTGCTTTTTTCTTTATTGATGTATCATCTGCCTTCCTCCCATGACTTCAGCCTCTTACACCTATGTCCCTAAAAGAAGGCACTAAAAGGACTGAATGTCAGGGTTCTGAGCCCCTCCAGCAATTAGAGAAGGAGTAGAAACCACAGCAATCATCGGCCATGATCTAAACTGACAACCAAGAAATCTAAAGCAGAGCAGGGATGTCTCTTGGACAAACCAAGAGAAAGGATCAAGAAGAGGTTTAAGTGGCTGTGTCCACCATTAGCTGGTTCCTAAAAGGGGCTGGAGAGAAAACCTCAAACATTAAGGTCAAGAAGAAGGAAGATGGTGTTAAAGCCTGAGGAAATGGAGGCCAAGGAAGGGGGTGGGTCTCCTCTCCTTGTAGAATGGAACCCACTCCCAACCACAGAGACAGCAGCTTCACAGCCGGTAAGACACTGATCAGTGTGGGCAAAGTATAGGAAGAAAGGCAAGTCTATAGAAAGAAGTGTTCTGGAAGTCCTGGCGTAGCTGACCCAGAGGCAGTATGGCTGTGGAATGGTGTGGTTGATACGGAGAAAAAAAAAAAAGAGAAAAGGCATCCTCGGCTCAGAGATGGAATTGACTCCAGATGGAGTGCTAGGCTGAGCCAACAAGAGAGGAAAACGGCACCAGGCAGTTCCTTTGACCCAGGTCTTCTATTCCAGAGTTGGGAACTTTCCCCCACGATCTCCAGGACACTCTCCGGTTGTTTCTCTTGGATCTTCTTGCCCACGGGATGGCACTTTAAAATTGATGGTCCTCTCTGTATTAGGACTTCACTCTTCCACAGACTAGGACCAAAGAACGTTGACAACCATCAGAATAAAAGAGGCACCAGGAGATCAAAACTCAGAGCTCCCGAGAAGGGAAAGACCAAAGTGTGGGCATAATGTTCTTTCAGAACAATTGCGAGGAAAACAAATGAATTTTCACAAACAAGCAAACAAACCCAGAGGCAGCTAAGTTTAATACGTACAACGCAGACTCCTTCCCACACAAATATAGAGAGACTAGCGCTGAGGGTTCAGGGAGAGGAAGTCATGAAGTGCTGAACTCCAAAGCCCAAACCTAACTTTCTTCCAAGGACACTGAAAAAGATTGGTGAGATATCATCAAAGCTAGTTTATTCTTTACAAAAGGAAGGCTCATAGCAATCCTTTGAGAGCTATTTAGGCTGGTGAAACTTTGATAGATCGGGAAGAGAAAGATGAATGCATACATTTTTAGGTGTTTGGAAAATACCCTTAAATTCCTAGCCTCCAAACTGGTCAGAGATCCAAGACGAAACACGAAGGAACCAACCCTCTTCTAGACTGTATCGCCAAGGAGGAAGGATAGCCAACAATGTTGTGGAGATCAAGGATCTAGGGTCCTATATGGGATCATGTGCTCCCTGCTAGAGTTGGGGTCCCCTGGCAAAGGATTCTTCACTTATGTTGATCCGATCCTAATGCCTGTTTTCTAGAGAATCCTAGCGTTTATCAGGATGTTCAGAGTTATCTGTCCGTTCCACTTGCCATCTGAACTGGAGGTCTCTGGTCTGAGTGGTTCTTCCCCTTATCCTCTTCAGGGATCTGATGTTTCAAAGAAGCAGCAAAGCCCAAGGACCTAATCTGTTACTTTCTAACTCTTTGTTGTTGTAGCTTCCCCATCAAAAGTTCCCGAGTCCCGGAGCTAGCATCCAGGAGCTGTTGAGAGGCAATTCTGAATGCCCCTTCCCAACTCCAACACGTGCATAAGCTTGAACTAACCAGGGTGGGAGCATCCACACCGTATACAGACATGCGCTGTGTAAATCAAACTGAAGCTTGGCTGCAGTGCTCTCCCACCTCACCTCCAGGCCCTCTTTATCCACGGGTCCCTGTTACCTGGAGAGCAATTCTCCGTTGTTCTTCAGTCACTGATGTGGGCGTCTCCTAGAGCTCCTTAGTCAGCTGGTCAAGGACAACGTCTCTGTAGACGTCTCCTCTCCTGCCCTGCTCCCCACCATTCCCAGCAGGGTAAGTAAGATCTGCTGCTGTTCTGGT
The DNA here is from genome assembly GCF_963924665.1 of Micromys minutus. Classification (NCBI taxonomy): domain Eukaryota; kingdom Metazoa; phylum Chordata; class Mammalia; order Rodentia; family Muridae; genus Micromys; species Micromys minutus. Next base: position 19,622,812 of record NC_137981.1, on the reverse strand, counting down.
CCCGGCTTTTCTCAGCTGGACCTCTGCTGCCACCGGCTTCCCTTCTTACGCAGTACTCAGCCTGTAAGAGAACGGCTTCTTTATGCTGAACACTGCTAGGTCTCTGTCACAAATTCATCTTAATTTTTGTCATATTTACTTAGTGTGTGTGTATGTGTGTGTAAACGCATGCACACACGAGTTGTGTGAGTTTTTGAAAAGTGTTGATGGTGTTTTCAAGCAACACTTGGCATTAAAAGCGTCATTATATCTGCTAAGAAGATGTCAGCAAACTTGGAAACTGCACCAGAAGTCGTTAGCTTTCTCAAAGAGCTCAATTCTGAATACACTTCATTCCCTGGACTATCTTAGCGAGCTACATACACAATTAGGTTATTTTAGCCAGACAACTTCTCCTTGCTGGGGCAGGTGCCTGCTAATTAGGTGTGCAAGAGCTTAATAGGAGTGAGGGCAGGCAGGCTGGTCCCCTGCTGATGCGGAGGTTCCTCCAGTTAAACTGTAAACATTAGGAAATGCCATCGTCTTTTTTCAGAATAGCACACTGGATCCTGATGGTTTATTTAGAGAACACCGCCTTATGCATCGATATAAAAAGTTCTCCTTCTCGCTGCTTGGTTTTTTATTAGCCCCTGTTATAATTAATCCAATAATGTTCTGGAGGCACCAAAAATAAAAATGACTCTGTTATTAGGCAACCACCAAACTTGTTCCCAAAAGAATAGGCCAGAGTTTTTCTCCCCATATTTTATTTCCTATTTGACATGTTAAACAAAATAAAAAATATACAATGTATACATCAGGATGTTTTCAGTCAGTTTCTTAAGCCCCACAAAATCCTTAATAGTAATAATAATAATGGAATGTGAAGTTCAAAAAAAGAGAGGCCAAAAAGTGAAAGCCTCAGTCCTTCTTAGAAAAAAAAAGTGTATAGCACCCTCTTAGACTGGGGTACACCTAGACTTTAAATCATTCATAACTCAAGAGCTAAAAAGATAGCCTTGTGGCAATTTTTGGTATTTAAAAATTATTGCATTTAATCTTTACACACCAAGAAAACTTTGACTATTTCCATGTTAGGTTTTGTTTTACATGTACTTTATGCTCACTGTAACTAGTAAGATTTCAATGCATACTATAAAACCTTTAAAAAAATCAAGTACTGACAAAAATATATTCATATAGTTTTATGCCAAAATGCTTTTTAGAATCTGTACATGTATCTCTGTTTTTAAATAAAGTTGTAAGGAAAAAAATAATAATAGGATGCACTTATTACCTCGAATAAAGTCTCAAGGGTTGGTTAATTCGAGCTTCATGGGTCCCATGAAGGACTTCTATTTTTCTGTTTTGCTATCCTCATTAAGTTTCTTCTGCTAACTACGCTTAGGTCCCAAGTTTCCTGACAAGTGCTGTTCTAGACATCACCACCTCAGACAGGCATCTCACAGCTGGACTGGAACCTATGTCTGTGTCTTATGTCCTACCCCTCTCCCACTCAATACCAGGCTAGCCCAGGCTACACTACAAGGTCTGTCAGAACAAAACAAAACCCCCTTTCCAACAGTGTCTCAGCAAACTTCTCTTTGTATCTTATTGCTACATTTGAGTCTCTCACATTGGAGCCAGTCATTCACAGGGAGCTTTGCCAGCACTGTTTAGCTCAGAGCAGGGTTTCTCAGACTTGGGATTATTGGCACTGTGTGTGGCAGGGACTGTGCTGTGTGATGCGGAATGTGAATTCTGGCGTCCCTACCATCCGCATGTCTTTACTGTAACTCGGGATCTGCCTTTATTCAGGCCGTCTTCTTTGAAACGGCCAAGACTCCTTGATTCTTGTGACTTCTGTCAGCCGTCTGTTGGGGATTGGAATGATGTCCTAGATTCAACTATTTTTAACGAGAAAAAGGACGAATAGTTTAATTAATTTAACGACTGTTAGGATCTGGGGATTGTATTAGAAAGGAAAATGACCAGGGTAAAATTACTAGAATTGAGAGTTATGGAAAGCTCTCTGAGGCGAGACATTTTAGCTAAGGCAGGAAGAGGTGAGGAAACAAACAAGGAGGAGGGTTTGTCCGGCAAGGACACGTCACACTTCTAAGAGCAGACTGAAGAATCACAGAGCTCAGGAACACCAGTGGCGATCCTGATGGTGATGATGACGGTGATGATGACAGTAATGATGGTGATGATGATGGTGATGGTGACAATGGTGATTATTTGCATGAGCTGTTATCTTGGACCTGATATGTTTTTGTTCTTGGAATGAAGGTGGCTTTAATTTTTGTGTGCTATAATAATTATCAGGACACACAAGGTTGCATTCTCCTTTTGTGATTTTTTTTTCTAATCCTTAAGGCTGCATTGTTATTCTGGTCTTCTAGGTCCAACTCTGAGGCCTTCTGCTGTCAGAAGCCACCACTTGTGGGTTTCTACTTGGTGGACTTGAGACCTCACGGTCTATGTCTTCACAGACTTTTCCCATCTGGCTGAGGCCATCTGGGAAGTTTTAGGAGGATTCTTGGGATCTAAAAGATGTCTCTCATCTTCCGGTCTATTTCTTAAACACTCCCACCTCTTGTGACTGCAGGGGCTAAATATTTCTTAGTACAGCCCACATTTATTCTTACAGAAGAAAAGAATCTTTAAAAGCATTCCCCTTCCTTTGCTTTTCAGGTAGCTTCTATGCATTGGAACTTGAGGTTCCTTACAGGATATAATGTAACTAAAACTCAGTTCCCCATCTCTTTGAGCTGTCTTGCTAAAGGAAATGATACATCAATTCTGTGAAAGAACGCTACAGTTTTGTGCAAGAACATACATATTTTCAGAAGCCTAGGTAAGATGGCTAGGGAAGTCTTGACTTGAGGCTTTAGCTGTGTCCCCAAGCCTCCTGCTACAGAACTCCATGCAAACATTAGAACAGAGATGTATCCTGTCATCAAAAATTAGCATCAGAATGGATCCTGATAACAGGATACAGCACTTCCCAATGCCTTCCCTTCACATTTGACTTTTAACTAGAATCCCTAGGCTTAGGCAACAATCTTTAGTCTTGCCAGACTCATAATATTCGGTTTTATTTTTAAACCCTGGCCTTCAATGACCAATCCCCTGCCTCGATCTCCCTGTCTGTCTGTTTTCTGAGACAGGTTTCTCACTGCAGCTCAGAATGGCCTGGAATGTAGGGTCCTCCTGCGTTGGCCTAGAGTCCTGTGGTTACAGGTGAGTGGCATTGTGCTCAGCCCCTGCTGAGTTCAAGGCCAGTTTGAGGTACATGTTACCCCCTCTCTAAATATATTAATAAACAGAATTGGTTACCTAGCTGAGTTTAAGTAAGCACAGCACAGCAGAAATCAATGAAGCCATTTTTTTTAGAACCTCTTCCAAGTTGAAATAGCTCTATTCATGCTTAAAACTTGTCCTTATTCCTTAGCAAGGTTCTTCCCAGAACCTGATTAGTCACAACATTAGTTTGGGTAACAGGTCAAAGACCTCCTAAAAGCACTGAAGTCATTACGACTTATATATTATGATAAAGCTACCCTGGGAGATTTGACTTAGTACATCAACAACAATGAGCTCTTCTAAGGATAATGTCACAGGGATGCTCTTCTGAGGGTGATGTCATAGGGATGCTCTTCTTAGGGTGATGTCATAGGGATGCTCTTCTGAGGGTGATGTCATAGGGATGCTCTTCTGAGGGTGATGTCATAGGGATGCTCTTCTGAGGGTGATGTCATAGGGATACGGAGACCTAGAGCCTTGATTAGTTTTTCATGATCTTCAGAGATCCATATGCTTTTTATTCTATGAAAGCGTATATGAACTATATAAAGTGAGTTGGCCCAAAAAACAGTTTAAAAAAAAATACAAAATAACTTTAAAATGTAGAACTCCCACC